>NC_133619.1:535359167-535671832 GCF_048593235.1 Sminthopsis crassicaudata | reverse complement strand
CCCCTTAGCCAAGGTGGAAGCAGTTGAATAACCAAAGCCGGTGTCCCAAACAAAAGGGAAATCTCTAAACAAAAGTTGTATTCAGTCATCATATACTTGCAAAGTCATCCAGAAGTTACCTGTAAGAATGATCAAATTTTTAAAAAATCCATGACAAAGAGAAAAAAGAACATCTCAAAAATATTTGCACCCTTAACTCCTTTTTCTTGTCACTCTGAATCAAGAAGAAAAAACCCCACAAAGTTGAAGGTCATTTAAAATGTTTGCATCATTTATCAGGGCCTAAGAACTTGTTATCGATTGGCTAACATGCTCATTATGTTCCTTTCCATTCTTAATAAAGTTGATCTTTGATATGAACAGACAATTTTCAGATGAAGAATTAAAACTATTTTTAATCGTATGAGAAGGTGCTCTAAATCACTATTGATCAGAGAATGCAAATTAAGACAACTCTGAAATACCACTACACACCTCTCAGATTGGCTAAAATGACAGGAAAAGACAAGGATGGATGTTGGAGGGGATGTGTGAAAATTAGGACACTAATATATTGTGAACGGATCCAGCCATTCTGGAGAACAGTTTAGAACTATGCTCAAAAAGTTATCAAACTGTGTATACCTTTTCATCCAGCAGTGTTTCTATTGGACTTTTATCCCAAAGAGATCTTAAAGGAAGGAAAGGGACCCACTTGTGAAAAAATGTTTGTGGCAGCCCTTTGTGTAGTGGTTAGAAACTGGAAACGGAGTGGATATCCATGAATCAATTCAATCAATTGGAGAATGGCTGAATAAATTGTGGTATATGAATGTCATGGAATATTATTGTTCTGTAAGAAATGACCAGCAGGATGATTTTGGAGAGACCTGGAGAGAGGACCATGAACTAATCCTAAGTGAAATGAGCAGAAGTGAAATGAGCAGAACAAGGAAATCATGATGCATGGTGACATCAATATTATATGACAATCAATTCATGTCTCTTTCCAACAATGAGATGATTGATGCCAGTTCCAATGATCTTGTGATAAAGAGAGCCTTCTACATCCAGAGAGAGAGAGAGAGAGAGAGAGAGAGGACTGAGGGAACTGAATGTGGATCACAACATAACATTCTCACTCTTTTTTTTATTCGCTTGCATTTTGTTTTCTTACTCATTTACTTTATTTTTTTAATCTGATTTTTTTTGTGTAGCAAGAAAATTATATAAATATGTTTATATATATTGAATTACAAAAATAAAATCACTAATAAAAATAAAGTTGATGCTTTGACAGGTGACTCACTGTATTGCATGGAACAGATAGAATGCTAAAATAAGCCATTCTTATATTTCCCCGTCATCTCTATGCCATATTCAGGCATACAAGTAGAACTTTTCTTAATTTATAGTTAGAAGGAAGCTTTTGGTATATTATAAAATGTAGTTTTGGACATATTGAATTTTAGCAGTCATCATGATGCATATCTTGCAGGCATTTAGACTTAGGAATTCAGAAAGAAGACTAGTAACTTCAAGTACTTGAAGGGAAGTCATGCAGAAGAGGTATTAGACTTAATCCATTTTCCTCTGGAGATTGAAACTGTGGATCACAGTGTGGAAATTGCAGAGACAAATTTCATCTTGATTTAATGAAAAATTTTCAACTAGAGAGTCCAAAAATTTCAGAGATGGTGGGTTTCCTCTCACAGGAAGTAGTCAAATTCTCCAACTCTCTTATCCCTTGTTTATCTTCAACCTCCCTATTAAAAAATTCTGAGACTTCCAGCATGGAGGCAACAGTTGCTTGAGGTCCTCGTTTTCTCTCAGAACTTACTTCATGACAAGCCTCAGACTTAATGCTTGACCCAGAAAGAAATGCACAAATAATCACCAAGAGAAGACATCCTTGAAAGTCGCCAGAAAAGGTCTGTGTTTGCTCGGGGGAGGGTCAGTCAGACTGGGCGCAGACTGAGGGCAGGTAAGCCAGAGCTAGACAAGCAGCTCACACAGCTCAGACTGGAGGGGGGAGGGGTATGATCTCTGCCGGTTCTGCGAAAAGACTTTTTCCCAGTGTGGATATTCTGTCTTGGCAGCAAGCCAGGAGCAGCGGAGAGGTGTAAACACCGGAGGTGAAGATTAAAACCCCAGAAAGCCAGCGTCTCTCAGAACCCGGCCATCCCCAACCCCCACTTGGACTGACTCAGTGCGTTCTCAGAGCCTCACAGCGCAGACTCAGTACAGTCATTGCTGTTCTGTTAGTGGCTCTCTGCTGCCCTACCCCCAGTCTGTAGAGGAAGCCCATTAATACCATCCAGCCCCATCCCCCGCAAAACAGACCAATTGTTTCTCTTGTCAGTTTGTTTTCCTCGATTCCTACTCTGACAAAATGAACAAAAAATTCAAAAGGGCTCTAACCATTGACAGCTTTTGTATGGAGAGAGAGCAGACTTCAAACACTGAGGAGACTAAAAACAGACTATCCCCAGATGAATCCCCTAAGAGGGAGATGAGCTGCTCCTCAATACAAAAGAATCTCAGAGAGGAAATCAAAAAGGCTCTCACAAGAGAGCTGGAAGAGAAATGGGAAAAGGAAAGGGTAGCTTGGCAAGAGAGCCTGGAGAAGTCATCCCATGTATTCAAAGACAGAGTGGATAAAGAAATCAAATCATTGAGAAACAAGATTAGTGAGCTGGAAAAGGTAAACAACTCCAAGGAAAACAGGATTAGTGAGCTGGAAAAAGAAAACAGCTCTCTAAAAAATAAAATGGATAAAATGGAAAAAAATTACATAGAAGATAAAAACTCAATTGGACAATTACAAAGAGATATAAAAAAGTGAATGAAGAAAATACATCATTGAAAATTAGACTGGAACAAGTAGAAATGAATGACTCAAGGAGAAACCAAGAGGTAGTCAACCAAAACCAGAGAAATGAAACAATTGAAAAGAATGTCAAGTACCTTACTAGAAAGACAACAGACCTGGAAAACAGATCCAGGAGAGACAATTTGAGAATAATCGAACTCCCTGAAAAATGTGATGAAAAAAAGACCATTTTCGAGGAAATTATCAAAGAAAACTGCCCAGACATTCTGGAAACAGAGGGTAAAATAGACATTGAAAAAATTCATCGATCACCTACTGAAAGGGACCCTAAAATCAAAACACCAAGAAATATAGTGGCCAAGTTCAAGAACCATCAGACAAAGGAAAAGATATTGGAAGCTGCTAGAAAAAAACAATTCAGATATGGAGGATCCACAATAAGGATAACCCAGGATCTAGCAGCATCCACATTAAAAGAACGAAGGGCCTGGAACATGATATTCCGAAAGGCTAAGGAACTTGGTATGCAGCCAAGAATAACTTACCCAGCAAGAATGAGCATCGTTTTCCAGGGAAGAAGATGGACATTTAACAAAATAAATGAATTCCATCTATTTTTGATGAAAAAACCAGACCTACATTAAAAGGTTTGATCTTCAAAAACAGAACTCAAGAGATTTCTAAAAAGGTTAAAAGAAATCTTGAGAACTATACTTCTGCCAAAAAATATGTAAATAACATATGTACAAATTGTCTTAGAAACTAGAGGTGGAAAGGAAATTATATCATAAAAAAGTGTAAAGTGGTGGTACTACATCTCATGAAGAGGCAAAGGTAACCTATTATATCTGAGAGAAAGAAAGGAGGGAGATGAATATAGTGTGTATCAATAGACATATTCGATTTATGGTGAAACTTCTTCCACTTCATTGAAAAGTGAAAGGGAAGGAGTAAGCTAAGGGGAAGGGAATACAGAAATTGTGAGGAAAAGGGGTAAAATAAGGGGAGGATCTTTAAGGTGGGGGAGGGATCCTAAAAAGGGAGGGCTGTGAAAAGCAAGTGGTGTTCACCAGTTTAATACTGGGTAGGGGGGTAAGAGGGAAGGGAAGGGGAAAGGCATAAGCAGGGGTTAATAGGATGGCAAGCAATATAGAATTAGTCCTTCTAACCATAAATGTGAATGGGGCAAACTCCCTCATAAAGAGGAAGCAGTTAGCAGAATGGATTAAAAGTCAGAATCCTACTATATGTTGTTTACAGGAAACACACCTGAAACAGGGTAATACATTCAAACTAAAAGTAAAAGGTGGAGCAGAATCCATTATGCTTTAGGCAAAACCAAAAAAGCAGGAGTAGCCATCCTCATCTCAGATTAAGCAAAAACAAAAATTGATCTAATTAAAAGAGATAAGGAAGGGCATTATATCCTGCTAAAGGGCAGCATCAATAATGAAGCAGTATCAATATTAAACATATATGCACCAAGTGGTGCAGCATCTAAATTCTTAAAAGAGAAATTAAGAGAGCTGCAAGGGGAAATAGATTGCAAAACTATAATAGTGGGAGATCTCAACTTTGCACTCTCAGAATTAGATAAATGAAACCACAAAATAAATAAGGAAAAAGTCAAAGAGGTAAATACAATAGATCTTTGGCGAAAGCTAAATGGAGACAGAAAGGAATATACTTTCTTCTCAGCAGTTCATGGAACCTATACAAAAATTGATCATATACTGGGGCATAAAAACCTCAAAATCAAAGGCAGTAAGGCAGAAATAGTAAATTCATCCTTTTCAGACCACAATGCATTCAAAATTACATTTAATAAAAAGCCAGAGGAAAATAGACCAAAAATAATTGGAAACTAAATAATCTTATACTAAAGAATGATTGGGTAAAACAGCAAATCATAGACATAATTAATAACTTCACCTAAGAAAATGACAATAATAAGACATCATACCAAAATGTGTGGGATACAGCCAAAGCAGTAATAAGGGGAAGTTTTATATCTCTACAGGCCTCCTTGCATAAAATAGAGAAAGAGAGGGCCAACGAATTGGGCTTACAACTCAAATTGCTAGAAAAGGAACAAATTAAAAACCCCCAGACAAACACAAAACTTGAAATTCAAAAAATAAAAGGTGAGATTAATAAAATTGAAAGTAAAAAACTATTGAATTAATTAATAAAACTAAGACTTGGTTCTATGAAAAAACTAACAAAACAGACAAACCCTTAGTAAACCTGATTTAAAAAAGGAAAGATAATAAAGCAAATTGTTAGTCTTGAAAATGAAAAGGGTGAACTCACCACTAATGAAGAGGAAATTAGAACAATAGTTAGGAGCTACTTTGCTCAACTTTATGCCGATAAATTCGATAACTTAAATGAAATGGAAGAATACCTTCAAAAATATAGCTTGCCCACATTAACAGAGGAAGAAGTAAGTAGTCTAAATAGTCCCATCTCAGAAAAAGAAATAGACCAAGCTATTAACCAACTTCCTAAGAAAAAGTCCCCAGGACCAGATGGATTTACATGTGAATTCTACCAAACATTTAAAGAACAACTAACTCCAATGTTATGTAAACTATTTGAAAAAATAGGGATTGAATGAGTCCTACCAAATTCCTTCTATGACACAGACATGGTACTGATACCTAAACCAGATAGATCGAAAACTGAGAAAGAAAACTATAGACCAATTTCCTTAATGAATATTGATGCTAAAATCTTAAATAAGATATTAGCAAATAGACTTCAGAAAATCATCCCCAGGATAATATACTATCACCAAGTGGGATTTATACCAGGAATGCAGGGCTGGTTTAATATTAGGGAAACTATTAGTATAATTGACCATATTAATAATCAAATTAATAAAAACCATATGATCATCTCAATAGATGCAGAAAAAGCATTTGATAAAATCCAACATCTATTCCTACTAAAAACGCTTGAGAGTATAGGAATAAATGGACTATTCCTTAAAATAATAAGGAGCATATATTTAAAACCTTCAGTAAACATCATATGTAATGGCGATAAACTAGACCCTTTCCCTATAAGATCAGGAGTGAAACAAGGTTGCCCACTATCACCATTGCTATTCAATATAGTACTAGAAACTCTAGCCTCGGCAATAAGAGCCAAGAAAGAGATTCAAGGAATTAGAGTGAGAAATGAGGAAATCAAATTATCACTTTTTGCAGATGACATGATGGTATACTTAGAGAACCCCAAAGACTCTGCTAAAAAGCTATTAGAAATAATTCAGAATTTTAGCAAAGTTGCAGGATACAAAATAAATCCACATAAATCCTCAGCATTTTTATACATTAACAACACAATCCAACAGCAAGAGATACAAAGAGAAATTCCATTCAAAATAAAGGTCGATAGTATAAAATATTTGGGAATATATCTACCAAAGGAGAATCAGGAATTATATGAGCAAAATTACAAAACACTTGCCACAAAAATAAAGTCAGATTTAAATAATTGGAAAGACATTCAGTGCTCTTGGATAGGCCAAGTGAATATAATTAAGATGACAATACCCGCTAAACTAATCTTTTTATTTAGTGCTATACCAATCAGACTTCCAAGAAACTATTTAAATAACCTAGAAAAAATAACAACAGAATTCATATAGAACAACAAAAGGTCGAGAATTTCAAGGGAAGTAATGAAAAAAAAAAATTAAGTGAAGGTGGTCTAGCTGTACCTGATCTAGAACTATATTATGAAGCAACAGTCACCAAAACCATTTGGTATTGGCTAAGAAATAGACTAGTTGATCAGTGGCAAAGGGTAGGTTCACAGGGCAAGATAATGAATAAAAATAGCAATATAGTGTTTGACAAACCCAAAAATCCCAAATTTTGAGATAAGAATTCATTATTTGACAAAAACTTCTGGGAAAACTGGAAATTAGTATGGCAGAAACTAGACATGGACCCACATTTAACACCACATACTAAGAATAGATCAAAATGGGTCCAAGATTTAGGCATAAAGAACGAAATCATAAATAAATTGGAGGAACATGGGATGGTTTACCTCTCAGACTTGTGGAGGAGGAAAGAGTTTGTGTCCAATTATTGATCACAAAATAGCAAATTTTGATTACACCAAATTTAAAAGTTTCTGCACAAACAAAACTAATGCAAACAAGATTAGAAGGAAAGTAACAAATTGGGAAAACGTTTTTACAGTTAAAGGTTCTGATAAAGGCCTCATCTCCAAAATATACAGAGAATTGACTTTAATTTATAAGAAATCAAGCCATTCTCCAATTGATAAATGGTCAAAGGATATGAACAGACAATTTTCAGATGATGAAATTAAAACTATTTCTGCTCATATGAAAGAGTGTTCCAAATCACTATTGATCAGAGAAATGCAAATTAAGACAACTCTGAGATATCATTACACACCTGTCAGATTGGCTAAGATGACAGGAACAAACAACGATGAATGTTGGAGGGGCTGTGGGAAAACTGGGACACTGATGCATTGTTGGTGGAGTTGTGAAAGAATCCAAACATTCTGGAGAGCAATCTGGAATTATGCCCCAAAAGTTATCAAAATGTGCATACCCTTTGACCCAGCCATACTATTACTGGGCTTATATCCCAAGGAAATACTAAAGAAGGGAAAGGGACCTGTATGTGCCAAAATGTTTGTGGCAGCCCTTTTCATAGTGGCTAGAAGCTGGAAGATGAATGGATGTCCATCAATTGGAGAATGGTTGGGTAAATTATGGTATATGAATGTTATGGAATATTATTGTTCTGTAAGAAATGACCAACAGGAGAAATACAGAGAGGCTTGGAGAGACTTACATCAACTGATGCTAAGTGAAACGAGCAGAACCAGAAGATCATTATACACTTCAACAATGATACTGTACGAGGATGTATGCTGATGGAAGTGGATATCTTCAACATAGAGAGAGAGCTAATCCAATTCCAACTGATTAATGATGGACAGAATCAGCTACATCCAGAAAAGGAACACTGGGAAATGAGTGTAAATTGTTATTTTTACCTTCTGAATCCAATTCTTCCTGTGCAACAAGAAATTCGGTTCTACACACATATATTGTATCTAGAATATACTGTAATATATTTATCATGTATAAGACTGCCTGCCATCTGGGGGAGGGGGTTGGGGGAGGAAGGGAAAAATCTGAATAGAAGTAAGTGCAAGGGATAATGTTGTAAAAAATTACCCATGCATATGTACTGTCAAAAAAAAGTTATAATTATAAAATAAAATAAAAATTAAATTAAAAAAAATTTTTATCTCCCTCCCTCAGATATTTCTAGGTTTTCCAATACTATTTAAAAAACTCAAACAAAAATTTAACCAGGTTCAACGAATCCTTTAAGCATTGTCCTATATATCTCTTTTCCTTTTTCAAGTCAGACTGCTTTAGCTTCTCTTCTTGTTACTCTATAAGCGTTTGTAGTTTTTCTTTGACCTTAATCACCTAACTGAAACCTCACTCTCCAAAGTTAACAATGATACCTTAACTGCTACATATGTTTTTCCCCCTTAGTATTGTTGACTACTCCATGATAACTCTTATTTCTGATATTTCCTGACACTTCTCTTTCTTGATTCACTTCCTACCTTTTTGATTATTTTCATTACTGTCAGCTTTGCTGCCTTCTCATTCATAACATGTTGCTTTCCTGTGTATGTAGCCAGTGATTCTATCTTGAGTTCTTTTGTTTTGTATTCTATTCTCTTTTCAGTAACCCTATCAGCTCCAATGGGTCTGATTATCATTATCATTGTATAGAGGAAACCTATGAAGCCTTACTGCTCCCCAGAGCTGGTCTCATCACCAATTGCCAAGAGATCTTAAAATCAGAAGATCTACAAATGAGCTAATTTTGTTTCCCCTAAACCCTTCTTTCTTCTAATCTTTATTTTTTTTTTTTTTGGTCAAGGGCACAATCATCCTTCTGATATCTCTGGTTTGTCATCCTGGCATTATCTTTAACTGTTCCTCACTCAATTTATCCAACTACTTGCAAAAATTACCAGATTAATTGCATGGCTTTTAAGTTTACAGAAGTTCAACAAAACCCATGAACTAAACATTTTTTTCTCTTTTGAATGTTTTATTTGTATATAGAATCAGGGATTCTGGAACTCAAACTTAAAGCACTTATTCTGGACATTATCCATAATATTGATATAGTGAAGCAATTAAATCAAGTTCAGATTCACACCACAGAAGACTGGGTTTGGAAAAAACAAGTCAGATTCTATATGAAAAATGGACAAGCGTGCTATGTTCAGATGGTGGATTCGGAGCTCCAGTATACCTATGAGTATCAGGTAAGAACATTTGGAACCTTTAAAAATGTGTTTGTCAAAGTGATTGTCCCATAGAGTGATGTAAAAGTAGTTAGAAGAATTGGTTTCATATTCCCTAACTCTATCTAGCATAAAATTGCTGAATGTTAGTTAATGTGCTGCTGAAAGTTCCCTAGCACTTACTTCTAAAGGGGATGATAGAGAGAAATCTGAATCTGAAGTTTGATATTATGTTTAAATATCTCTTTTTCGGGGCGGAGCCAAGATGGCAGAGAAGATAACGCGATTCTGTGACCTCCCTTTTCCCCTCATTACCAATTAGTTAAATCATCCTCAAAAATAGCGCTGGACTGATAGAAACCACAAGGACTGGAAGCGCGACTTACCAGCTGAAGAGAATCTGGAGTTTCAACAGAAAAGGTCAGCTCCCAGGGGAGGAAGAAGAGAGGCCAGTGCAGACGGTGGGGTAGTGGCGATCGCGCTGGGGAGGGCTCTGGGATCAGAGAAGCCACTGAGATAAAAGAATCTGGCACAGGCTGTTAGTTCTTCTCTGCTTATAAAACAGCAGTTCAGAAGAGAAATATAAGCCACTTTAAGATATAAGCCAGATACTAGAACCACCCCAATCTGGAAGTGACTCAACAGATCTTGGCACTGTGGATGGGGCCAACTTAGGCTGTCCAGGCTTTCACCTGGGGGTAGTTAAGAGATTGTAAAGTGGGCAGACACATTGGGCACTTGCTTGGCTGGAGGCTGTGGAACTCAGCCCCAGAAGTCCCAGAGAAGTGGAACCTTTGAACTAGGGACCGCGGTTTCTGGCAGACACTTCCAGTTTGAGCGCAGGGGCTTTTCATGTCACCTGCTGCTGACATCCACGCCCCACCGGAACGCATAGGCTGGGCTTTGTGTCGCCTTTACTGTTCAGTTTTAAACCTCAGGAAAGTCACTAGGACACACGGCGCCCTCACAGCTCAGTCCTATTAATCACCTCTGAGGCACTTCCAGGGAGGGGGTGGGGAACTCTCTCCCACAGCTCTCTCTTAGCTCAAGCGCAGGAGCCATTGCATCCATCTGTTCTGGGAGGAAGCTGGTAAAGAAATAAATAAATATTTTCCTACCCCAGGGACAGACCCCAAAAGATTTTTTAAGTATGAGTAGAGCAAAATAATTCATTTAAAAACGAAATTGGGCATTTATAAAAAGAACTAAAAACTGTGAATGAAGAAAATAACTCCTTAAAATTCAGGATGGAACAAATAGAAATGAATGATTCATTGAGAACTGATTCATTGAGAACCCAAGAATCAGTCAAACAAAACAAAAAAAATGAGAAGCTGGAGAACAACGTCAAATACTTACTGGGAAAATCTATAGACCTGGAAAATAGATCTAGGAGAGATAATCTGCGGATCATTGGACTTCCTGAAAACTATGACCAAAAAAAGAGCCTAGATTCTATTTTACAGGAAATTATCAAAGAGAACTGTCCAGAGATAATAGAAACAGAAGGGAAAATAGATGTCAAAAGAATTCATCGAACTCCTTCTGAAATAGATCCTAAAAAAAGAACACCACGGAATATTGTGGCTAAGCTGCAGAATTACCACACAAAGGAGAAAATCTTGCAAGCAGCTAGGAAAAAAAAACAATTTAAATACCGAGGTGCCACAATAAAGTCACTCAAGATCTGGCTGCCTCCACATTAAAAGATAGAAGGACCTGGAACCTGATATTCCATAAGGCAAAAGATCAAGGATTGCAACCAAGAATGAACTACCCAGCTAAGTTTAGCATCTTTTTCCATGGAAGAAGATGGTCATTCAATGAAATAGAGGAATTCTATATGTTTCTAAGAAAAAAACCAGACTTAAACAAAAAATTTGATCTACATCCACAAGACTGAAGAGAAACAGAAAAAGGTACACAGAACCCTTGAGAACTGTATCTCTGTTGTGGGTATATAGAAAGTACGCATGGATAATTTGATTGTACTGATATAAAAAAGGAGGGGTGTAGTAAAGGGAAGGGGATAGTATCAGAAAAAGGGGAAGGAGTGATAAAAAGAGGGAAATTACATCCCAGGAAGAGGCATAGAAAATACACAATATCTGAGGGAATTTAGAGAGGGGAAGAAACATTGTGTGAATCTTACTCTCATCAGAAGAGGCTCAAAGAGTAAATAATTGACATATTTGTTTTTCAGAGAATTTTCTCTCACTTCATTAAAAGGGGGGAGAGAAAAAGGGAAAAGGAAAAGGAGAATAAGGGAAGACATTGGAGGGAGGAGGGAGAGATACTAAAAAAAGGGAGGGCTGCGCGTCACAAGTGGGGTCTATAAATTAAATATCGGGGAAGAGGTTCAGGGGGGTCAAGGGAAAAAGCATAATCTGGGGATAATATGATGGCAGGAAATACAGAATTAGTCATTTTAACTGTAAATGTGAATGGGATGAATGCTCCCATCAAACAGAGATGGATAGCAGACTGGATCAAAAGTCAGAACCCTACAATATGTTGTTTACAGGAAACACACTTAAAGCAGGGAGATACATACAGAGTAAAGGTATAAGGTTGGAGCAGAATCTATTATGCTTCAGGTAAAGCCAAAAAAGCAGGGGTAGCTATCCTTATCTCAGATCAAGCAAAAGCAGAAGTTGATCTAGTTAAAAGAGATAAGGAAGGAAACTATATCCTGCTGAAAGGTAGCATAAATTATGAAGCCATATCAATACTAAACATATATGCACCAAGTGGTATAGCATCTAACTTTCTAAAGGAAAAGTTAAGAGAATTGCAAGAAGAAATAGACAGTAAAACTATAATAGTGGGAGATCTCAACCTTGCACTCTCAGATATAGACAAATCAAACCATAAAACAAATAAGAAAGAAATTAAAAAAGTAAATAGAACATTAGAAAAACTAGGTATGATAGACCTTTGGAGAAAACTGAATGGCAATAGAAAGGAATGTACTTTCTTCTCAGCAGTTCATGGATCCTATACAAAAATTGACCATATCTGAGGACATAAATATCTCAAAATTAAATGTAGGAAGGCAGAAATAATAAATTACTTCTTCTCAGATCACAATGCAATTAAAGCTACATTCAACAAGAAGTTAGGGCTAAATAGACCAAAAAGTAATTGGAAACTGAATAATCTCATCTTAAAGAATGACTGGATGAAACAGCAAATTATAGAAACAATTAATAATTTCACCCAAGATAATGACAATGATGAGACATCATACCAAAATCTGTGGGATACAGCTAAAGCGGTAATAAGGGGAAATTTTATATCTTTAGAGGCTTATTTGAAGAAAATAGAGAAAGAGAAGATTAACGAATTGGGCCTGCAACTTAAAAAGCTAGAAAAAGACCAAATTAAAAACCCCTAACCAAAAATTAAATTTGAAATACAAAAATTAAAAGGAGAAATCAATAATATTGAAAGTAAAAAAAAACACTATTGAATTAATAAATAAAACCAAGAGTTGGTTTTATGAAAAAGCCAATAAAATAGATAAATCTTTGGTAAATCTGATCAGAAAAAAGAAAGAGGAAAATCACATTGCTAGTCTTACAAATGAAAAGGGGGATCTTTCCACCAATGAAGAGGAAATTAGAGAAATAATGAGTTACTTTGCCCAACTTTATGCCAATAAATTTGATAACTTAAGTGAAATGGATGACTTCCTCCAAAAATATAGGATTCCTAGATTAACAGAGGAGGAGATAAATTGCTTAAATAGTCCCATTTCAGAAAAAGAAATAGAACAAGCTATTAATCAACTCCCCAGGAAAAAATCCCCAGGACCAGATGGCTTTACATGTGAATTCTACCAAATATTTAAAGAACAATTAGCCCCAATGATATATAAACTATTTGAAAAAATAGGGGATGAAGGAGTCCTACCAAACTACTTTTATGACATAGACATAGTACTGATACCTAAACCAGGTAGATTGAAGACTTAGAAAGAAAAGTATAGACCAATTTCCTTAATGAATATTGATGCTAAAATCTTAAATAAGATATTAGCAAAAAGACTTCAGAAAATCATCCCCAGGATAATACACTATGATCAAGTAAGATTTATACCAAGAATGCAGGGCTGGTTTAATGTTAGGAAAACTATTAGTATAATTGACCATATTAATAATCAAATTAATAAAAACCATATGATCATCTCAATAGATGCAGAAAAAGCATTTGACAAAATCCAACATCCATTCCTACTAAAAACTCTTCAGAGTATAAGGAATAAATGGACTATTCCTTAGAATAATCAGGAGCATATATTTACTACCATCAGTAAGCATAATATGCAATAGAAATAAACTGCAACCTTGCCCAGTAAGATCAGGAGTGAAACAAGGTTGCCCACTATCACCATTACTATTCAATATGGTACTAGAAACACTAGCCTGGGCAATAAGAGCCGAGAAAGAGATTCAAGGAGTTAGAGTAGGAAATGAGGAAATCAAACTATCACTCTTTGCAGATGACATGATGGTATACTTAGAGAACCCCAAAGACTCTGCTAAAAAGTTATTAGAAATAATTCAGAATTTTAGCAAAGTGGCAGGATACAAAATAAATCCACCTAAATCCTCAGCATTTTTATATATCACCAACAAAATGCAACAGCAAGAGATACAAAGAGAAATTCCATTCCAAACAAATGTTGAGGGTATAAAGTATTTGGGAATCCATCTACCAAAGAAAAGTCAGGAATTATATGAGAAAAATTACAAAACACTTGCCACAAAAATAAAGTCAGATTTAAATAATTGGAAAGACATTCAGTGCTCTTGGATAGGCCAAGCGAATATAATAAAGATGACAATACTCCCCAAACTAATCTATTTATTTAGTGCTATACCAATCAGACTCCCAAGAAACTATTTTAATGACCTAGAAAAAATAACAACAAAATTCATATGGAAGAAAAAAAGGTCGAGAATTGCAAGGGAACTAATGAAAAAAAAGTCAGAGGAAGGGGGTCTTAAGTGTACCTGATCTAATATAGCAGCAGTCACCAAAACCAGTTGGTATTGGCTAAGAAATAGACCAGTAGATCAGTGGAACAGATTAGATACAAAGGACAAAAAAGGGTACATCTATAGCAATCTAATCTTTGAAAAACCCAAAGATACCAACATTAGGGATAAAAATTCATTATTCGGAAAAAACTGTTGGGAAAACTGGAAATTAGTATGGCAGAAATTATATATGGATTCACACTTAACACCATATACCAATATAAGATCAAAATGGGTCCATGATTTAGGCATAAAGAATGAGATAATAAATAGATTAGAGAAACAGAAAATAGTCTACCTCTCAGACCTGTGGAGGAGGAAGGAATTTATGACCAGAGAAGTAGAGATCATTATTGATTTTGATTACATCAAACTAAAGGTTCTGACAAAGGTCTCATTTCCAAAATATATAGAGAACTGACCCTAATTTATAAGAAATCAAACCATTCTCCAATTGATAAATGGTCAAAGGATATGAACAGACAATTCTCAGATGATGAAATTGAAACTATATCCACTCATATGAAAGAGTGTTCCAAATCACTACTGATCAGAGAAATACAAATTAAGACAACTCTGAGATATCACTACACACCTGTCAGATTGGCTTAGATGACAGGAACAAATAATGATGAATGTTGGAGGGGCTGTGGGAAAACTGGGACACTGATGCATTGGTGGTGGAGTTGTGAAAGAATCCAACCATTCTGGAGAGCAATCTGGAATTATGCCCCAAAAGTTATCAAACTGTGCATTCCCTTTGACCCAGCATTGCTGTTATTGGGCTTATATTCCAAAGAAATACTAAAGAGCAGAAAGGGACCTGTATGTGCCAAAATGTTTGTGGCAGCTCTTTTTGTAGTAGCTAGAAACTGGAAGATGAATGGATGTCCATCAATTGGAGAATGGTTGGGTAAATTATGGTATATGAAGGTTATGGAATATTATTGCTCTGTAAGAAATGACCAGCAGGAGGAATACAGAGAGGCTTGGAGAGACTTACATCAACTGATGCTGAGTGAAATGAATAGAACCAGATCGCTGTACACTTCAATGTTGTATGAAGATGTATTCTAATGGAAGTGGATATCTTCAACATAAAGAATATCCAACTCGCTTCCAGTTGATCAATGATGGACAGAAATATCTACACCCAGAGAAGGAACACTGGGAAGTGAATGTAAATTGTTAGCACTACTGTCTATCTACCCAGGTTACTTATACCTTCGGAATCTAATACTTAATGTGCAACAAGAAAATGGTATTTACACACATATATTGTCCCTAGGTTATATTGTAACACATGTAAAATGTATGGGATTGCCTGTCATCGGGGGGAGGCAGGGGAGGGAGGAGGGTGATAATTTGGAAAAATGAATACAAGGGATAATATTATAAAAAATTACTCATGCATATATACTGTGGGAAAAAATTCAAAATAAAAAAATCTCTTTTTCTCCTAGTATTTGTATTAAAATGGCTTTATTTCGTGGCATTTATCTCAGAACTAGTTTGCCATGAAGGAAAAATCTTTTTTCTTATAATTTAATAGCAATTTAAAATATTTTAAATATTATACCAATAGTTCATCTTCATTTATAAAAAGATTTTTAGAGAAATTGCTATGCAGACCAGAATTAAAGCTTAATGGCAACATTATCTAACACTTTAGTTGCTCAGACTGACCTGTGAGCTATTTGAGAATATCGGAGTTTGTTCCCTTTTTGTTTTGGGATTTTCCTTTAATGCCTACCATAGTACCTAGCTCATATTTGGTAAACATATGAAATCCAGTTGATTATTGTTGGACTTTGAAATCTTGTACTCAAATATAGTTGACAGGAGGCTATATGTAAATAAAGAACATAATGTTTATTTCTTTAACGAAGACCAAGGTAAGAAGAATACTAATATTATAGTCGAATATGATGCTTTAAAATTATTTAATTTACATTAGCATATGGCTTTTTCATTTAGGATATCAAAATCAGAATTTCCCATTTAACTACTTGTTGAGTTCATTTTAAAAGGTGTGTCCTTTCTATATTTTATATCATTCTCCATAATAAAACTACTTATGGGAAATAGAAGCCAGCTGGGCTCTTTTAAATATATGTTGTTAATATAGCTTTAGCCAGCGAGAAAGTGATTTTTAAGACTCAAATCTTCTTTTTCTAGTAAAGGAAAATCTTTACAAACTCTGAATAGAATTTAGATTCTGAATAGAATTTTCCATTGAAATCAGCATATATGTCAAAATGATAGTATAAAAAGACTTCTTTATTTCTAATTATGCTAAAAGAATTCATAATTTTAATATACTTTTTGATAAAAAATGTGGATTTGAAATGTGAGATGTGATTTTCCTTACTTTAAATACTATTTCTAACTTTCAAGTCTTTCTTGTGTCTTTGCAATGAGTTTCATTGATGTATCTGGAAAAATTGCTAATATGTCATGGAATTGCTCTTAATAAGGTTTCAATTTGTGACCTTAATATTAGACAAATATAATAACTTGAAAAAGTAAAATTCAAATTTAATTTAATTTGTCACTTCACAGTGCCTTAATCAGAATTCTAATTTCTTTTTCTGCCAAGAAATATATATATTTTACAGTTTCTTATATAGAAAATCATAGTTTATAAATTATCATAGATATTGAATGGAACAGCAGCTTTTAAACTTAATACCTCACATTCAACAGGGTAATGCTCCCAAGCTTGTTTATACACCACTGACAGATAAGTGCTATTTAACTCTCACACAAGCCATGAAGATGGGTCTTGGAGGAAATCCATATGGACCAGCTGGAACTGGCAAAACTGAATCTGTAAAGGCTTTGGGTGGACTTCTTGGAAGACAAGTTTTAGTTTTCAACTGTGATGAGGTAGTGTAAAAATATTTAGTGTTAATTGTTAATCAGATTTTGTCTTTACTATATAACATTCCATTTAAATTATAATGTAGATATAATGAAATAGAAGATTTTTCATCCTCTTCTGAACTCTTCCTTTGATGCCTATGTAACGTGAAAGTAATCCAAGATTCTTGAATGTTATGCTAGCAAAACCCAAGCTTGAAAATTGTGTCAAGATGAAAAAGCTAGTGACAAAAACCCTTAAGTTTATTTTTTGATGTACAGTTTAATTGAATATGGACAGACTCATTTTAGTTGACAGCAAGGTAATGAATTATTTGACCACAGCAACTCTTGAAGACTATCATAGAGAAGTTGAAAAATATACTAGAAGAAAGAAGTCATATCACCAAAATTAAAATTTTTAAAATTCAAAGTAAGATATTAATTATATGAATATAGTTGACACTTTTAGAACATCTCTCCAAAAGTAAAATCTGATATTTTAGATGAATCAATGGTATATTATTTCCTAGTTTAGTTTACACAGAGAGAATTTTATGTGTTGCAGAATTTTCCCAATTTAAAAAGCTTGAAGAAAATAACCTCACTATTTTTAGAAGGATATAATTTGTTTGAGCATAGGAAAATATGTATTTAAGTGGATAATTGAAATTTTCCAGAGTTAAGTTCATTTAAAATCTTATCAGTACTAAAAGAGAAAGCCTTAATAACTATGATATCTTACTATACATTTAGATTATCAAATTGGAAATAAACAAAAGGAATGTTTTTTTTAAATAAAAGTAAAAACAATTTTAGTAGTTTAACATCTCTACATTGTGCCTTATATTGGTACTTTTTATTCTTCAATGAACCTTCCCATATACAATTTATATTATTTATTTTAATTCTTACAAAATGCTTATGACATAAAGAATTTAGGTGAGGAAATAGAAATATTGGATATTGAAATTTCTTTCCCAAAAGCATATATAGTGATACAGGATGTAAAATGATCATTGAAAAAAATGTAGTTTTAAAAAGTCAGATCAAATGTGTTTGTTTTTCAGGGTATTGATGTGAAATCAATGGGCCGCATATTTGTTGGTCTGGTAAAATGTGGAGCTTGGGGATGCTTTGATGAATTCAACAGACTGGAAGAAGCAGTGTTGTCTGCTGTGTCTATGCAGATCCAGACAATCCAGGATGCTTTGAAGAATCATAGAACTGTATGTGAACTTCTTGGCAAAGAGGTATAACATTAAATTAAATTAAAATGAAAAATCAGATAATTTGATGAATTGAAATATTTTGGAAGTCTTAACACTACTGGCTCTTTGATGACCTGCTATTTGAAGGTCACTTAATTCTCTGCCTCTGATCTGTTAACCAAATCTTAAGCATTATCTTACAATATTTTTCTTAATTTCCTTTTTCTTTCCCATTTTCATGGTCATAACCCCAGTTTAAGTCCTCATGACTTTAAACTTGGTTTAAATGGTTAATTTCAGGTTCAAATGGATCCAAATTCTGGAATTTTCATCACAATGAATCCTGCTGGGAAGGGTTATGGAGGAAGACAAAAGCTGCCAGACAATCTAAAACAACTCTTCAGACCAGTAGCTATGTCTCGTCCTGACAACGAACTCATTGCCGAAGTGATTCTATATTCTGAAGGCTTTAAAGATGCTCGAGTATTAGGCAGAAAATTAGTATCAATTTTTAATCTTTCTCGGTAAGTGTCATATTATAAAAATACTGTACATGTTCCATGGATTTTTATCACCAAGTGAAAATTTGATAATATTTACTTCAGATTTGCCCAATGAAGTCTAATGATTGTATTATTTAATATTTATTTATTAATATTTAATATTTGATAATGTGTTATTAGTACAAATTGGAAAAGTAAAATTGGACCAAAGTTGTTTAGCTTGGTTTTGTACATTTGGCTTGAATATGTGAATGTGTGAATGAATGACAAAACATATATTAGGTACAAACTATGTAGTAGGTCTTAGGCTTATGCACTGAGGATAGAAATGGAAAAATATAACAATTTCTGCTTTCAATGATTCCATGTTCAGATAGTGGAGATCTCTATGAAGGAGAGTTTCGCTTCAACAGGAATAGGAAACTCAGGTGTCTGTTTAGGGGAGATTGTGAAAATGCCCATATTACCCATATTAAGAGGGTATCATGGTCTTGCTTAATCTTCAATGATATATTTATGTCTAGACTATCTAGTGAATCATAGTTTAGACTAAATTTGATAATTGACCATTCTATAGTTACTATTTTTTTGAAGTAGCTAAGTGGTATAGTAGATAGAACACTGGGCCCAGAGTCAAGCTATTCTGGATTTATATCTGGCATGGGCAAATCATTTGACCTCTGTTTACTTCAGTTTCCTTGACCACAAAATGGAGATAATAGCATCTATTTCACAGACTTGGTGTGAGGATCAAATAAGGTAATATTTGCGCAATGTTTAACAGTGCCAGGAATGTAGAAGGCCCTAAATAAATGCTTATTCCTTTCTTCCCAGTTCTCTACCTAATAAGCTTGTTGTGAGAATAAAATACAGAATATTTGTAAACCACTTTGCAAACCTTAAAACACTATATAAATATTACTATTGCATTATTATTATTGTTATTTTCTGGATGAGAATAATTCTCTTCTCTTATGCTTAGTTTCTAGTAATTAATAGTAGTCTCCCTCACTTTTGTTTTTGTATTATAGTAATCTTGGTCCATAACTCTAAAAAGTGGTGAGAATCCATCAGAAAATTGCAGATATTAGGAGCCTAATTAGCTGATGAGAGAACTTAGGAAAAAGAAAACAGATTTGTCAAATATTGTCTTAACTAAATTTCTAGTTCATCTAGGGTTTCCCAATTCAGTGAAATGTCAGTTCATAAAGAATAGTCTTTGTGAATGATGTTTTAGTTTAGAAATTATTGAAAATAATTATAATCATTTATAGCCTCTTTATCTTAAGTGGTTGCATTCTGCATTTCTTTAAGAGTGACAAAAATAAGTATTTTTAAGTAAACTTATAGCTGAAAGTTAAATTTAAATGTTTTTAAATTCCAGAGAACTTTTGACACCTCAACAGCACTATGATTGGGGTTTAAGAGCTTTGAAGACAGTCTTGAGAGGAAGTGGAAATCTTCTTCGTCAGTTGAAGAAAAATGACATAAAGGAAAAAGGTATGATTGATTATTTCAAATTTGTAACTTTCTGTATTTTTTCTTCTTAATAGTTGAAATACACAGGTGATTATTCAGGTCTTTTAAATACATAAAAGAAACCATGAAATTTTATAAGTTTTCATTCTCCATAGTAGCAATATATAATAAGATAATTCTATATCCTTTTTCCATTCATTTAAAATTAATTATTAGTTTACATGGATTATTTTATAGCTTCTGTAGGTAACTCAAACCCATGTCTTATGTCATATTTTATATTACATTTATTTGTGCACATGTCTTATTTGCCCCTTTTGTGTTCTGGTGGGTAAAATAAGTATTTCTGTGAATGATTTCTTTAAACGATTAATATCTATATATTGAAAAACAATTACTTTAGCATTACTCTAAAGTGGATTTAGTTATTTTGTACATTGGAAGTTTGTCGGTATTTTATTTGGTGTCATTTAAAAGATTTCTTTAGTATAGAGTTTGTGTTATTTTTTTTTGCGTATACATTTAAAATGTTTCCAGGGCTCTAATAATATTTCAGTACTTCAAGAATCTTTGATTTTATTGGTATGAGTAGTTGCTCCATTACTATACTGATTTCAACTTTTCTATAACCTACTAGATATTCTTCCATAAGTTAGGAAAACATAATTTTATGGTTAACCTGGTAACAAGGCTCTTTATTTAACTTTTTTGACTATTGACAGATAGTTTACCTTTGGACCTTTGCTTAAAGCTTTTCCTGCTTTGAGCTTGTAAGACTTGCAAGAAATTTAGTTCTTCTACCATACCCTTCAAAAAAAATCTTCACTATGATGAAATAACCCTGTAGGTTTTAATAAAAGCTAGAGAACTCAAGTTACAAAAGCGTGTCTCAAAGAAAAACATGGGAAAAACCAAACTAAGAAAATATGCCTATCTTTTGGCTTTAATTTGTAAAAGTCAAAAATTAACCTTTAAACATAATTTAGAGTAAAGCAGTATAACAGTGATTATAATGATTGCACCAGCATTTTCTGTCTTTCTTTAAATGGTCTTGTAAGCAAAATATGGGCAAGGTAAATCAAAATTTTTTTATCATTCTTATAAATTTTGTGTTCAAATTTATTTCTTTTGGGATATTTTTCATGTTATTTTTGGTAATCTGTTAAAAAACAAAACAAAAATGTAGAGAAGAGATGATTTTTATTATCAACAAAATGGAAACAATTTGATCTATTTTAATATTCCTAATAATGAATATTATAAATTGTAGGTGATTTAACAATTATTATGGATCTTAGTTATTATTCATCTAAAATTTTCATATAAAGACATACCATTATATATATATATATGCATATATATATATATATATATATATATATATATATATATATATATAGAGAGAGAGAGAGAGAGAGAGAGAGAGAGAGAGAGAGAGAGAGAGAGAGAGAGAGAAAGAGAGAGTAATGAATAATTAAAAGTGAACAATATAATCATCACTAGACAGTGTGGTATAGTAGTATATAGAAAACTAGCCTTGGAGTTTAAAAAAAAAAAACACAACTTTTTTTTCAAATCATTGCCTTTGACACACAGCTGATTGAGTTACTGTAGACAAGTCATATAATCTTTGAGTATTCCTCAAAATTCTCTAAAACTCTTAAGTTTCAAATCTGTTATTGATCTTTATTGATAGAGAGAGTTTCCTCACAGGACTTTTAACTGCCAATGAAATCACACTTTAAATTAAAAAAAAAATCTATAGACTGTTTTAAATGGATAATTATAGCAATGATTTTATCTTAATTTACTTGTAAATTATACTTTTTCTTCAGTGAATGAAAGCCATATAGTGGTTCAAGCTTTGCGGCTCAATACCATGTCAAAATTTACATTTGTGGATTGTACAAGGTTTGATGCACTGATTAAAGATGTCTTCCCTGGAATTGATTTTAAGGATGTAGAATATGATGAACTAAGTGCAGCTTTAAAGCAAGTCTTTGAGGAAGCAAACTTTGAAATTATACCTAATCAGGTAATTTTCCAACTCTGCTTATTATATAGAAGCCAACCATTTTGAATTGCTAAGCCAGTAATTAAAAACACAGAGATTAATGATTACTTCTTACATTGTTTTTTGAAAATATTCTGGTAAATTTAGAAGAAAATTTTCTTGCCGTCATATAATTCTGTATACAAATGAGACAGACTACATCAATAAATAAGGGGAATTCAGTTCTAGGGGAGGCAGTACACCTGAGGAAAAAATGTATAGTCATAAGTTATGAGATCAAATAGAATGTCATAGATTATAAAGATTTTCCCAGTATAAATATGTTCAGGTTGATTGACAAGAATAAAAAAATAAAAGTTTAAGTGGTTAAGATTTAAACATGATAGGGATAGCCTGGTATAGAATAAGTCAGGTAACACCATGGAAGGAGTTGGACAAGTGTTGATAAATGACAGTTTGTCTACTTAAAATTTACTCAAAGCTGAGATTATGTCCTTTTAATGAGGTAATATGCTAACTACATCCTCTTGTCACTTGTCAGTTATAAGGTAATAAGACTGGATGAATTTGATAAATATTTTAAGTGGTTACATTTTAGTCATTCAAGCATTGCCACATTTTCTAATCCAGTTCAATTCCTAATACTTTTCAGTTTCAGAGTATATTTAAAATTATTTTAGCAATGCGTTTTTCTGTTATATAAATTTACATTAGTGGGAAATGGACTTCAATAACTAAATATCTAACATATTTTGAGTAATAAATGCTAAGTTTAGCAATTATTTTGATTTTGAGGATTTCTTAAAAGGAATTCTGTTTTTTAAAATGTGAATTGTTTTATTTTAATCCATCTCTTAAAATTTATTTATATTGTATGCATAGGGCATGTGCCCTCTGATATGTTCTCATGAAATATTCCTGAAATAAATTATTTTAATGCTTTTCTGTGGCAAAATTTTTATAGAGTACCTGCTATATATTTCCTTATTAATTTTGCTAGTCATTTGCAGCAAATTATGTTTTTATGTTGAATTTTTATATTATTACATTATATCACAGATGTATATTGGATTGTTGTGTTATTTCTATCATTTAATTTTCTAAAAAAGATGACAAAATATTACTAAGACTTATGAGAATGGATTAATTCAAATAATATAACAACAAAATGTATCTATATTTTACTAATGAAAATATGTGTATATATATTATATTCACATACATATGTATGTATTTATATGTATTTTTAAAAACAGATCAAGAAAGCTTTGGAATTATATGAACAGTTACGCCAAAGGATGGGAGTAGTTATAGTTGGTCCAAGTGGTGCTGGAAAATCTACCCTTTGGAGGATGTTAAGGGCAGCACTGTGTAAAGTTGGCAAAGTAGTAAAACAATACACCATGAATCCCAAAGCTATGCCTCGACATCAGTTGCTAGGCCATATTGACATGGATACAAGGGAATGGTCTGATGGTGTTCTCACAAACAGTGCTCGGCAAGTAGTACGGGAACCTCAAGGTATGTTTCGGAACTGTCAGATTATACTTTTCTTATACTTCTGGAAAAGAGATTATATTCTAATGAAAAGTTTTTCATAAATCTGTCAATAAAACTACCTTACAATATTGGAAAGGAAAAGCATTCATTAAATGTCTGTTATGCACTAAGCACTGGAAGTAGTTACACTTCAACAAGTAGAAAATCAAGATAGTCCCTGCTTTCCAGGAGTTCATGTGTATTTGTGGGGGAAGTAGAATCTAAAGCTATAATACTGTTTATGTTTATTCATGTATATTTAGATTAAAAGGCCAAGTAGTACTTAGTTCTAATAGGGAAATTTATAGAGCTGATGGAAAGGATCTTAGCACCTTCTTATCTCCCATTTAACTCTTTTTGCTTGTCACAAAATATGTTTACAGTCAGACTCTCTCTTGATTTCTCTATGAAATCTTTTTCTCTCTCTATTTTTGGAGGACTTAAAAATGTGTAACATAGCACATATTTCCTGCAATAACCCCCACTACTCAATTCCCATATGTGTGTGTATCTGTGTATATGTGTGTTTATATATATATGTATGTGCATATGTATGTGTGTGCATGTGTGTGTAAACATTATATATATATATAATTCTTATATGTATATATACTTGTATGTATATGTATATATGTAAATTAGGTGAATTGTTCTCTGCACTCAGAATAACTTGCTAATGAGTGTTAGATTTTGATTATTTTGTTGATATCCTGGTGATTTCATGAATAGGCTTATAACAAAGTCGTATTTGTAATTAAAATTAAAGGATGATGTTAACTCTTATAATTCTTTGAAATTATAACCTCATTTTAAAATTTCTAAATCATAATTTTGAAAACAATATTTTAAAGGATGAAACTTATTTTTTTCTGTGTCTTAACAGAACAAACTTAAAGGGAGGATTGATTTGTTAAATATATGCTACTATATATTCTTTCACATAAGTGGATTTTTAAAAAAATTCTGAAGTATTTTGAAGTATATCTTTTACAAAATGTAAATTAGCCTGTCACAACTCTTCCTTATCAAATGTTGCTGTACCATCAGTCTTAGTGATGTTAAGTAGTTTTTCTCCAAGTATAACTCAATTATAAAGGACAAAAAGGATCACTTTACTGTTAAGGATTTTTCTATTAACTTTGGTTTTGGATCTATTTCTTTGATTTGAAAATAGATATCAATTCATGGATAATCTGTGATGGTGACATTGATCCTGAATGGATAGAATCATTGAATTCTGTACTAGATGATAACCGACTACTCACTATGCCCAGTGGGGAGAGGATTCAGTTTGGCCCGAATGTTAACTTTGTATTTGAAACTCATGATTTAAGTTGTGCCTCTCCAGCCACAATATCTAGAATGGGAATGATATTTCTCAGGTAAGACATGGGAATATTTTGAAAGTACATTGTGTGAATAAATTCTTCAGCCTACTTTTTTAGACATGCAAGAAAAAATGTGGCATTGAATAAATTAAATGAATAATCATTTTCACAATTTCATTTTAAATGAGATAGCTTATTATTTTGTTTCCTGTGGTTGGTTTGTGGAATAAGAGCTTTCTTGTATTACTTACTGATTTCTATAATTTTAGCAGTTAATTTTATGGTATTTAGAAAAACATAATCAGAAAAGGATATCTATAATTCTTCACTTTTCCTTCTTGCAAGAATGTTTATTTTTTTCTCTCTGCTAAAAATGCTATTTTTAAAATTTGTTTCGTTCATTTATTTTAAAGTGAGGGTATTGAACTAGAAGATCTCTTAACAGAAGTAAAATAACAAAAGCAAAAAGAGCATATGTTTTTCTATTTTGTGAATTCATTGAGAAGATGAGTGCAAGATGGGCAGTGAAAAAAGATATTAAGAAATAAAGCCAGTAACTAATATGTTATATAAGATGAATACTTTCTGAAAGGAAAGATTTGGAAGGTGATGATAAAAAGCCTAAAACAAAAATGAATTTGACTGTGTGTTAATATCCAGAAACAGTTATCTCAGTATTGCCTGTTTTTGTCCTGTCACATCACTAATTTGTTAAAAGAAATGAGAAATAGTGCCATAATAGAAGAAAGGGTGAAGAAGATGTGAAGAAAACATCGCATATGATTGCAGTAGGTGCAACCCAACATTTAAAAAAAACTTTACCTAGAAAAATATGAAAAGGGCAACAGTAAACTGGAAGGATAATTAATGATTATGGACAATTTATGGAACCTTACTCAGAATTTTGCCATTTTTCTTCCTAAAAAAGCATAGACTCTTCCTGAGCTTGTGAATACTAAGTCAAGAGATAGGGTAGGCAAGATAATTCAAGTTTGAAGATTTTATTGTGCCCTTTTTACAGAAACAGGGAAACATTTGACTCAGTGGAACAAAATACAACTTTAAATAGTCAGGACTATCTCATATAGGTTAAGATCATAAAAGATTCCACATTAGATGAAATAAGGTCCATTGTATAACATTATTAAATGAACAAGATAGGCAGAGATGCTCAGCATAGTATTTTTTGTGGTTTTTGAAGAGTTCAAATAGAAGGATTTTCATTGATTGTGAAGTTCTTCAGATGTACATAATAGTATTGTGCTTATTGTATCCAGCCTTGAGAGTACGGTAGAACCTTCTGAGTGAATTCGTAGTCACTTAAAACAAATAGGTGCCAGCATCCACATTACAAAAAAATGTGGATGAAAAATTCATGCTATCCATTAATGTATAGTATCATTGCATTTTAGATGGGCCCTATAAGTAATGAACTATGCACTCATATTTGATTAGGAAAAAGAGTTTGAATCATATTTATTTTGCTAATAGTGATTCCAAATGGCTTGCTTGCTATACAGAAGCCTTTATTTATTTATTTAAAAGTATTATTGATGCTTTGAAATCTATTTTTAATTTTGTTTATTGTTCTTACCAATTAAATCTTCTCATATTCCACAATAAGGAAAAATGGCTACAAAAAGCCAACTGACATTATGACTCTTTAGACAGCATATATATCATTACATTTAACTGTTTAGCTAGAGAAGGGAGGGGAGGTGTGATCCATTACTGGTTCTTTTCAGTTAAGATTAGTCTTTATAACTAGTCATAATTTGTTAATTTTTAAAATTTTAATTTTTAATCTTATTTTCATTAATGTTTTTATTCTCATCATATATAGTTCTAGTTCTGATGACTTCACTTTATATAGGTTTCCCCAAGTCTGCCGATTTTTTTTGTCATATTCCTTCTTTCTTGTGTCATAATGCTATTCTTGTTACATTCACATCTTATATGTTCACAGGGCACTAAACTAATTTTTTATTTGACATTTTATTTTTTTCCCTTTTTTCCATTTTTAAATATTTTTCCATTTTTCAAAGTTTTTTTCATTTTTTCTAATTTTTTTCAATATATTTTTCAATTAAAAGCATATATTTCACCTACCTCTTGATTTCATACTTCAACCCTCAAAAATGGTGAGAATTGAGAGGGGAAAACCCAAATCTTCCTAACAAATATGCATAATCAAAAGATTCCTACTTTGGCCATATCTAGAAATGTGTCTTTTTTTGCATCTTCAGTCCAGCATGTTTCTGTCAAGAAATAGCGAGTGGCATCATGAGTTCATATAAGCCCATTTTTTCAATAGCACTGCTTTCCATAAAATTTTAGAAGAGACATAACCATTCCTCCAAAGGATAAGCTAAATTCCTAACAGGCGATTTATAGAAAGAAATAAAAGACCTAACTACATTTTGTTTTGTAACAATGGAAGGAATAACCTGTACTGAAGAGATCACTGATAACATTGATCTCTGGACTTAAAAATAGTAATGGTTTATATTTAGATAATGCTTTAAGGTTAACAAAACAATTTCTTTATGAATGTTATTATCCCTATTTACTGATAAGGTTCATAGAAGTGGAATGATAGGCCGACAGTTAGGAGGACTCAGCCCTAATTCTACTGAATCCCAGTTCAGTGTTGCTTCCATTCCCTCCCCTGCTCTCTTGTGTTTTATTATCATTTTACACTTGTGAAAACTAAAACTTAGAGAAATCTTGGGCTAAAATGATTTGCTTAATAATGTTATGCAAAACTGGTAGGGGACAGAACCATTTGGGAGGGCTCAGACCTCCAGATTCACTGTAGTTTTATAATGACATTTAAAACTTTTCCTAAATTTTATAATAGTAATAAATTCTAATTAAAGTAATAATTCATTTCAATGATTATATGGCCTTTTTGACATAAACTGCTGTATAAACAAAAATTTCAGTGTTTTTCCTTTCTCCTCCCCATCTTATTATAGAGACAGAATCTACAGTATTCCTATTCAGATGGGTACTAGAATCACTTTCTATTATCTTGAAGCATTTTGTACAGTGAACCCTTATTAATGATTTCTATTTCAAGATTATCTTTCATGATTAAGATATTTGAATATTAAAAATATTTGAATGATAAGGGTATAGCATACATTTTAAAATAGATTTAAAAGATATAATTCCCAGATTTAGCATGAACATTCACTAAAGGTTTTACTAAAACATAAATACTCCAATACTCTAATTATATAGAATTGTATAATTAAGGTTTTTGTGAGTAGAAAATCCATTACTTTAGAATAGACAACTAGCTTCCATACCACAAGTTTAGAAATAGTGGGGAAACAGAAGGAAATAAAAACAGAGAAAATTTTAGGATATTTTAGCTGAGAATATAGTACATTAGCTGAGAAAGCAAATAATATAAAATTCACATTTTTCACTCATTCAAATGTTAGTCTCAGGAGTCAGGGAACTATTCAGCATTAGGGTTCTTTAAGCAAAAATTATTTTTGCTTTTATTTCTTTCATAATTAATGTAATATGTAACTAGAAGTAAGCAAAGAAAAAAGGTAAGAATTTAATGAGAAGAAAAATGATTTTGTTTTAAAAATGTATATAGTTTCTGATTTGTGATCATTTTAATAAATTTTTTTCTAGTGATGAAGAGACAGATCTTGATTCTCTGATAAAATCTTGGTTGAGGAACCAGCCTGATAAATATAGAACCAATCTTGAAAACTGGATTGGAGATTATTTTGAAAAGGCTTTACAGTGGGTACTTAAACAGGTCTGTTAATCATGTTATTCACTTTGCGGACAGTTACTTAGATAGTTATTTATGTTGATTTTTTCCCTTAGGACTATGGGGGTGATAAAATATAGCCTACTAGCTCACTGAGAGAGTTGCTGTACTTTGCCATCTTATATTTATTTTGCAGTTCACATACAGTTTTGAAATCAATCAGATTAATAAATATTTCTTAATTTACTGTACATCAGGTACTCTGGAAGCATTTGGGGAAAAAAAAGAATAAGAAAGTTCCTCCCCTCAAGGATCTTAAAAAATCTGATGAGTTTGGGCTTAGATAGTTTTGCGTTAATTGCTTATATAACAATACATAGGTAGTTCATAAAAATATTGATTGCATTTAATGCCAAGGTTCAGAGAGTATGCTAAATTGTACTTATTCCTCCTTTATTTTATTTAAATATCTGCCTTTTAAATTAGTGTTAGAAACTACAATTTTCTAAAAGTGGTGCCCTTTAAGAAACAGATTCAAGAGTAGAGTTTCCCACTGTTTTCTGAACATTTACTTTTATACTAACCATAAAGCAAAGACAAAATTTCACAGAGTGATTAACTAAAGATATTAAATTCAATTTTAGGCTTTTTAATTGGCTTAAATTTAAGTCTTTAAGTAAGACTCTGAAAGTAGAGCCCAAATCTCCTTGAAAAAATAAAACCTCAAGCCTGAACTCATTGCTCTTATCGTCCCCATCCCAGTGATTCTGAACTCCTGACCATTCTTCAGATTCCATTCTCTACTCTCCATTACTCAATCTCTTATTACTTGCTTTTCAAATCTCCCCTCTCTCCCTTTACACATTCCTCTTCCATCTCACTGTGCTATCCCTTCTGTTTGACATAGCCTTTCCTTTCCTAGCATTGGCTTCACTTTTAAGCATGTCTAACTTCCTCCAGAACTTTCTAATCATTCCTCAGAGGATTCAGTGTCTAGATCACAGTCTTTCTTTCCTCCTCAACTTCTTAACTTTACAGTCTGACTTGAGATCTCATGATATAACTAAACTTGCTTAATTCTTCTTGATTGTTATCTAATCTTTGACACTTTTGCTTTATGGACCAGAACTCTGTACTTGAAACAAGGATTCTTAGGAGGTGCTAATTCAGTGGAATTGATAAAACAATGGTTATCTAGTTTAGCATGGTGATGAATAGTTCTCTAGTTTAGTACATGTACTTAGTTCTACAAGATTCACACCTACGATGATGTAATTAGAATAGAGGATATAAGCTGAGATAAACTCAGCCAGACAGATTCATTTCATCTCCCCCCTTTGTGTGGCTGGAGGCTGGAGCACAAGCTCTCGGGCTGAGGCAGAATTCAAGACAGAGACCTTGGTGGTCATCCTCCTGCTTCATTTACAGAAACCAAGACACATTCAGGAGGACCTCAAGAAAGCTGGCCCAGGCCCCAGGCAAGGAAACTAGATTGTGAAGGATATAATAAAGCCTTATGGACTTTACCACCTGACTATTCTTGTGGTGATTACTGAAATGAAGGCTGGTCCAGAGACCTACCAACCAACCAGAATACTACACTTTTGATCATGGTTTTTGGAATACTACTTTCTCTTTGTTCTTCTGCATATCTGACTATTCCTTTTTGGTTGAACTTAGAAAGTAGAGAATAAAAGAGAGTAAAAGAGATCTATTCTATGGATCCTTGTTGGGCACAGGTAGTGTCTTTGACCACTGTAAGGTCCGGATTGCTGAGGAAATCCTCATTCTTCATATTTCGTCAACTGACTTTCTTTAAATCTGGATTGTCTCTTGGGAATCAATTAGAGTAATAAGAAAGTTGCTGGTAAATAATCCTTTAGAAAGGTGGATTTGTGATTTAGTTCTGTTGACTGCTGATAATGAATCACAGACTTGTAGAATGTTTTGGACATTTTGGACAGTGTGGAAGAATCTGAAGAGTATTCTAGTTTTAGTTGCTTGTCATTCTTGATTAGTTTTCTGAGCACCCTGGTCTCTGGTGATTAAGACCTAGAGCAGATAAACCTACAACAACAATTCTTAATTTTCAAAGATTATGACCTCCACATCAACTAAAAGAGTCCAGACATTTATGAATAAATATTGCAGAGCCAAAATCAAAGAATAATTCCTGATGAAACAGGGCCCTGTAGATCTCCCAAAGAGCTGGGACCATAGCAGGAAATTGCTGAATGGCTTAAAAGAGAAATAAGAATTATGAAAGAATTTATGATCTTTACAGCAGAAATAATTGGCAGAACTACTGACAAGTCTCACACAATAACCAACCTATCTATCTATCTATCTATCTATCTATCTATCTATCTATCTATCTATCTGTCTGTCTGTCTGTCTGTCTGTCTTGTCTGTCTGTCTGTCTATCCATCTGTCCATCTTACCTTCTTTCCTATAACAACATAAATTCTGTTTTTAGGTCTTCTGTTATGGAAGGAACTTAATATTCAATAGTTTGCCCATATTTGGAGATTCTCGAATTCTTAGAATGTATCTTAATCCTTTACAACCATGTATTTATTAGGTCTCTACAGTACAAATAACTAGGACATCATGCAGCCAAGATGGTAGATTATTATTATTTATTTTTATTATTTCTGATTTTAATTTAGATGTTAGATTATTGAAATGCAAAGTAAGCTTGGCTTCTGGACCTTATTTTTTAATAGATGGAATTTTATTGAGTGAAAATTATTTAAAAGTGACTTGTGGAAATATTTGGAAGCTTTTACTTCTGATGTTTGTTGACTTTTTTCTCCTTGCTGCTGCAAATTTCTTATACAGAATGACTATGTAGTGGAAACAAGTTTGGTTGGAACTGTGATGAATGGTTTGTCTCATCTACATGGGTGCAAAAATAGAGAAGAATTTATTATTGGCTTGATAAGGGGACTTGGTGGAAATCTTAACATGAAATCAAGACTAGAACTCACCAAAGAGGTAATGATGGCTATTTGGTATTATATTAATCCTAAAGACCATTTTTCTTGTTATTCATCATTCACTTTAAGTCCCATATTAGGAAAAAGAGTTTGCAAAAAAATCTCTGAAAGTTATTGAGTTGTAAAGTATTATGATCAAGCATGTAATGGGAAGGTAGTAGTCTAAATGATGGTTTATAAAGGGGACAAACTGGAAGAAGGAAGATGGTTAGCAGGCTTTTATATTAATTCATATTATCTCCAGGTAATAAAAGCATGAGTTACCACAATTATAACTTTAGTTGAAAGCAGAAAACAAATAGAAATATTTCAGAGGTAGAATTGATACTTGATTATTTATTGCTTATGGAGGGAAGGAAAGTGATAGAATTAACATAAATTATAAAGTTACTATTTAGATTATATATTTGACATTTTAATTAGAAAACACATTTAGTATTTTTGCTAAATAAATATTCCCTGTTACAATTAGGAATATCTTTTGGTAGTATTTAAGATAATTCCCTAGAATTTGGTGCTTTCTATATGGCAAATGTCAACTTTTTCTTTCATTTCTTAAGATTTTCAATTGGGCACGAGAGTCACCACCAGATCCTCATAAACCAATGGACACATATTATGACGTAACTAGAGAACGTTTATCATCTTATTCATTGAAGAAACCTGAAAATTTGACTGCTGATGACTTTGGTAATAGTCAAGTACTCCCAGTCATTCAGACTCCAGACATGCAGAGAGGTCTAGATTATTTCAAACCATGGCTAGGTTCTGATACCAAGCAGCCTTTTATTCTTGTGGGACCAGAAGGATGTGGAAAAGGGTAAGAATTGAATAAGATGGACTCAGCTATATTTTTGTGGGCTAGCAATAGTTTATAATTTTTATTTATATATTTAAGCATTTCTGTTATGTTTCATTTGGATAAATTACTATGTTCTGGTAAAAGTTCTTTGATATTTTAGACACTCAGAAAAGAATATGATATGGACAATAAATTCCTTTTCTGTGGCTCAATTTTCTTTTTTGCTAAATGACAGAATCTGGCTGGTGATTAATTTTTAGATTTCTGGGAAGATTGTATTTTTAGTAATGCACTTGTGTAATAATGGAAGATTCATATTAACTTTAAAATTATTATATGACATGCTTATGAAATGAAAATTTTTCAGTGAACCTCTAGTTACTGATTAGTTTGAGAAATAAAATTAGTGAGTTGGAAAAAGAAAACAGCTCACTAAAAAATAAAATGGATGAAATGGAAAAAATTTCCATAGAAGAAAAAAACTCGCTGAAAAACTCAATTGGATAATTACTAAAAGATATTTAAAAAGTGAGTGAAGAAAATACATCATTGAAAATCAGACTCGAACAAGTAGAAATGAATGACTCAAGGAGAAACCAAGAAGTAGTCAAGCAAAACCAGAAAAACGAAACAATTGGAAAGAACGTCAAGTACCTTATTGGAAAGACAACAGACCTGGAAAACAGATCAAGGAGAGACAATTTGAGAATAATCGGACTCCCTGAAAATTGTGAGGAAAAAAAGAGCCTGGACACTATTTTCCAGGAAATTTTCAAAGAGAACTGCCCAGACATTTTGGAAACAGAGGGTAAAACAGACATTGAAAAAATTCATCAATCACCTACTGAAAGGGACCCTAAAATCAAAACGCCAAAAAATATACTGGCCAAGTTCAAGAACCATCAGACGAAGGAAAAAATATTGGAAGCTGCTAGAAAAAAGCAAATCAGATATGGAGGAGCCACAATAAGGATAACCCAGGATCTAGCAGTGTCCACATTAAAGAAATGAAGGGCCTGGAATATGATATTTCGAAAGGCTAAGGAACTTGGTATGCAGCCAAAAATAACTTACCCAGCAAAAATGATCATCGTTTTCCAGGGAAGAAGATAGACATTTAACAAAATAAATGAATTCCATCTATTCTCAATGAAAAAACCAGATCCACACAAAATGTTTGATCTTCAAATACAGAACTCAAGAGATTTCTAAAATGGTAAAAATAAATCTTGAGAACTATACTTCTACCATGAAAATATGTAAAAAACACATGTATAATTTGTCCTAGAAACTAGAGGTGGTAAGGAAATTATATCATAAAAAAGGGTAAAGTAGTGATACTACATCTCACAAAGAGGCAAAGGTAACCTATTATATCTGAGAGAAAGAAAGGAGGGAGATGAACATAGTGTGTATCAATTGACATACTCAATTTATGGTAAAACTTCTTCCACTTCATTGAAAAGTGGGTGGGAAGGAGTAAGCTAAGGGGAAGGGAATACAGAAATTGTGAGGAAAAGGGGTAAAATAGGGGAAGGAACTTTAAGATAGGGGAGGGATACTAAAAAGGGAGGGCTGTGAAAAGAAAGTGGTGCTCACAAGTTTAATACTGGGAAGGGGGGTAAGAGGGAAGGAAAGGAGAAAAGCATAAGCAGGGGTTAACAGGATGGCAAGCAATATAGAATTAGCCATTCTAACCATAAATCTGAATGGGGTAAACTCCCTCATAAAGAGGAAGCAGACTGGATTAAAAGCCAGAATCCTACTATATGTTGTTTACAGGAAACACACCTGAAACAGGGTGATACATTCAAACTAAAAGTAAAAGGGTGAAGCAGAACCTACTATGCTTCAGGTGAAGCCAAAAAAGCAGGGGTAGCCATCCTCATCTCAGATCAAGCAAAAACAAAAATTGTTCTAATTAAAAGAGATAAGGAAGGGAACTATATCATGCTAAAGGGTAGCATAGATAATGAAGCAGTATCAATATTAAACATATACACACCAAGTGGTGCAGCATCTAAATTCTTAAAAGAGAAATTAAGAGAGCTGCAAGAAGAAATAGACAGCAAAACTATAATAGTGGGAGATCTCAACCTTGCACTCTCAGAATTAGATAAATCAAACCCCAAAATAAATAAGAAGTCAAAGAGATAAATAGAATACTAGAAAAGTTTAATATGATAGATCTGTGGCGAAAGCTAAATGGAGACAGAAAGGAGTACACTCTCTTCTCAGCAGTTCATGGAACCTATACAAAAATTGATCATATACTAGGGCATAAAAACCTCAAAATCAAATGCAGTAAGGCAGAAATAGTAAATGCAGACCACAATGCAAGGAAAATTATATTCAATAAAAAGCCAGGGGAAAATAGACCAAAAAATAATTGGAAACTAAATAATCTTATACTAAAGAATGATTGGGTGAAAAAGCAAATCATATCATAATTAATAACTTCACCCAATAAAATGACAATAATAAGACATCATATCAAAATGTGTGGGATACAGCTAAAGCAGTAAGAAGGGGAAGTTTTATATCTCTAAAGGCCCACTTGCATAAAATAGAGAAAGAGAGGGTCAACGAATTGAGCTTACAACTAAAATTGCTAGAAAAGGAAAAAATTAAAAACCCCTAGACAAACACAAAATTTGAAATTCAAAAAATAAAAGGGGAGATTAATAAAATTGAAAGTAAAAAAAAGTATTGAATGAATTAATAAAACTAAGAGTTGTTTAATGAAAAAACCAACAAAATGGACAAACCCTTAGTAAATCTGATTAAAAAAGGAAAGAGGAAAAGAAATTGAGAGTCTTAAAAATGAAAAGAGAGAACTCACCACTAATGAAGAGGAAATTAGAACAATAGTTAGGAGCTACTTTGCTCAACTTTATGCCAATAAATTCGATAACTTAAATGAAATGGAAGAATACCTTCAAAAATATAGCTTGCCCAGATTAACAGAGGAAGTAGTAAATAGTCTAAATAGTCCCATTTCAGAAAAAAGAAATAGAATAAGCTATTAACCAACTCCCTAAGAAAAAATCCCCAGGACCAGATGGATTTACATATGAATTCTACCAAACATTTAAAGAACAACTAACTCCAATTCTATATAAACTATTTGAAAAAATAGGGATTGAAGGAGTCCTACCAAATTCCTTTTATGACACAGACATGGTACTGATACCTAAACCAGATAGGCTGAAAACAGAGAAAGAAAATTATATACCAATCTCCCTAATGAATATTGATGCTAAAATCTTAAATAAAATATTAGCAAAAAGACTTAAGAAAATCATCCCCAGGATAATACACTATGATCAATTAGGATTTATACCAGGAATGCAGGCTGGTTTAATATTAAGAAAACTATTAGCATAATTGACCATATCAATAACCAAAATAACAAAAACCATATGATCATCTCAATAGATGCAGAAAAAGCTTTTGATAAAATCTAACATCCATTCCTACTAAAGCACTTGAGAGTATAGGAATAAATGGACTATTCCATAAAATAATGAGCATATATTTAAAACCAACAGTAAACATCATATGTAATGGCGATAAACTAGAACCTTTCCCTGTAAGATCAGGAGTGAAACAAGGTTGCCCACTATCACCATTACTATTCAATATAGTACTAGAAACGGTAGCCTTGGCAATAAGAGCCGAGAAAGAGATTCAAGGAATTAAAGTAGGAAATGAGGAAATCAAACTATCACTCTTTGCAGATGACATGATGGTATACTTAGAGAACCCCAAAGACTCTTCTAAAAACTTTAGAAATAATTCAGAACTTTAGCAAAGTTGCAGGATACAAAATAAATTCACATAAATCCTCAGCATTTTTATACATTAACAACACAATCCAAGATCAAGAGATACAAAGAGAAATTCCATTCAAAATAATTTTCGATAGTATAAAATATTTGGGAACATATCTACCAAAAGAAAGTCAGGAATTATATGAGCAAAATTACAAAACACTTGCCACAAAAATAAAGTCAGATTTAAATAATTGGAAAGGCATTAAGTGCTCTTGGATAGGCCAAGTGAATATAATTAAGATGACAATACTCCCTAAACTAATCTATTTATTTAGTGCTATGCCAATCAGAGTCCCAAGAAAGTATTTTAATGACCTAGAAAAAATAATAACAAAATTCATATGGAGGAACAAAAGATCAAGAATTTCAAGGGAAGTAATGATAAAAAAATCAAATGAAAGTGGCCTAGTTGTACCTGATCTAGAACTATATTATAAAGCAGCAGTCACCAAAACCATTTGGTATTGGCTAAGAAATAGACTAGTTGTTCAGTGGAATAGGTTAGGTTCATAGGACAAGATAGTGAATAAAAATAGCAATCTAGTGTTTGACAAACCCAAAGATCCCAACTTTTGAGATAAGAATTCATTATTTGACAAAAACTGCTGGGAAAACTGGAAATTAGTATGGCAGAAACTAGGCATGGACCCACATTTAACACCACATACTAAGATAAGATCAAAATGGGTCCATGATTTAGGCATAAAGAACGAGATCATAAATAAATTAGAGGAACATAGAATAGTTTACCTCTTAGACTTGTGGAGGAGGAAGGAATTTGTGACCAAAGGAAAACTAGAGATCATTATTGATCACAAAATAGAAAATTTTGATTACATCAAATTAAGAAGCTTTTGTACAAACAAAGCTAATGCAAACAAGATTAGAAGGGAAGTAATACATTGGGAAAACATTTTTACAGTTAAAGGTTCTGATAAAGGCCTCATCTCCAAAATATACAGAGAATTGAGTCTAAGAAATCAAGCCAGTCTCCAGTTGATTAATGGTCAAAGGATATGAACAGACAGTTTTCAGGTGATGAAATTGAAACTATTTCCACTCATATGAAAGAGTAGTCCAAATCATTATTGATCAGAGAAATGCAAATTAAGACAACTCTGAGATACCACTATACACCCGTCAGATTGGCTTAGATGACAGGAATAAATAATGATGAATGTTGGAGGGGATGTGGGAAAACTGGGACACTGATTAATTATTGGTGGAGTTGTGAAAGAATCCAACCATTCTGGAGAGCAATCTGGAATTATACCCAGAAAGTTATCAAACTGTGCATACACTTTGATCCAACAGTGCTACTATTGGGCTTATATGCCAAGGAAATACTGAAGAAGGAAAAGGGACCTGTATGTGCCAAAATGTTTGTGGCAGCCCTTTTTGTAGTGGCTAGAAACTGGAAAATGAATGGATGTCCATCAATTGGAGAATGGTTGGGTAAATTATGGTATATGAATATTATGGAATATTATTGTTCTGTAAGAAATGACCAACAGGATGAATACAGAGAGGCTTGGAGGGACTTAGATCAACTGATGCTGAGTGAAATGAGCAAAACTAGGAGATCATTATACACTTCAACAATGATACTGTATGAAGATATGTTCTGATGGAAGTGTATATCTTCAACATAGAGAAGAGCTAATCCGATTCCAATTGATCAGTGATGGACAGATTCAGCTATACCCAGAAAAGGAACACTGGGAAATGAGTGTAGACTGTTAGCATTTTTTTGTTTTTCTCCTCAGGTTATTTTTACCTTTCAAATCCAATTCTTCCTTTGCAACAACAACAGCAAAATTCGGTTCTGCATATATATATATATAGTACCTAGAATATACTATAACATATTTAATATGTATAAGAATGCATGCCATCTCGGGGAGGGGGTGGAGGGAAGGAGGGGAAAAATTCGGAACAGAAGGGAGTACAAGGCATAATGTTATAAAAAATTACCTATGCATATGTACTCTCAAAAAATGTTATATTTATAAAATTAATAAAAAAAGAAAGAAAGCTATCAAAAACAAAATAAAATATCATTAGTTTAAAAAAAATAATGGAGTTAGAAAGTATAATAATCATTTGAAATGGGATTATAGTCCTTAAAATTGATAGCTATTTTTACATGTCTGTTAATTCAAATGTATATTTAGTTTCCTTATATTGTTGTTGTTCTTTTCTTGACAAAGCTATTGTAGTGGTTTGTCATTTCCTTCTCCAGCTCATTTTACAGATGAAAAAAAATTGAAGCCATAGGGTTAAGTGATTTGCCCAGGATCACACAGCCAATGATGAGGCCAGATTTGAAATCAGGAAGGTGCCTTCCTGACTCCAGGCCTGGCACTCTATCTACTGTTCTATATAGCTACCCTATATGTGTATGTATATCATGCATATTATATAGATATATGCATATATACAGACATACATACTTTTACATATACACCTATATTATGATTATATATATATACACATATATATGTATACGTGTGTGTCTACATGTTTTGACAGATCTTTTCATGTAACACTTTCTGTTCTACCCAGGTTATTCTTAAGTGTTCTTGAGATGATTTGCCTTTAATTGTATCTGTTTACATGTTTTCTGTAAACTTACTTTTTTCTGCCATTTACCAGCTATTTTGTAAAGTTATATCCCTCACATTTTTCTTGCCATCTTCTAAGATTTTTTTAAAAGTATTTTAGTTTAAACTAGGCCTTTCTTTAAAGGTTGAAATGTTTTCTTCTTTGACTAAACATCATTAGGAATTCTTTTATGCTTGTCTTATTTTTAGTATCAACAATTTACATAAATAAGTCAAATGTTCAAAATAACTCTTTATATTGTACTTATTTTTATTTTTCCAATTTGATCTTGATCAGTGGCCTAACAAATCACTGGTTAGAATGTGTAAAGCTAATATAAAAATGTTTTCTTTGCTTTTTACCTGTTAGAGTTTAATTAATTTCATTTAAAATATTGTATCTACAACATAAAATATAGGCTAAGTTGTCTTTCAGAGGTCATTCTCATTATGTTACTAGAACCATATTTCAAACTCCCTCCCCCATCCCTTCTGCTGATCATATTTCACTGGCATAACTTTTAAAATCCTTTGGAAAGGTGTATAAATTACAAAATCCTTTTTAGGATTAGGCATTGGAATAGGACTGGAGAAAGAATGGGGATTTCTCATTTTATTTAAATGACATTTTATTTTCATTGTTTTTAAAATGTCATTCATATCATTGCTTTTTAGAATGCTGCTTCGATATGCCTTTTCTCAACTCCGTTCCACACAGATTGCTACAGTTCATTGCAGTGCACAAACTACTTCTAGACATCTCTTGCAGAAACTGAGCCAAACTTGCATGGTTATCAGTACCAATACTGGTAGAGTGTACAGGCCAAAAGATTGTGAAAGGCTAGTCCTATATTTAAAAGATATCAACCTTCCCAAACTTGATAAGTGGGGAACCAGCACTCTTGTAGCTTTCCTACAGCAGGTATGTTTATTTGTTATATTTCAATAATAGAAAACATTTTTTTTTACTATTCTGGAAATATCTTGTTTTCTTTACCTTCCAGGATCTGTTACAGGATCTTTGGTTACTAATTACTGAATAAAAATAGGGAGTTTGAGGGCTAGAGTATTATAATAAAAAATATGCATGTTAATCCTGTTTATACTATTTATAACAGCATTTTTTTAGAAAGTAGTTAGCTCTCCTGAAATCTATCCAACAAAATGTTATAGTTTTCAAGATACATATTAGATATAATATTGCAGTTCCTTCCCCTTACCCAGTTCTCTACTGTCCAGAAAACAAAAGGAAAAAAAGTAATTAAATCTAATACCTTGGTTTTCTAGAACAAGAAGAATTCTTTATTTAGTTCTGAAACATAATTATTATTAACAGAATTATATGATTAATTCCTTTAGCAAAATTGGTGGTATTTCTATTCAATGCTATCTCTTCCTTTTTGCTCCTTATGTTATCTCTAACTCTTACTTTTTTCTTTCTGCACAACTTAGTAATATGAAATTAGTTATATTCTTTACCCTCTCCTCTTGCTCACCCCTATTGCTCACCACTGAATAATTAATTGTTTTGTGATTGACTTCAGATGATGAATACCACAGAAAGAGTGTAAGAGCATAGATGTTCAGATCAGTTGAGATCTTTTTAAACTGAATAAGGGCTTAAGCTCCCTCTCTTTCCTCTTCTCCTTTTCTGTCTACATGCAGCACCCTGTGTTTCCTCTTGTTTCCTCCTGCACACTAAGGGGCATGTCTCCACTATTAGTAATCTATACTGATGGAATTAAACTTAAGCCTTTGTGTCTTTGCCTTTGCATTTTAATATTCATATTGTAATACATCCATTGAAAGAACAGCTCTTAACTGCAAAGAAATTTCCTATATGTTAAATTTTTTATATTCTGGCAGAAAAGGTTTTTCAAACTTATATGTTATTGGTGCATTGGTTTAAAAATATCCTTTTCAAGTGGAGCAAGAATATTTAAAACTTAAATTAATCATTTGGATTGTGGAGTACATAGAAAGTTATGATTAGCTATACTTTAGAACACTTTTGTATTATTTAAGAAAACATTTAAAATACATTTCTTTATTTTGCAAAAGGTGCTGACGTATCAAGGATTTTATGATGAAAATCTAGAATGGGTTGGTTTGGAAAACATCCAAGTGGTGGCTTCTATGTCAGCAGGAGGAAGATTAGGAAGGCATAAACTCACCACCAGATTTACTTCCATTGTTCGTCTTTGTGCAATCGAGTAAGTTTCTGTCCATTTTTTCAGCATATTTGAATTTTTGTAAAGGTTTTGAAAATATAGTTTTTTGAGGTAATATTATGATAGAAACCATTGACAAAAATAAGAAAAAAGTATAATATAAAATAAGTTAATCAATATGCATTTATTAAGTCTCTACTATAACCTAGATACTGTGTATTATGGTTCAGAATTATCTTGTTCTATTGAGTTTTTCTTTTGTTTCAGAAACCACTTATAAGTAGGGATTTAGAACAAAAAAATTTTTTATTGATGTTTATTTATCAGAAGCACTTAAATAATTAGAACAAAAACTCTTCCCTACTTAGTCTGTGTTAAGGACCACACCTAAGTGTGAAATCCAGAAAGCTTGGAAATGTTAAAGGTACCATTAAAAGGCAGGTCAGTTCTCTGAAAGCCCCATAGTTGTGAATCATAACACCCCTGAAGGAGTTGAAAATCACCCTTTTTCTGAAGCAGATGTTGCTTGTGTATTGGGAATGAAATAAATCGGAGGCAAGAAGGAAGAAGAGGAGGGAGGTCAGAGAATGCACCTGCCTCAGACCCTTTGTATCATTATCATCCTCCCACATGAAGGGATCCATTCTGCTGGTCAGAACTAGCTCCTCAACAGCCACCAGAAAATGGTTCTTATAACACCCAGCAGCCACTAGCAGGTTGTTCCAGTAATAGGTCTGTTTTGTGGCAGATGCCAAGTTGGTAGTTTCTGAATCTCATCAACTGATAAACCAATGTGTCGGGTTTGTACTGGGCACTCTGCATACAAATTCATAGATTTTACTACTATATTGTAAAAACCTTTAGACTTGAAATCAGAATTTAACAGGATAGAAAAATGATCTCTGACACCAGCTGGTGTGACTTGTGAAAAGTCACTTCACTTCTCACTGCCTTAGTTTCCTCATATGAATAATGAAGAAATCCTTATATCAGTTTCTTAATAGGTTTATTGTGAGGCAAGGGCTTTGTAAACTCTACATGCTATGTGAATGTAAGTGCTTGTTATCATCAATGATTATATTATTCTTGCCATTTTATGCATTATTAATAAAATTATAGACTTTTATAACCTTGATTAAAGATTAAGAAATTCATCATTAAATATTAAGTGGTTTAATATTAATATTAAAGGACCTTTTTATCTTTTGGGATTTTGTTGAGATAAATGATGATAATTGGTTTGTTGTATAGAGCTTTTACAATTTGTAGATTGTATTCTTCCTAACAGCTCTGTGACATATGTAGTGCAAATTATTTAGCCTCCATTTATAGAAAGAAGACTGAGCCTCAGAGAGATTTACTAATTTGTTTTTGGTCACTAAAATTAATAGGTAACAGATCTGGGATTGGAAGCCTTTTCTTCATAATAAAAGTCCAGTGTTTTGTTTTTTTTTTGTTTTTGTTTTTTTTTTCCTTCCCTCACTTACCATGCTATAAAGTTTTGGATTTTTTTGAAAGTCTATATAAGCATAAACAAAATGTTAGTCATCTTAAAATTTTGTTAAACTTATTAGTTTGTTCATTTTTAGCAATAATGATAGAATAGACCTTCATTGTATCTTTTCAGTAAAGAACATATTTCTGTATTTTATACTTGTTTATATATTATTCTTCTTAATAATCAGTTAAACAGCTTATTAAATACTTGATATGTTTCAAGCATTTTACAAAACATTACAATTTTAAATTTAAAGAATTTTATTTTATAAATATATGAGGAATCTGGGGCAAATAGAGGTTAAGTGATGTATTGGAGGTCACACATTTGTTAAGTGTGTAAGGCTGGATTTGAACTCAGGACTTCCCATTTCTAGGTCTGGTGCTGCATTTCTGCCATCTATCTGCCTGACATCTATTAATTTTATTTCTTGGGTTATTTGGTCCAGGCCTTAGTCATTCTGTGACCAAGTATCAAGTACTCTCTCTGTATCAGACACTATAAAATGCAAAAGCAAGCGGAAAGATTGTTCCATTTCCCAAAGCACATTCTTATTGGAGAATACACATAGAAAGAAGTTGAAAAATGGTCTTGTTGGAAGAGGAGAAGAGAAGGAGGGTGGAAGGAATGAGGTAGACAAAGACTACAGCCAAAAAAGCAGGCTGGAGAGGAGTGCCTGGGTATTTTCATTATTAGGCATGTTCTGGGGGCAATGCAGCAATTAGAAGGAGAGGTGGCAGGGACTGAAGGAACTTCCAGTGTGAAGAAGCCCAGGAAGGTACTATGATGGGAGCTTCCCAGGCAAAGAGGTGCCGTGGCATTGCATTTTAGGTAAAGTAGAACCATGTGGAGATGAATGAAGATGTTATTTTTTATGACTTCAAAGTAGATTAGTAACTTGAATTTCTTTGTTTAGACAGAAGATAGTGAGAAATTCATTTTATGGCAAAATGTAATGTATTATATTGTCCTGATTCTTCATCTCTTTTTATTAATAAGCAGATTTTATAGTTCTTTTGTCAATTTGGTATTTTCAATAAGGTGAATTAACTAAATTGTTAAACTACTGCATTTTATTAGTACTTTATTTTTAAATTTTATTATTTATAATTATTATTAATTTATTATTATAAAATTATTATAATTTAGTATTATTATTGGCAGCTCATTAATATCCAATATCCAATATCAAATTTCCAATTTGTGCTTAATGGTTTCTTTTAAGGTATAATTGCTAATACTAAAATATCATTTCATTACAAATGTTCCTTGTATAATAGCTGTGTTCTAAAAATTAAACTCATATTTCAAATGATATTTTACTTTATATTTTGAAATTTCAGAATATTAACTATATTCTTAATTTTTATGTTGTGTGATTTTTATTTTTCTTAAAGCATAGAATGGCCATCATATATTAAAATATTAATGTGTTTTAAAGTTCCTTAATCTATCTTTTCCTCTAGCTTTATATAAAAAAAACCTGAAATTTGTAATTGTCATCTAGGTTTTTTTTCATTGTATTTTTTTTTTAGTTACCCGGATAGAGATCAGTTACAAACAATCTATGGAGCATATCTAGAACCAGTTCTACACAAAAATCTAAAGAGCCATTCCGTCTGGGGTTCTTCATCAAAGATTTATCTCTTAGCAGGATCCATGGTACAAGTATATGAACAGGTATAATCATTTTATTCTTTTATCTGAATTGTTTTCATAGTTTTGTTTTCTTTATATGAGCAGTATATATGAAAATAATTATTTATACATTTTAATAATTTTAATTGATATGTTTTGTAGTAAATTATGATTTATCTTGTATATATATCTGGCTCCTAGTATTTAAGGGTTGTTGAAGAAGTTTCTCATTAATAAATAATCCATTAACATATATCTATGTCTAATAATGTTATAAATAGAATTTCTGACATAACATTAACCATACTTTTCCTTATTATTTAGTAAAAGTTATTCTTTTTGAATTAATTTTTTTAGTTCTGATCATACGTTTTAAACTTTCTAGGAGGGTTTGTCACATTTTATATACAGTTGATAGAACTGGAACAAGAGGCAGGAATATTAATTTTCTTGTTTTCAAGACTGGCCTCAGACATTTACTAGCTGTGTGACCCTGGACCAGTTCTTTAATTCTGTTTGCTTCAGTTTCTGTGAAATGAGCTGGGAAAGGAAATGGCCAATCACTGCAGTATCTTTGCCAATAAAACCCAAATGGAGTCACAGGAAGTTGGACACAATTGAAATAGCTGAACAAAAACAAGAAGTGCTAAAATGGAGGAGGGAACAAATTGAAAGTCAAAAAATACAACCTAGTAAACATTAGCTCATTTTAAAACATTGCCATAAATAAATTTAAATTCCTGAGATACAGCAGATCTGTAAACCTAATTTTCTTTCTTTTTCATGCTGTCTTTTATCAGACAATTTTCCTAATCATGTCAGTGATAAAGGGCAAAGCATATATAGGGAGATGATGGTTACTTAATTCTCCTTCAATAAGCTAAAATAGAGTTGGGTTTTACTTTCTAGTACGTCTTTTATCTGCAGACCACTAATATTCTTAAATTATTTGTCCCTGTTAACCTCCAAATTTCTCCTACCAGCCTTTCATATTTTTCCATTGTTTCTTAACTTCCGTGTCATTGTGAGGGACACCATCAATTTCCAAATTACTCAGATTGAGAGCACAGAGAAACCACTCTAGGTTTTTGGGCAGAGCAAGAGCTTGAGTAAGATGACATGGATGATAAATGGCTCCTCTCACATTTTGTTAAATAGAGTGAAGGGAGGAAAAACTGGAGAACAAGTCCCACAGTGGATTTTTGTACTAATTCAATTATTGAGTACTCTGGACTAAAATAAGAATAGTAACTCTTTAATAGTTAAGCATATTGTTTTATTGGCTACATAATCATAGAAGAAGTTTGATTACACCAAATTTTTATGATATACTAAAGAATATGGACTACGTCAAACCTAATGTCTCAAAAATTTGATACCATTTCAGGCTTTTGAATCCATTAGAGATGTAGTCTAATAAATAACTTTTGTAAAACTTTTTTTTAAAATTTTTTTATTATATATATATATTTTTTTATAATATTATCCCTTGTATTCATTTTTCCAAATTAACCCCCCCTCCCTCTATTCCCTCCCCCCGATGACAGGCAATCCCATACATTTTACATGTGTTACAATATAGTCTAGGTACAATACATGTGTGTGAATATCATTTTCTTGTTGCACAATAAACATTAGAATCCGAAGGTACATGCAACCTGGGCAGACAGATATTAGTGCTAACAATTTACATTCACTTCCCAGTGTTTCTTCTCTGGGTGTAGCTACCTCTGTCCATCATTGATCAACTGGAAGTGAGTTGGATCTTCTTTATGTTGAAGATTTCCACTTCCATCAGAATACATCTTCATACAGTATTGTTGTTGAAGTGTACAGTGATCTTCTGGTTCTGCTCATTTCACTCAGCATCAGTTGATTTAAGTCTCTCCAGGCCTCTCTGTATTCCTCCTGCTGGTCATTTCTTACAGAGCAATAATATTCCATAACCTTCATATACCACAATTTACCCAACCATTCTCCAACTGATGGACATCCATTCATCTTCCAGTTTCTAGCTACAACAAAAAGAGCTGCCACAAACATTTTGGCACATATATGTCTCTTTCCGCTCTTTAGTATTTCTTTGGGATATAATCCCAGTAGTAGCGCTGCTGGGTCAAAGGGTATGCACAGTTTGATAACTTTTTGGGCATAATTCCAGATTGCTCTCCAGAATGGCTGGATTCTTTCGCAACTCCACCAGCAATGTATTAGTGTCCCAATTTCCCCACATCCCCTCCAACATTTATCATTATTTGTTCCTGTCATCTTAGCCAATCTGACAGGTGTGTAGTGGTATCTCAGAGTGGTCTTAATTTGCATTTCTCTGATCAGTAGTGATTTGGAACACTCTTTCATGTGAGTGGATATAGTTTCAATTTCTTCCTCTGAGAATTGTCTGTTCATATCCTTTGACCATTTATCAATTGGAGAATGGTTCGGTTTCTTATAAATTATGGTCAGTTCTCTATATATTTTGGAAATGAGACCTTTGTCAGAACCTTTGTTTTTAAAAATATTTTCCCAATTTGTTACTTCCCTTCTAATCTTGTTTGCATTAGTATTATTTGTACAGAAATTTTTTAGTTTGATGTAATCAAAATCTTCTATTTTGTGATCAATAATGATCTCTAGTTCTCCTCTGGTCATAAATTCCTTCCTCCTCCACAAGTCTGAGAGGTAGATTATCCTCTGTTCCTCTAATCTATTTATTATCTCCCTCTTTATGCCTAAATCATGGATCCATTTTGATCTTATCTTGGTATATGGTGTTAAGTGTGGATCCATATTTAATTTCTGCCATACTAATTTCCAGTTTTCCCAACAGTTTTTTCCGAATAATGAATTTTTATCCCTAATGTTGGAATCTTTGGGTTTGTCAAAGATTAGATTGCTATAGATGTACCCTTTTTTGTCCTTTGTATCTAATCTGTTCCACTGATCTACCGGTCTATTTCTTAGCCAATACCAAATGGTTTTGGTGACTGCTGCTATATAATATAGCTTTAGATCAGGTGCACTTAGACCACCTTCCTCTGAGTTTTTTTTCATTAGTTCCCTTGCAATTCTCGACCTTTTATTCTTCCATATGAATTTTGTTGTTATTTTTTCTAGGTCATTGAAATAGTTTCTTGGGAGTCTGATTGGTATAGCACTAAATAAATAGATTAGTTTGGGGAGTATTGTCATCTTTATTATATTCGCTCGGCCTATCCAAGAGCATTGAATGTCTTTCCAATTATTTAAATCTGATTTTATTTTTGTAGCAAGTGTTTTGTAATTTTTCTCATATAATTCCTGACTTTTCTTTGGTAGATGGATTCCCAAATATTTTATACTCTCAACATTTGTTTGGAATAGAATTTCTCTTTGTATCTCTTGCTGTTGCATTTTATTAGTGATATATAAAAATGCCGAGGATTTATGTGGATTTATTTTGTATCCTGCCACTTTGCTGAAATTTTGAATTATTTCTAGTAGCTTTTTAGCAGAGTCTTTGGGGTTCTCTAAGTATACCATCATGTCATCTGCAAAAAGTGATAGTTTAATTTCCTCATTTCCTACTCTAATTCTTTGAATCTCTTTCTCGGCTCTTATTGCCGAGGCTAGCGTTTCTAGTACTATATTGAATAGTAATGGTGATAGTGGGTAACCTTGTTTCACTCCTGATCTTACTGGGAAAGGTTGCAGTTTATTTCTATTGCATATTATGCTTACTGAAGGTCTTAAATATATGCTCCTGATTATTCTAAGTAATAGTCCATTTATTCCTATACTCTCAAGAGTTTTTAGTAGGAATGGATGTTGGATTTTGTCAAATGCTTTTTCTGCATCTATTGAGATGATCATATGGTTCTTATTAATTTGATTATTAATATGGTCAATTATATTAATAGTTTTCCTAATATTAAACCAGCCCTGCATTCCTGGAATAAATCCTACTTGATACATAGTGTATTATCTTGGAGGATGATCTTTCTGAAGTCTTTTTGCTAATATCTTATTTAAGATTTTAGCATCAATATTCATTAAGGAGATTGGTCTATAATTTTCTTTCTCAGTTTTCGATCTACCTAGTTTAGGTATCAGTACCATGTCTGTGTCATAGAAGGAATTTGGTAGGACTCCTTCATCCCCTATTTTTTCAAATAATTTATATAACATTGGGGCTAATTGTTCTTTAAATGTTTGGTAGAATTCACATGTGAATCCATCTGGCCCTGGGGATGAGAGTAAGATTCACACAATGATTCTCCCCCTCACTAAGTTCCCTCAGATATGGTGTATTTTCTATGCCTCTTCCTGGGATGTAGTTTCCCTCTTTTTATCACTCCTTCCCCTTTTTCTGAACCGACCTCCTTCCCTTTACTACACCCCCCTTTTTTTCTTTTATATCAGTAAAATCAAATTATCCTTGAGTATTTTTTTATATACCCACAACAGAGTTACAGTTCTCAAGGGTTCTGTGTACCTTTTTCTGTTTCTCTTCAGTCTTGTGGATGTAGATCAAATTTTTTGTTTAAGTCTGGTTTTTTTCTTAGAAACATATAGAATTCCTCTGTTTCATTGAATGACCATCTTCTTCCATGGAAAAAGATGCTAAACTTAGCTGGGTAGTTCATTCTTGGTTGCAGTCCTTGATCTTTTGCCTTACGGAATATCAGGTTCCAGGCCCTTCTATCTTTTAATGTGGAGGCAGCCAGATCTTGGGTGACCCTTATTGTGGCACCTTCGTATTTAAATTATTTATTTACTTCTTTACCAACTTCCTCCCAGACCAGATGGATGCAGAGGCTCCTGCACCTGAGCTAAGATAGAGCTCTGGAGAGAGTTCCCCACCCCCCTCCCTGGAAGTGCCTCAGAGGTGATTAGCACTGCTGTGCCCGAGGGCGTTGAATAGTAAAGACAGCACAAAGCCCAGCCTATGTGTCCGGGTGGGGAGTGGATGTCTGCAGCAGGTGACGTGAAAAGCCCCTGTGCTCAAACTGGAAGTGTCTGCCAGAAACCGTGGTCCCTAGTTCAAAGGTTCCGCTTCTCTGGGACTTCCTGGAGCTGAGTTCCACTCCCTCCAGCTAAGCTAGGCAGGGTGTGTTGCCTTGGGCCGTATCCACCCACTTGTCAATCTCTTAACTATTCTCAGGTGGTAGCTGAGGCCACGCCCCCTGGTGCAGAGATCTGCTGAGTCACCTCCAGGGTCTGGGGAAAATCTAATCTGAGTTTTAAAATATTTTGGCTTTCTCTTCTGAACTGCTAAATAATTAGCAGAGAAGAGCTAACAGCCTGTGCCAGATTCCTTTACCTCAGTGGCTTCTCTGATCCCAAAGCCCTTCCCAGCGCAATGGGCGCAGTGTGCCCCTACCCCATCGTCTGTGCTGGTCTTTCTTATTCCTCCCCTGAGAACTGACCTTTCCTGTTGAAACTCCAGATTCTCTTCAGCTGGTAAGTCGTGCTTCCAGTCCTTGTGGTATCTATCAGTCCTGAGCTAATTCTGAGACTTAATTTATCTAATTGGTTGTGAGGGAGTGAGGACGTTCACAGAGACGTGTGTTTCTTCTCCGCCATCTTGGCTCTGCCCCCTCACTTTTGTAAAACTTAACAAAGATTATTTTGTTAGGCACAGGTTTGACATCTCTGTCAAATTTCATGGTACTTTTATTACATATTCAAAAGAATAAATTATTTTTTCAGGTACGAGCCAAATTTACAGTTGATGATTATAGCCATTACTTGTTTACTCCTTGCATTCTTACCCAATGGGTTCTTGGATTATTCAGATATGATTTGGCAGGAGGTAAGTTTTCATTTAATACTATGAAATATTTTTCTTATATATTAAAATATTTATAATTTGTTTTCATGAAAACTTGTTAAAATAGGTTGGCAAGTTTATGTTTAATTGAATTTTGTTTATCCAGATATTTTCTGCAACTATTAAGTATATGATTGAAAACCATGAAGTTATTGTTTTGCATATATCCCCTTTAGCTAAGGTTTTTCTGCTTAATGAATAACTTAAATTAATTATTATTTATTTTATACATATTTAAAATAATGATATGTGTGTATATGTATACATACATATATATGTGTGTGTATATATATGATATATATATGTAATGTGATAAAATAATTATGCCAAATTTACTAGTTTTCAATTTTTTTAGTGCATATTAGTTTCTAGAAAGTGTTCAGGAATATAATGAAAAATAATAGTGAAAATTGGAGATAAAGAAGATAGGAAATATTATTGGCTATTATCTCCATAGAATAGTTTTTTAGTATTTTTGGTGACCTTACAAAAGTCATATTTGTCTGTTCTGTCTTTCATCATGATTACTTAGCTGACCCTATGGGAATGGTTAAGTGAATAATAATATTATAGCTAACATATTATAAATGAATGTCCACACGCTTCTTTTCAAAGAAAATGGAAAATAATGGATTTTTTTCCCTTTTTATTGTATCTATCTGATGCTACAATTCTGGTATGTAGACTTTATTTTGTCTGATTATTTCTGATATTATTTTGAGATTATGAGTTTTTAAAAGAATTTATTAAAATCCAGTTGAAAAACTATTTTTCACTTTTCAGGATCATCAAATCATCCACTAGATCATGTGCTGGAAATTGTGGCCTATGAAGCTCGTCGTTTATTTCGTGACAAAATTGTTGGTGCAAAAGAACTCCATTTATTTGATGGTATTTTAACATCTGTATTCCAAGGAGACTGGGGTTCAGATATATTGGATAATATGGCAGGTATATACTAAAATACATGCAATGCATAATTACAATTGAAAAATTATCAATTAAATATATATTACTCTTTTTTCCGTTTATGGTTGTATCAGTTCTCACATCTCCATCTTTCTTTCTTTCTTTCTTCCTTCCTTCCTTCCTTCCTTCCTTCCTTCCTTCCTTCCTTCCTTCCTTCCTTCCTTCCTTCCTTCCTTCCTTCCTTCCTTCCTTCCTCCCTCCCTCCCTTCCTTCCTTCCTTCCTCCCTTCCTCCCTTCCTCCCTTCCTCCCTTCCTCCCTTCCTCCCTCCCTCCCTCCTTCCTTCCTTCCTTCCTTCCTTCCTTCCTTCCTTCCTTCCTTCCTTCCTTCCTTCCTTCCTTCCTTCCTTCCTTCCTTCCTTCTTTCCTTCCTTCCTTCCTTCCTTCCTTCCTTCCTTCCTTCCTTCCTTCCTTCCTTCCTTCCTTCCTTCTTTCCTTCCTTCCTTCCTTCTTTCCTTCCTTCCTTCCTTCCTTCCTTTCTTTCTTTCTTTCCTTCTTTCCTTCTTTCCTTCTTTCCTTCCTCTTTGTTTCCCGATGTATTTGTGGTTAAATGACTTGCGCAGGGTCACATAGCTAGGACGTGTTAAATGTCTGAGATCAGATTTGAACTTAGGTCTTCCTGACTTCAGGGCTGGTGCTCTTATCTACTATACCATCTAACTGGCCCATATCTCCATATTTCTAATAAATTCCTTAATTTTCTACATATAATAAAACTTAATATAATTTTAACATTGAGAATCAAGATTTTCTTTTCTTGTTTACTGAGTAATCATTTTTGCCTATAATTATGTAAAAAATTAGCAAAAGTTGTCATTAGTAGTAATGTCTGTAAAATCCAAAGAATGGAATTATTTTACCATGAAACTACTTTCACAGTTGGCATTCAATAAATGTTTGTTGGCTTCATTTTCATTGAAAGATAAGTTCCTGAATAAGTTCCTGAATCTTTTTTTCTCTGCAAGAAATGTTTGTTAATTTGACATACAGTTTATAAAAGATAAGATTCCATGATTATATCTGGTTTATAATAACTAGATAGAATTTTTCTTTTATAATACTGAATGATAAATATATTTTACCTGTGGTAATCTTGGCTCTATACCTTTCTCTGGGCTTTAACTAAACAAGATGAAAAAAAAAATTAGGTGTAGGATTTATATTTAACAGAACTGTACAATAAGGCTTGTCCAGCTTCAGTCCAAGATTTGAAGTTGAGGGAGTCAAGTCTAGGTAGACTTTAGAATTTTCTACATTTATGAATTAGGAATTATCCAGTTGGAATTTATGACTGAGACCGTTAGACCTGGGAAAGTCCTGGTATTGTTTAGCACCAGTTTGGAGTTCATTGATGATTCTATTGTACTCTGTGTGTTACTAGATTTTTTTGGATCTTAATGATTGACATCATTAATTCTCAGTTCAGAACTAAGATTCTGTTTTGCTTGGGGCAATGGGGTCTCTTTAAATAAGTAATGAGAGTGAAGTTTTATGTGCTCTGGTTAAGAAAACCTCCTAATATTTGATATATTTTGAGATCCTCAAAAGGGTCTGTAATTAAAAGGTTTATCTCTTATGGTTTTTTTTCTCCTTAAATTTAGAGAATTTCTTTTTTGGGGGATTTAAGTAATACCAGTTAGTAAACAATTTATATGTTGAACATGGCTTCTGTTTCCTTCCAATAACAACATTCACTAATTAGGCAAATCAAAGTTTATCTTTTTCCCAAATTCTATTGGTATGGTTTCCATTTGTTTATTTAAGTGTTATCTTTTCAAAATCCGATGTTTTCTTTATTCTCTTGAGAGCAGATTTTAGTTAAGTGAAAACCGAATTTCTCCTAGTTAGCTTCAAAATAGTTTCCTACTTTTAGCATGGAAATTAAATTCAAGATTGTTCATCCTATAAATGCTTTCTAATATGGTATGAAATTTCCTTTAATTTGGTAGCCATTAGTGACTATAATATACATTGTTTTTCAAATGATTTCAGGAATTATTATTTGTTTTTATTTTGAAGGATTCATTGAATAGCCTTTTAAACAGAACTTAAGAACTTATCAGAAGTTATGCCTCTTTTTCCTACCTGTACCTTAAATGTTGAGCATGTTTTGTATCCCTAGGCATTTAAAATACCATTGTGTTGTATTGTTTAGAATATTGAAAACAAATTTATTGCTTGCATTTTACTTCTTGACATTTTAAATATGATTTGGAATACTTTTAAACTTGTTTGTTTTTTTTTAATAATGTAGCTTCTGGATGGCTCACTGGATAGAAAACTGGGCCTAAAGTCAGGAAGACTAGTTTTCTTGAGTTCAAAACCAGTCTCAGACACTTATTAGGTGTAATACCCTGGGCAAGTCACTAACTTTGTTTCCTCATCTGTAAAATGAGCAGGAGACGGAAATGACAAACCACTTCAGTATCTTTCTAGCAAACCCCAAATAGGGCCATGAAGAGTTGGGCTTGATTGAAAACTACTGGAATAACTTGGATCATGATTATATTATTAGCGATAAACATATTACATCACTGAGATGACAATAACCAGTGATATTTAGCTATTTTTTTGTCATTTTGCTTTGGACATCTATATTTTTATAGATAGCTTTTATGTAACCTGGGGAGCACGACATGAGGCAGGAGCAAGGACAGCACCTGGACAGCCACTACCTCCCCATGGAAAACCACTTGGAAAATTGAATTCTACTGATCTCAGAGATGTTATTAAAAAGGTATGGCAAGAATTGTTAATTTGAGTTGGAATATAGTAATCAACAGCATTTATCCATTCAATAATATGATGTGCTTAGGGATAAAGGTACAACACAGCCCATCATTTTTCATACTTTGTCTTTTGGAGAAGAAGAAATTATCTAGATTCAAGTAGAATGAGCAAAAGCATTTAGTTATATTATTTCATTGAAGATGAGTGTTGAATAAGACATGGGAGTATTTCCTTTAGTTCTTTTTTCCTTTTTAATTTTAATTTTAAAGGAGGTGAGTGAAAATGTCAAAGTTTTTTTTTATATATTTCAATAAGAGTCAACTTTACAAAAAAAAAAAAAAAGACCTGGAATTTATGTTGGGAAAAGCTATAAAAATGGACTAGAATAGAAATTACAAAGTTCTATGGTGGTAAAATAATTCAATAAGACTAACCCTCTTATGTACCTATTGATTTGTTTTTTTCTTTTCATATTCTTCATTCTTTGTAGCCTAGGACAAGTTAGGTAAGCAACATAGTAAAGTGAGAATAGCATTAGTTCTGGGGTCAAAGGTCCTGGGTGCAAAACACAACTTTGACATTTATGATCTTGAGCATGTTACTTAGCCTTCCTTTGCTTCAGTTTACATATTTATAAAATGAAGGCACTGAAAAAATAGTTTCTGAAGTCTTTTATACTATCAACCATAACCCTGTGATTTATGTTTTTGTTTTTGTTTTTGTTTTTGTTTTTCCTATTCAACTTCAGTTTGGTTCTAAGAACACAGGATAACTCCTGTTCAGGAGATTTAATAGAATATTGGAATTTTGGAAACACAGGCATAGATAAGATTTTACACAGGATTTTCAAGCTTTGGCTGGTTTTCCAGAGAACTGGTGTTATTTCATTAAATATACATGTATATGATTTAGATTTCTAAAAACTAAAGGTAATTTGAGAGGGATTAATGCTATTCATTCTTCAGGATTCAGCCCAAATGCCACTTCTTTGAAGAAGACTATTCTGATTTATCACACTGATATCCTTCTCTCTCCTTAATATTTTCATAACAATTCATGTATTCTTCTTTCATGTGCTCATGTTGTAGTTTGTATTGTGATTACTCATAGAAATAAATTATCTCCCATTATCCTCTATTAAGACTTTAAATGCCTCGAGTTCAGGGAATGTATCCTTAGGTTTATATCATTTCCGAGGATGGTGCATTGCATATAACTGGTATGAAATGCATATTTTTCTTATTTTTTAAACTGAGTAACTTTTGTTATCTGTACTGTTTTAAATAGTTGTTCAGATAGTGCACCATATCTCTAAATATTTGAAGGAGGCATCAGGAATTTTAATCTTGGTCACATTTCTGTATTAAGCATGTAAAACATTAGAACTAGTCTTTTGAGATAGCAAACTATCACTCTGCCTTCTGGTTGTAGAAAATTAGAAATTACTTTGTACTTGGACATAATAATTTAAATATTCTCTTATGATTCTTTAAAGGGTATTATTCATTATGGGCGAGAGAACCAAGATTTAGATATTTTGCTTTTCCAAGAAGTTCTGGAGTATATGTCAAGAATAGACAGGGTGCTGAGTTTCCCTGGAGGATCCCTTCTCTTAGCTGGGCGCAGTGGTGTGGGGCGTCGGACTATTACTTCATTAGTTAGCCACATGCATGGAGCTATTCTGATTTCTCCCAAGATTTCCCGAGGCTATGAGCTGAAGCAATTTAAGAATGATCTCAAACATGTGAGTAACTTATTTTTTTTTACTTTGAAAAATTTTATTTTTAATGCTAAGTGAAATTATGTAATTTATATATGGAAAAATATAAATATATATATATATGTAATATATGTTCTTTGGAGAACATTTGGAAATCTCTTATAAAGAGAATTTTTATTTTCATTTTTATTTTTACTTTTTATTTTCTTATGAATTTTAAACTATGATGTTTAATATATGAAAAAATACCCTTTCTTTCCTTTGTTATGTAAACTAGAAATGCAGAGAAGTGATGGCTTATCAAGTAGGCCTGTGAAATAAATAAGATGATCATTATGTCAATACAATTTGAAAGAGTGAATAGGTTTAAAATTTTAGGTACTTCTTTAGTATCTCAAGTATAATATGACATGTTTTCCACATTTATGAAATTTTTCCATAGATTGGATTTGTTGTAAAATTAGTGCTTGCCAGCATATGGTTTTTAACTCTGTTAATCAAAAAAATCAAATAAAAATATCAAAATATCCAATTGTATATGAATAAATATGCTTATAATTCTTAAGTGTAATATCAGTTGATGGGAAACTTGGCATAATAGACAGAGAGATGACTTCTGAGTTAATAAAGTCTGGGTTCTAATGTCACCTCTGACATACTGAGTGGGTGAGTTAGACTGGTCACTTAACCTCTCTGTGTCCAGGATAAATGTTTGAAGAACAACTGTGTGAAGGATGTGTGAGTATTCTTACTGAAAGGTCTCTTTCCTTATGAAATTTCAGATCTAAACTAAAAAACAGTAAAGTTTGACTTTTAAAAATTTTAAATTTCTGTATTCTGTTATTTAAATCCAGAGTATTGCCACCAGCTTTTAATAGAGGGTCTAGCAAGAGCTGAATGCTTAATAAATATTTATTGGTTACTAAAATTTTATTTTTTGGCAGGTACTACATCTTGCAGGCATTGAAGCTCAACAAGTAGTTTTGCTTCTTGAGGACTACCAGTTTGTCCATCCTACATTTTTGGAGATGATCAACAGTCTTTTATCTTCAGGTAGGTAAGGAATATTTGTTGTTCAAGAAGGTATAATTTCACAAGTAAAAGTACATTATATGGTAAGTGTTCTGGATGTAATTCTTTTTTCCCCTTTTCTCTCCTCCCCCCCATCCCTTGCATGTCATTCTTAAGTCCCTTTGCATATAATTCTTTATTATTAATATGGTTAAATATACTTGAGACATAAAATTTGTGGAAATGTATTTAAGGAAAAATTAATTTGTATACATTAAATATATCTCCATATTTTGAGAAATTTTAGGACCAAGAAAAATAGAATTATGCTGATGATTTTCATCAACTGTTCATATTTCACTTTTATCTTTTAGGAAATATTTCAGTGCATCTGTACTGTATACCAAGCACTGGGCTTAATGCTGTGGGGAATTGACAGAAACAAAGTATTTTTACTTATGAAATAAGCAGTAAATTTTTTCAGTCATGATAGCCTCCAAAGACAATCTTGCCAAAGAAGAGAGGAGTTGTGATCTACATTGGGTTAGGAATGCTCACATTGACAAAATCACCTAACTCTGAAGTCTTGAATAATCTGGAAGTAGTTTCAGGTATAATAGTGATGAGAGATTGGAGGCAGAGAAACCATTCAGAAAGCAACTATAATAATCCATATGTGAGATGATAAAAGTTCTAGCATGGTAATAGTGGTAATGAGAAGGAAGGGTTCACATTAATGACTTTCAAAATTCAGTATTGAAAAAACACTGTTGATTAAATGATTCCTTTAGACTTAATTAAAATACAGTGTACCATTCTTTTTATAGGTGAAGTTCCTGGACTATATTCTCTTGAAGAGTTAGAACCTTTGCTGTCTCCTTTAAAAGATCAGGCTTCACAAGATGGCTTTACTGGACCAGTCTTCAATTATTTTACCTATAGTAAGAAAAATGGATTAATGTTCATTGAATAGTTTAAAATATAAATTATGTAAAATAAGTGCATTTTAGTTAAACATTACTTTTCCTAAGTATCATAAAGCTTATGCAAATTTAATTATTTACACATCTTGCTCTCTTTTTAGACATTTTCTAATTATATAAAACGTCAGGGAATATACTAGAGTGGTTGACTTGAATAAGAAGAAAATAAATATAATCTCTATTGAGCCTTGACCTTTCCACTTACTTTTTTTTAAATGATAAATGTCTTTAATGTATCAACTGAATGTTACATAGTATCCAAATTTTAAAAAGTAGGTTCTTAATGAACACATGTTGATTCATTGAGAGCTTTAAAAGCTTTATTTTGTTGTCTCTAATTAAACAATTATAAGTAACAAATTTCATAATTATTCTACTGGAAGAAAAGATATGTTTTCTTCCACTACAATCCTCTCTATTGTCTGAAGATCAGGCAGGATAAACCTGGGTTCTTTTTTTATTATAGCTTTTTATTGACAAAATATATGTATGGGTAATTTTTCAACACTGACCCTTGTAAAAACTTCGGTTCCAACTTTTCCCCTTCTTCCCTCTATCCCCTCCCCTAGATGGCAGGTAGTCCCATACATGTTAAATATGTTAAAGTATATGTTAAATAAAAAAAAAATATATATATATATATATATGCAAATTTATACAGTTATCTTGCTGCACAAGAAAAATTGGATTTAGAAAAAAAGGTAAAAATAATCTAGGAAGAAAAACAAAAATGCAAGCAAACAATAACAGGAGTGGAAATGCTATGTTGTGGTCCACACTCATTTCCCAGTGTTCTTTCTCTGGGTGTAGCTGGTTCTGTTCATTGCTGATCATTTGTAATTGATTTGGATCCTCTGATTGTTGAAGAGAGCCACGTCCATCAGAATTGATCCTCATGTAATATTGTTGTTGAAGTGTTTAATCTCCTGGTTCTGCTAATTTCACTTAGCATCAGTTCACGTAAGTCTCTCGAGGCCTTTCTGAAATCATCTTGTTGGTCATTTCTTACAGAACAATAATATTCCATAATATTCATATACCATGATTTACCCAGTCATTCACCAATGGATGGTAATCCATTCAATTTCCAGTTTCTAGCCATTCAAAAAGGGCTGCCACAAACATGTTTGCACATGCAGCTCCCTTTCCCTTCTTTAATATCTCTTTGGTATATAAGCCCAGTAGTAACACTGTGCACTGTATGCACAGTTTGACAACTTTTTCAGCATAGTTCCAAATTGCTCTCCAGAATGGTTGAATCCGTTCACAACTCCACCAACAATGCATCAATGTCCCAGTTTCCCCACATCTCCTCAAACATTCGTCACTATCTTTTCCTGTCATCTTAGCCAATCTGAGAGGAGTGTAGGTATCTTAGAGTTGTCTTAATTTTCATTTCTCTGATCAATAATGATTTGGAACACCTTTTCATATAAGTAGAAATAGTTTTTCCCACTTACTTTCATGTAATAAAATATTTGCCGCATTTGAAAATTATTTGAATGCTTAGATTGTGATGGATGTTTCTGAAAGTTTTGATTATTATTATGTAGTTTATGAGAGTAATTTCATTATGCTAAAAATGTTTAGATATATGTTTGCCCTAAATTTTTTCTATCATTTAAATTTTTAAAATTTTAAATCCATTAGAGATACAGCAGAATTTGCATATAGTTTTGATAATGGATTCTGCCAGCATAAATTTTACAATTAACTGTGAGAGTAATCCAGCCCTACATAAGAAATGCCAGGTGCTATGGATGGAGAGTTGGTCAGATAACAGCATGAAAAAGGTAAGTTTGCTAGTTAATAAAGTTGTGAAAAGTAGATAAGTATATTCTTTGTAAAAATGTACATTCTTGTACAATATACATTCTTTAAGGAGGAGGTCACAGTTTAACAATGTTGATTAGTTCTGTTTATGATAATTTAACCAGAGATAACATATAGATACTCATATAGATAACAATTTTGTATATTTTCTCTTTAAATAATAATAAGACTATCTTTAAAGAATTGTCTTCCTTGTATTTGTATCTTTAGCATCTATTATAGTACTTGTCATCTAGTAACTGCTCAATAGATTCTTTATCTGTGGTGGTTACAGATAATTATAAATAAATATAATAGAAAAATTATAATAAATTATACCAGAATAATCACTCAACCTTTAGATATTTTTCAAAATCAATCAAATAACAAAAAATATGTGCCTGTTATGTGCCAGGCAGTAGATACTGGAGATAAATACAAAGTGAGTGACATAATACAAACTCACAAGGAGTTGACATTCTGAAGATATAATAAATAAGGAAATATATCCTCATATACAGAGTGAAATAAAAGAGAATAGGAATAAAGATATGATAGATAAATACAAGATAGATTAAGAATAAGTACTATATGTTGGGAGGGGTCAGGAAAAGTTTTGAGGAGATGCTTGAATATATTTTGAACAAATAGGGGGGTGCTTCTTTGAGATAGATGTGAGGAGAGAATGTGTTCCAGTTATGGGAGGACACACAGTGCAAAGGTATGGACATGGGAGATGGAGTGTTTCATGTAAGGAACAGAGAGAGGGGCCCGTTTGACCATGAGGACCATGAGGGAGAGAAAATACTGCCAAATGAAGCCAAAAGATAAGTGAGCCAGGTTGTGAAAGGCTTTCAAAACTAAAAGAAGGATTTTATATCTTATGTTACCACAGTAGTTAACAGTAATAGGAGACAATACGTGATCTTCTTTGGACTTAAGAACTATTTTGGCAGTAGTGTATAGGGTAGACTGGAGTATGAACAGACTTTTGGAGTCTGGAGACCAATTTGAATTATCTGTGAGAGTCAATGAGGGCCCAAAGTGAAACATGAATAAGGGAAAAGAGTTGGATGAAAATAGTGTTAGGAAAGTAGAAACAGCAAGATTTGTTGACCAATGGAGTATGAGCAGAAAAAAGGTTTGGAAGCTGGGAGATTGGAAATTTTAATCGCTAAATCTAATAGTCTTGTCTCAGATCTCATTCTTTATCCATTTACCTACTACAGCATTGTTGACCTCTTTTAGTCAGGAAACAAAATTCCTTATTTGACACAAATAGGGATTTAAAGAGAAGTGGTTTTGGGGGGAAGTTCTGTTTTGGATATTTTCAATTTGAGATGTCTCTGAAGATATCAGTTTCATGTGTCTAACAGTGAAATTGTGGTGGGAGATTGAAGTTATTGGGAGAGACTGGGGTTGGATATAGACAGTGTCTGTCTGGAGCAGAATTTTAAAACTGCTCCAAGACTTTTGGAACATCTTATTTCTCTGTGCATCATTGGCAGAGATAAAGCCCTTAAGAACTGATGAAATTATCAGGAGACAGAGTGTAAGTAGAAGATAAGAGGGCATAGGACAGAACTCTAAAGTTCTGGAACACCATTCCTTAACATTAAGGGGCATAATATGACTAATGAACTTGTACAGGAGATTTAAAATGCCTGAGGCCAGTCATACTGATCTTTCTGCTAATCTGCACACATTTCTTGAAGCATCTGGTATCATAGTGGAGTCCACTTATTCACGGAATTCAAATTTGGACTTAGACACGAAGTTAATTGTGTGACCTTAAGTAAGTCAACCTCTATTTATTTCAGTTTCCTTATCCATAAAATGGAGGTGATTACAGCACCTATTTCAGAAAATGTTTTTTGAGAATTAAATGAGATAATAATTAAATGAGATAATAAAGGACTCAGTACAGTGCTTGGCACATAAGTAAAATTATATAAATATTTTCATGGCTGTTTTATTGTTATTGTCCCCCATATATGGGTAGATAGGTAAGTGAAGGACCAGAATGGGGAAGTATTATGAACATTCAGATATCCAGAAATGAAAGAGTATGCAGAAGGAGGAAGAGGTCAAAAATGCTGAAGATAGTATTAGATTGAGAAGGATAAGATTTGAGAAAAGTGAACCAGATTTTGCAAATAAGAGTCATTATTGATTTTAGTTGAATGATAAAATTGGAAACTAGATTACAAAAGGTAAAGTGGGGGATGATGTCCAATTGAGATAAAGAACATAGGAGAGAAATCTCAGATCTAATGGCCTTGGATTTCTCAGTAAAATAAGAAACGTGGTTCTTGGCTGAAATAGGAATTAGGAAGTGTGGGAAGTTTGAAGAGAGAAAAGTATATTTAGAAAATATTCTAAAGTGTCCTATGACAGATTGTGGCTGGTCAGAAGTATGATAATGTCTGAATACTAAATATTTCAATAGAAGGAAGGAGTGATAATTATTTCCTAGTTAATAGTTTTCTTTAGAGATCCTTTTTATCATATAAGATAAATCCCTAGAATTGTTTTGCACAGAAATTAAAGGAACAAGATCTGGTATATAATTCCAAAATACTACAATGAAACTTTAACTATTTACACTGATTTTGATTTGAGGGTGTACCTAGAGATTTATAGTCAGTAGGAAACACCTGGATTATTAAGAAAAGCTTACTACATTATATATTTGACGCAAGAACTAGTCCAGTTGTTTTGATTCAAAACACATTCAATACTACAAAATGGTATCAAGTCACATTTCTTTGTTGTTGTTATTTAAGGTAAAATAAATTGAAGGCATCTGATCAAACAAATCATTTGAAATTGTATAACTTGTCAAATTATTGATTATCATAGCAAACCACTATTGTTTTTAACTTACTGGTAGACAAGTTTTTTGTTATCTTTTAAGATAGAAGATAAATCTCAGTTTTTTAAATTTTCTTTAAAAACTTTGTAATTTTTAAAGGACCTACAATATTGGTGTTATTGTTTAAAAATAAAAATATATTATAAACCTTGATATTAATAATGTCTTCTCACACATGTCCACTCCAAAATCAAGTTATTTTACACTTAGACATTTTAAAAAATGATTATACTTAATTGCTTTTATATTGTAATTATTTTTATGTATTGAAATTTGAAAATTCTGCTGTATTCTTCCTTTTGCATTCTGTCTGCATATCATAAAAGAATTTCTTTGGCTGAATGCTGTATGAAGTACTCTGATAAATATACTTTTATTTGCAACAATTAATTTTTCACTGATAATTTTCTAATTAGGTTTAAATCACTCTTTACTTTCTTGGTTTTTATTTTTTACAGATTAATCATATTGTATGTTATACAGTATATTAAAATACACTGTGGTGGATAGAGAGCCTGCCTTAAGGAAGATCTCAACTTAAGTTTTCCCTTTAAATATGCTAGTTATATGACCCCTGCATTATTAGTCACTTCAAATTTCAGAGTTGTAGACAATTCTCTTAAGATTATAAATTTTATGGAGATGCTAAATTACATTGAAAGAGGGAGCTTCTTCACCTAACAGTTCTCTATATCAGTGAAATCACAGATCTGATTTTGTCCCTTTATTGGAATTGGTTTCCTAGTTGTCTTTCCTTCATACAGTATTTGTTACATAACTTGCCAGGGAAATTTTTCCTTTTAAAAATTTGTGGAACCAGGTGCTCTGCCCAGATGATACTGGTGGTTCATTTAACTTCTGGATAAGTTGGTGGATCAGTTAATTTATGGTGGATAAGTTCAGTTTTTAGCAAGAGGGCTAAAAGGCATTGGATTGGATGTCTTCACTAAGTTAAAGACTAGCACTGTGAATCCTTTTAAAGGTGAGACATAATGTCCCAGGTCAGAAATGGAGCATGTTAAAACTTCTATGCTGATCCTGGCCCCAGCTACTATACTTTAACCTTCTAGGTTAGATGTGATAGGGACACCCAGACTTTAAAAAAAGAAAGAAAGAAAGAAAAAGAAAAAATTATTAATTTTGTTCCTGTTAATATGTGAGTTGTAGAAGAAAATTGTAATTAAGATGTCATTATGTTTATGATTTAATTTTATTCTTTGCCTAAATATTGTTTATATTGATTTTGCATTTTTGAAATCATCTTTTCGATTTTAGATACCTGAAATGTTATTCACTGAAATATCTGGTGAAGAAAAGTACAGTGAAAGAAAAAGAAGAGAAGAAAAGAAAAAAAACAATGGTAATATTTCAGAGAAAGTTATCATAACTCTGATTTGGATACCAGAATAAGTGCAAAATTGAAACACAATAAGTTATCACAAACTTAAGTGTATCTTAAGTGTATAAATAAAATCTGCTTCTTCAACTACATTTTATAAACATTTATTTGAAAACTAAATTATTTCACTTGTATGTAAGACAGAGAAACAAAAAAATCTAAAACCTCCAAATTAGTTTAGTATTAGTGGTCTATACAGTATTTCTTAATTTTGGTGTATTCTGAACTACAAGTTGCAGGTTTCTTACAGAATAATAGCTACTTTTTCCAGAACAGCCCTTTGATCATCCTGCTCTCATGAGAAAGACTCAAGATGGGAAATCTAGATATTCTCCCTGAGGAGGATTTCAAAGTCAATGATTATTGTCTTTAATCAGAGAATGATTATTTTTCCTATATTTCTTTTAAATTCTCACTTTTGACCGTGTAGTGTGAAATGCCAATGACAGACTAACTGTATTGGCTCTCACAGAGATCATGGAAGCAAGAAAAGAAGGAGAAACACTGGTGATTTTGGTCAAGACATTTTATTTTTGCTAAAGTTTCCCTTTTAAGCTCTAAAGTAGATAAATCAGTCAGAATGTCAAGGAGAAACTTTTACATTCTCAGACAAATGGTCTCTCCTCCTATCCAGCCTGTTTACATTCCATTCTAGCAGGTCTGTTCCCAGTTCTTCTTGGCCTTCGCCAGTCTGCTGGCTGGCTCTTAGGAGAGTTCAATGCCAGGTCAGAATGACCTGGAGTCCTGCAAACTAAGCAGATATGATTGTCTAGGGAGGCACAATGTAGAATAATTAATTAAAACTATTTATTAGTTATCTCTTACATTGTAGGCAGCTATGCCTATGTCCTTACCATGAGTATAAATAAACAAAAATAACAGTAGCCGGACCTCGAGGAATTTGCATTACCATGCCATAAGTCTATACAAAATAAATGAAAGGTAATATTGGAGGTAAGTGTTCCCATTTGGACAAATCATAAAAGGTTTCTTGGAGGATGTATTGTTTAAATATTGAAGAGAACAATGGGTTTTAAGAGGTAGGGTTGCATGCATGTAGATAGGAAATGGAAAGCCAAGTTTGAGGTATAGCAAGGAGACCAAATTGCTCTATTAAGAGTGAAGTAAAATAAGTCTGAAAAGGTAGGGTGGAGGCAGATTGTGGATCCTCAAAGTAATAAGCAGTCTCAGGAATTCATTGAGCAAGGGAGTGACATAGTCAGTGTTGTATTTTAGCATTGTTATTCTTGGTAGTTATGTAGAGAACAGATGGGAGAGAGAATAGATTAAGAGAGAAATTAGAAGGCTTTTGAAATAACTCAGGTGAGAAGTGATGAGGACTTATTTATACATCCACTATTTATAGTGTATGTTAATAAGGGAATAGAGATATAGAAAATAATTGAAAAGATTTAGCAATTAATTAGATGTTGTGGAGTAAGGGAGTATGCATTCCTTTTTGGTACTGCATATCTGAAAAACTCATTTTCTCCTTTCTCTTGTACTAGAAATGAAGCTTCATAAAGGAGATAGAATAAAGACCACTTATAATAGACTAATTTGAAATTTGAAGATGAGAAAATAAAGGCCAAATATGTATGTTTATAATATCTATCATTATTTATTTGCCTTTATTTATTTATTGAATCCACTGTATATTTATGTAAGTTAATATGAAAATCTGGCTCCCTGTAAAGAATTATAAATTCATTTATTTAATACTTAATAAATTATATTGCTATTTAGATTTTTTTTTCCTGAGGCTGGGGTTGAGTGACTTGCCCAGGGTCACACAGCTAGGAAGTGTTAAGTGTCTGAGACCAGATTTGAACTCGGGTCCTCCTGAATTCAAGGCTGGTGCTCTATCCACTGTGCCACCTAGCTGCCCCTATTTAGAATTTTAATAGTGTTCTTCTCTACTGAAAATATTGTCTTATATTTTAAAGAAAAGGACAAAATTATCTTTGTATAGTATTGAACATTTTGAACTAATTTATTTTTAGTTAATGATTTTATTGAAAGAACATTAGCATTTTAATCAGGAAATTTAGGTTCAAGTCAAATCTTTGCTGCTTACTACTGGAAAGATCTTAAGGATATAACTTCCTCATTTTTAAATCTATAAATGATGGGTTTAAGCTAGATTTTTTTTTCTTCCAGATTTAGATCATGTAATCTTACAATCCTACATTAGGAGCTGGGAAAACATTTTTAAGGTGTTTTATTTTCCCTCGCTTTTCATTCATGATGGTGTGTTACATAGTATTCTTACCCAAGTAAATAGCTTGGGATTTTTATGAAAAAAATACTTTGCAAACTATAAAAAATTTTTAATATGACATTTCCTTTAAATGTAAATTTATTATCATGAAAAATTTGTGTTCTAAAAAATTATTTAAACCAGAAACCAAAGGAAGCCAAAAGAAAGGTAGCTACTGACCTGTATTGTTCAAAGCCACTGATCATCAACAGTCAGTAATAGCAGTGTTATTTAAAATTGTGTCCTAATACCATGTATGACACCAAACAAAATGCATAAATACACAGTTTCTATATAATTAAAATGATAATCAAGGTTTAATGAAATGTTTGATTCAGCTTTGTCACAAGTGCAGATGTGTAAATTTATTATAGGAATAAAAGCATATCAAAACCAGGAAAAATGTATGTAGTTTCACTGGTCTGGATATTTCCCCTTGAAGGAAGATGAGGAGAATATGATAGATGTTCAAAGTGGCATGGGGTTTGTACAAAGATTCATAAAAGTTCAAACTTGGAAGAAAAATAAGCACATAATCCAATCCCTAGCTAAGAAGAATCCTCTTAACTTTTGTGGAAGCAAGTGGCCATCCGGGCTTTGTTTGAAGACTTCAGGTGCTTAAGTAGTTCTGATATGGATACCTTAATTCTTATGTCTAGATTAATTCCAATCTAATAATCAACTTCTTGCTCCTATTTTTCCCTGAAGGGTTAAAGAAAACAAGAGCAAGTTCTCTGTATGATTGCCCTTAAAATACTTTAATATAAATTATCATATTTCCAAGAAACCACTCTCTTCTGGATTAATTGTCCTTCAATCAATTTTCGTTGAGATAGAATCCAGGCTCGATAACCTGATCGTTCTTCTCTTGGAAAGCTCTAATTTATCCCTGTATTTTCTAAAATGTGACATCTAAACTGAACACAGGACACAGGACATAATATTATTAGGAATGAGTAGAAGGGGCAAGTCACAAAGCATTACAAATATGATCCATTATTATTTATTAATATAGTATAGAACCAATCTAAAATGTAAACATTTTAATTGCATTATTGAATTCAAAATGCCTTGTGATTTATATTTATCCGTTGATAGAACTTATATAATGACTATAAGAATAACAAAAAAGATATAAGAAATATATGGGAAAGAGAATATATGTATAAATTCATTTAGGTATGAGGAAATTCTTGGCCTTAAAGTAGAAACAATCATAAAATCCAATGTGCAATTCTTGGCAAACATGTTTCAATGATATGTTAAGCTGTTGTGAAATGCAACAATTGTGTGCTGATGGTTAACTAAAAAAATATTTCTTATTTTTAATTTAGGGGATCCTGATTTTTTAAAATCTTTTTTGGCTATTCATGAGACTTGTAAAGCATATGGAGCTACACCAAGTCGATATATGACCTTTTTACGTGTATACTCTGCCATCAACAGTAGCAAGAAAACTGAGTTGTTAAAAAGACAAAGTCATTTGCAGGTGAAAAATTAGTAACACCTTATTACACTTATTTTAGATACATGAATCTTGAAATTTATATCTATAGATAAAACCAAAAGATCAAATATACTGTTTTTGACAGTTGAGTCTTTCTTTAGGATTTTCACAGTAAGTATAATATTGCATAAAATGAATTCTTTTTTGGGTTACTGATGTCCTAAATTAATTTTTGTTGTTGTTATTGTTGCTGCTAGTTAATTCAAACTCCTTTTTTTTACTTTTCACAATGAAAGAACATTTACTCTACTTGGCTACAATGTAGTGATCTTGGGCCTCTAAGAAGGAAATTTCTGAGGAATTCAAATGCTCACTTTTTTTTTTTTTTTTTTTTTTTTTTGCTGAGGCAATTAGGTTAAGTGACTTGCCCAGAGTCACAGAGCTAGGAAATGTTTAATTCTTGATTAATTATCATCTATTTATTAGCAAACAATGTTTTGGGTAATGTTTAATGATAAACTTTATTTGCAAACATTTAAATAATTTCATAGTTTGTCTGAAATCATTTGATAACCTGGGTAATCTTTTTATGAAAACAAGCTTGCATGTTTTAGTCATCTTTCTTTATTTTCTTTATTCTTATTTCTCAAATTGTGTAGATCCAAACAGAATTGGTATCTACTTTCTTGTGTTCTAGCTTAGGAGTTTGATTCATTAATTATTATAGTTTGATATTGATGATTATGAATAGAAATGAAATAATAACTTTTCTTCAGAACAAGAGCTGATACTGTATAAAGATAGCTTTTAAAATTAAACCTTTTAATTGAGTTTTATTTGTGTTTTGGCAAAATTCCTTTATTTCTTGGTATTCCCAACTAATACTTAAAAGTTTGTTTTTATAGGCTGGTGTGTCTAAACTTAATGAAGCCAAAGCTCTTGTGGATGAACTGAATAGGAAAGCTGGAGAGCAAAGCATATTACTTAAAACAAAACAAGATGAGGCAGATGCTGCTCTCCAAGAAATCACAGTGTCAATGCAGGTAATATCTTGTATGAATAACAAAAAGTCAAACAACATACATTCAGCATGTGATTTTTAATGAATCATTCATTGAAAGGCTATTGTTTGAATCAAAACTTTGGAATAACAACAACCCCCTCCCCCCCAAAAAAGCCCTTCTTGGGCCATCTAATGGAAAATAGTCCTCACTGACTTCTCTTTGTATTCTCACATAACCAGTTCTGAATTTGGATAATTATCTGGCTTTTATGGAAACACTTTTCTTGTAAGTGTATCATAAGAAAGCCTTTATTAAATGCTATGCTAAAATTGTTTATATATATACATATACATATACATATATACATATACATATACACATATACATATACATATACATATACATATACATATACATATACATATACATATACATATACATATACATATACATATACATATACATATACATATACATATACATATACATATACACATATACATATTCTCCTGATCTATCAACTTAGGAACTATTCCAAGAAAGGAGAATGCAATTAGGTTGGTATGGTCTGTACTTGATGAATGAATGAATAAATGAAGATAAATGTTTTCTCCTAGCATTGGGTTAGCCTAAGCCATTCTTATTCTTTGAGATTATCATTTCTATTTTCACTTTAGGAAAGCATGGTCAAGGACCTTATATGAGTAGAGATTAAAAAAAATACACATTTATTTATGTGACTTTTTGCTGATTGAGTTAAGCATATATTTATTGGCAAATAGTCAATAATCATTAAATGTTTACTGTATGCAGGCACTTTACAAGTGAAACCAATGAAACTACATAGGAGGAAAGAAAATAATGTTTGATAAGGTTGGAAAGGTATTTTGATTGGTTTACCAGGTTGTGAAGCTCTTTAAAATCTAAATTTGGTAGCTTATATTTGAGTTTAGAGATACTACAGAGATATTCGATTTTATTGCGAAGAAGAATGACATGGAAAAAGTGGCATAAAAAAGTCACTTTTAGGATTTCTTCTTAATATTTAGTACTATACCCACTTAACTCTCTTCTTTCTTTTGAATGAGATATCCCTTGTAAAACCTTATTCAATGATATAAAAATTTATTGGAATATAGATATAATATAATATCATATAGGATTCAAATAGTCATTATGGAAGTTTTTAGGTGGTATAAATTAATTTTGGTTGGGGAGTTGGAGTTTTCTTTATGGAGGAAAGGGCATTTGAACTAGGCCTGGATAGATGCTTAAAATTTCAGTAGACAAAAGGAGGTAAATTCCAGGTGGACAAAATACATATACAGAAGCCAGAAACTAGAGCATATTTACAGAGAAGTATAACTGAAACACAAGCTTTGTTAGCTAAAACAGTGAGAAGCAGATGTTGGAGCCAGAATGTAGAAGGATTTAAGTGGCACACTACAGACTTTTTCAGGAGTTAATTAAAAAATATTTTCATTGATTATTTGATTTAGCATGTAATAAAATACAGATTATTTCTTTTGTAAAAAAATTATTTTGTGAGGCATTTGGGGTTAAGTGACTTGTTCTGGGTCACACAGCTAGGAAGTGTTAAGAACTCAGGTTCTCTTGACTCCAGGGCTAGTGCTGTATCTACTGTGCTATCTAGCTACCCCACACATTAATTCTTTTTTTTTAATTTAATTTTTATTTGTTTATTTATTTTAAGGTTTTGTAATTGTCAGTGATGAAAAACACATTAATTATTTAGATATGCTTGCCAGTGCTTTTTATATCTCCATTTCTTATTCATCTATAAAGATATATAATATGCAATTATTCAACAAATCATTAATATATAATCTCTAAACATACATTTTATTAGAAATTTTTATTTATTTTTATTTAGAATGACAGCATATTATTATTTTTTATTTTAGTTAATAATTTTCTTAAAAATAGAATCTTCAGCTTCTCAACATAGGATATAAAATATAGTATGTTGCTAATACATATTTTGTGCATACGTTTGCAACTTATGCGGTAAGAATTTGTGGGGGTTGGTTTAATTTTAACTCTTCATTAATTGCTAATAGTAATAGTAACAATAACAGTAAATATAGCTGTTTAAAGGCAAATTTATCTTGAGGATTTACTAAACACAGAAAATTAGTACAAATTTAAAAATCTTATTATTAATTCAGAATGATTTTTCCTGTAGGATGCCAGTGAGCAGAAGACAGAATTAGAAAGACTTAAACATAAAATTGCAGAAGAAGTTATTAAGATTGAAGAAAGAAAAAGTAAAATTGATGATGAACTAAAAGAAGTACAGGTAAGATGCTTTTCTAAAAAGATTTCACTGTATTTTCTCACAACTTTTTTAATCTATTTTTTTATCTAACCGCTTGGCATAAGTAATTCATAGTGAAGAGACTTTATTTCTGTAGTTGGGAACCTATTTTTTTCATTTTGTAGTTTTCAGTATTTTTCTGGGGCATAAAAAAGTGAAGTTACTTATTCACTGGGATCACACAGTGAGGATGTGTCAGAAATGGGACTTGAACACAGGTTTTCTTGATTCTAAGACTAGCCCTTTATCTATTTTGCACACTCATTCTCTTTAGTAAAGGTATTAGATAACCATTTGCAATTCAATATTGCCAACATCTGTTAAATAAATGCCTTAATATACATACTATATATAGATATGACATTATTTTAAAGTCTCAAGGTTTTATCAAAGGTGTATCATTATTTTCAAGTTCACAAAAAATTTTATGTGAAAGAACTATGAAGGAATATGGACAAGAGAAATTATAATAGCTAATATATTATCTATTAATATATACAAAAATATTATATATAATAATATATATAATATGTGTCTATATATATATCAATACTATTATATACTCTTTCTATATGTATATATACTACATATCTGTGTATATACATATGTATATGTATAGTATTTGTGTATAGAGAGTATATGTGTATATAGATATACACACACACTACACATCTTTAGTCCTTAAGAAAGAAATCCAAATCACTCTCTGGCTTTCATTGATTGATCAGTAACAGATCCCAGCCTACACCTCAGTTGATCCCTTTTTTGGGCTCTGATTGGCTCAGAGTAAATATAAATAACAGTTGTTTCTGTTTTGGCCTGAAATCCTGAATATTTTTCCTCCCAGATATTTGAACACACCACATCATACACACACACACACACACACACACACACACACACACACACACACACACACACACACACACACACACACACCTTACTTCTTTGTAGGGTTTTAGCTTTGGAGGCTGCTTTAAGTGCACAACCATCTGAACTAAATATTTCAGCTCTGCTGCAGAGAGCAGAACTCCATTGGGTGGGCCACATTGTTCTATCGCCAAATGCATGCTTGCCAAAACAAATTATTTTACTGAGAATTCACATGGGATAAGTACTTACAAGGTAGTCAGAAAAAGTGATACAAGGACACTCTGAAGATATCTCTTAAGAACTTGGAAGAAACCAGTACAGGAACATCCACAGGATGTCCGGCCCTCACCAGAGAAGGTGCTGTGCTCCATGAACAAAGCAGAATTGAATTAGCTCAGAAGAAACACGAGATGCTCAGAGTTAGAGTCCACCACAGATGTTCACAGAGACTGTGTGTGTCCTGCTTAGGACAGAGCATTCCAAGCTCACTTTGGTCTCACCAGAGAAAGTAAGACATACTAACTGGAGTCTGACATGGTGATGTCATTTTTCTCCTCTTTTATAATGAAGGCCAACAACCACACACACACACACACACACACACACACACACAATCACACACATGCACACACAGAGCTATATATATATATATATTTTTTTTTTTTCTTTTCTTTTTTCTTTTTTGCTGAGGCAATTGGCATTAAGTGACTTGCCCAGAGTAACACAGCTACGAAGTGTTAATTGAGACCAGATTTGAACTCAGGTCTTCCTGACTTCAGGGCTGGTGCTCTATCCACTCTGCCACCCTCTCTCTCTCTGTTTTTTTTAAACTAAGTAAAAGAGGCCATTCTCTTGCCTCATTTCTTACATAACCTTATTCACTGAATGGGTGCAGCCTCAGTCAAACTGAGACCTGTTTGGAAGACCTTAGAAAGGCCAAGGTCTCCCACTGCATCCAGCCATTTCCAGCCATCCTGATCTATATCTGGCCATTGGACCTAGATGGCGCTTGAGGTAGGTGATTTTACACAACTCCCACTAACTTAAATAGTATATGCAAATAAGAGTTATTTACTAGTATATTTATAAATATGTACCAATCACTGTGCTCTGTGCTGAGAATAAAATGTAACTATCACTACTCAAAATGAGCTTACATTCTGATGAGGGAGAGAAAAAGTATATAAGTACATATAGAATAAGTATGAAAAGAATAAATACAAATAATAAAAATAATTTAAGAAGGTAGTGGGTGGGTGGAGTGCGGGATGCTACTGCACCTGGGGGAGATGAAGAATGGATTCACAAAGAAGGTAATAATTTTGAGTATTTTCTTGAATAACAATGTGAGTTGGAGGCAAGAAAAGTATATTCCAGGAATGTGGGATGACAAATGCAAATGTGTGGAGATGGGAGATTGAATCTTGTGTGTTAGGAGTGGAGAGAAAACAAGTTTGGCTGCATCACAAGAGGATGAGATAACCATTGAGACTATCAAGATGAGTTTTGGGACCAGTTTGTGAAGGCATTTCAAAGTTAAACATAGGAACTTTTAAAAAATTTCTTGAAATAATAGAAAACCATTAGAGTTTTAAGTAGGGGTGTTACATTGTCAGATTTAAACTTATGGAAAATTTCTTTGACATCAGGATGTAGAATTAACTGTAACAGGAAGAGCCTTACAGATGAGAGGCCCATTAATTAGGCAATTGCAGAAATCTAGGCAAGAGATGATGAGGACTTATAGAGAAGGGGTAGCATGCAAGAGATAGAAGAGAGGTAGAAAAAAGAAATGTCAAAATTTGACAGTTGATTGGATACACGAGGTGAAGGGAAAATGAAGAGTTGAGGATAATGACAAAGTTAATTATAAACTTGGGAGACAAAGGAAAAGATCTTAAATTACTTTATATGGGATTAAGGTGGTTCATTATTTGAATATAGATTATCTCAAGAAATGTATGAGAGTCAAAATGATTTTTCCCTTAGGTTATATAATTATATTATGTAATTATAAATTATTAAGATGGTCCCCAAATGTAATTTTTATTATTTAGCATGAACTTCACTTAATATTATAGGCTTTAAGCCAAATTAACTTTTCTTGAGTTATGCAGTTATAGTGACAATGATTTTTATAATATCAATTTGATCATTTTGTGTTGTTTATATAACAAATTTCCATTTTAATTTTGTTATTTGTTCACAAAGTATTTATTGTGAACATGTTATGTGCAAGAAATTATGCTAAATGCTGAAGGAAGATGTAACTTAATACCTTCTCAGGTAGATTACAATTTAGGAGGAGGGACAAAACAAGTACAGAAATGAGTATAATAATATAGAATGTGATAGATTCACAGGATAAATATCAACAAAATAGAGTTTAGAGGAAGAAGGGAAAATTGTTGAGCCTGAGAAAATCTTTTATACTCTATTAGTTAAAAAAAAAAAAGAAAAGAAATATAAATGAAAACATTTATTGTTTAAAATGAAAAATGTCCTTTTTTTAATCCTAATTCTTTTAGCCACTGGTTAATGAAGCTAAATTAGCAGTTGGAAATATAAAACCAGAATCCCTTTCAGAAATCCGCTCATTAAGAATGCCACCTGATGTCATCAGAGACATTCTTGAAGGAGTCTTAAGGTTGATGGGTATCTTTGATACGTCTTGGGTGAGCATGAAAAGGTAAACTTTAGGATTTAAGGTAAGCATTATGAAATTCTGTAATGGACAGGAACTTTGAAATAATATCCTTACTTATAAAATGAAGTATCTATTCTTCATCACTATTACCATCACCATTGTTTTCCTCCTCTTCTTCTTTCTTCTCCTTCTCCTCCTCCTCTTGTTTCACTTCCTCCTAGGATTTACAAAGCTCTCTAATGGTTTGCAAAGTGCTTTTTTCCTCATAACAATCCTGAAATATAGGTGCTATTATTTTCCTCATGTAGTGGATGAGTTAATTGAGTCAGGAAGAGATTTAGTGACTTGTTCAGGGGTTACTTAAGTATCTGAGGCTGGCTATGAATCCAGGTCTTCCTAATCCAGTACTCTCTCTATATGTTAGGCCAGTGGTTACATGGGTCATGTAGTAGTACAGTGAGCATAATGATTTTTGTTATCCTATTACCTGTATAGATACTGTGAAGATTGTGTTTTTGAATAGTAGTAGTAAATAGTAGTAAAGACTACCTTTAGTCTTACTGGAATGGAAAATGATAACAGGAAGGCCAGGAAACTTCTCATATTTACATTTATACTAGGCTAGTAATTTAGGAACTATTAAGTTGATCTTTTTGTCAGAAAAATGGTACTATTATTTAACTTTCCTTTATATCTTCTATGCAGAAATCAAAATGTAAATTAATTAAATTGCTTTTCATTTATAATATTTTTTATAGTTTCCTTGCTAAAAGAGGTGTGAGAGAAGATATTGCAACTTTTGATGCTCGGAACATTCCAAGGGAGATAAGAGAAAGTGTTGAAGATCTTCTGTTTAAAAATAAAGCATCATTTGACCCAAAGGTAATTTAAAAAAAACATTATTCTGTCAATTTTTTCTATATGATTAAGTATGATTATTTGATTATTTTAGAAGATTACCCCTAAATCTGGGCATCCAGATTAAAGACCCCTCTTCTGGATATTCCCAATAGGATGATCATCAAATGTTTTGTCTGTTATATTCTGTATGGGTGGCAGGCCTCCTGGATCCTATGTTTAAATAAAAGAACTAAACATTCCTAAAATTCGTACCACAAGCTTGTTTGCCTTGCTGTGTCTCCAAGGGTCATGTTTTCCATAAGACAGTCAACCCTGTTTTGTTTTAAATGTTCTGATGAAGCATGACATCAGACTGTTTTAAGGACTTGCCTTTACATTAAAAAGTCCTGAGCAATTCAACTCCCAGGCTTTGTTGCCTGGCTTTTAAAAAAAAATCCAGAAAATTGTAAGAAAGGGGCAGGGTTTCTTAAATCTTTTCCTCTTGTGACTCCTTTTTGCCTGAGAAAATTTTACAGGACCTTGGGTACATGGGAAATAAAGTAGGTATATAAATCTGACATTTACTGATAATCATAATTGTGCAACCCCCACATTCAGTTATGTGGTCTCAAAGGTGGTGGTTGTCTATCTTTCATTCTGGAAGAGGACCATGCCATCAGGGAAGGAATGCCATGGCATGCAAGTGAATTGGACTTAAGGAGAGAGGCTATACAAGATAACTTGCCTACCTTTCTCCTCCAGAACCATTTGTGTCCAGTGCCAGATGAATATCAGGATGACTGGAAATAGTCTTGGATGTAATTAGAGACCTTGGCCTTTTTAAAGTAAAGTCTTCAACAGATCTCTCTTTGACTGAGGCTGAACCCATTAAATCTTCTCTTTCACCTGATCCAAAAAATCTAAATAAATTAAGTTGTGAATCACAATTCAATGCTTTGGGGCATGTCTACAAGCAGTTGGCTTGGAGGAGAAGAATGAATTCAGAGAGAAAATTCGAGAATAAAGTGTGACAGTAATAGGGAAGAACTAGGCCATTGTGAAAGAAGATAGGGCCATTTATTTTCTGTGTAGGTAATCCATCTGGCTTTCTAATTGAATTTAGTTAAATTGTATTAAACTATCTATTGGAGTGGGGAAATTAGTTAATGGACTCATACATACATTATATGAATAAGCAAAAATGCAGAAAACATACTTGAAGCTATGGCAGTTCAGAGATTAGCTGTAGTTAAATTTGTAATTGTGTAAATCTTTTTACATATGTGTGTATTTAATATAGAAATGATATAAACACAAGCATAGTTTATATTCTCCTCTTTTAGAAATTTATTTAGTTCAATTCTAGCCAGAGACCAAAAGAATTCATTGACATTGTTTAAATACTTAAGAAAATGGTATGGACTGAAATGAGAATATAATGGATATTTCAGAATGCTAAACGTGCCAGTACTGCTGCTGCTCCTCTGGCTGCTTGGGTCAAAGCCAATGTCCAGTATTCACATGTGTTAGAACGAATTCAGCCTCTGGAAACAGAACAAGCGGGATTAGAAGCGTAAGTCTTAAAAATAAAAGATAACTTTTTAGATATTGCAACCTTTGCTTTTTTTTCAGCATAAGGAATCAGCATTATGCTTTCTGCTTACTCTTGCATAGCAATAAGCCATACACATTTTCAGTATGTTAAAGAAATAAAAATCAACTTAGATGTTTTGTTACATATATAAAATATACATCTAAAGTCCCATATATACTTATTATAGTTTTTCTTCTTTTCCTCCCTCACTGGCCAGGGTGATGAGATTTCAGGTTATCATGAAACTGTCAGTGTAGGGCTTTTCTTTGTGATTTTGTGTCTTTGTCTCTGAGAAACATGTTACATTTTTGGGTAACCCTAATCTTAACTTATGGATAGAAATTTGATACATCAGGAGAGTGGCCCTTAGACATATATTAAATCACAGTTTTTCCATTTAATTAGTAATTTCCTTTTTCCTTTCCATATCTATTAATGGATATTAATGAAAGTCTTCTAATATTGTAGACCATATTAGACAAGTAGAAAAGCTGAGGAGATACATGTAAAAATAAAGGAGTCATCTTACCATTAGTAGTTACAATTTTGAATTTCAATTTTATTTTACAAAATGAAATTGTACCACAGTGAAAATAGTGAAAGTTTATAAAATGCTTGTATATCTGGAAGTTCTTTGGACTAGAACAAAATTGATAATATAGTAAATCACAATTGGTTAGATCATTTTGTTTTTTAGTGTAGACCACATATAATAAGTTCACTTTTCAAGTTACTCATGTCTTGTCAATAGTATTTTAAGCAGGAATACTTGTATAAAATTAAGCTGTGTTTTAGGAATCTGAAGAAAACTGAAGACAGGAAAAAGAAACTGGAAGACTTACTTAACTCCGTTGGCCAGAAAGTGTCTGAGTTGAAAGATAAGTAAGTTAATATTTAGAAACATTTTTTGAATATTGTTAACTAACCATATGCTCTTTATTGTTTAAGTAAAATAACACAAAAGCTTCCAGTTGTAAGTTTTTCCCCATGACTTTTCACTCAAAAACTGAGGTTGGTATGGAGTATTCTATAAGCATCTGATTTTTGTTTAGTTTTATCATCATTTTTTTATTAAGAGCAAATGATTATATTATTTAGCTTTCATTTTATAAATCTATATATTCTGGAAGTGGGAGGGAGAGAATTCAATATAAAAGAATTCAATTATAATATTAACAATGATGATTCATTTTCCTTTGAAAATTAGTTGGGATTTAGATACTTTTGGTTTGAATGAAAAACCATACTGTAATGCTGGAGAAATAGGCAAGATAGAGTATAGTTAATAATTTATTTGAAAGGGAGAGATTTACTGGGACCAAATGGATCCATGATTTGGTCCCAGGACTGAATGAGACTATTATCTCCAAGAATCCAACAAACAATGTGAGTTCTCAATGACATATATGCACATGGCTCAGACTCAGGGAGTAGACTGAGGCAGGAGTGGAGTCAGGGTGCTAAGAGCAGGAACAGGGTAAGGTGAGTCACCAGAGATAGGGATGACATAATAAGGGGAGGAACCCCAGAGATGGGGAGAGACATCTTGATAAGACTGTATCTGATATTCTGATAGCTTGGGTTGGGGAGAGGCATTCTAATATTCTAAAACATAAGCTCTTTTATCCTTATCAAATATTCTGATTAAGAGGGAGGGGTGGTTTTGCAGGACTGAGCAGACAATTATAAACTGAAGCAGAACAATTAGGGAAACTGATGCAGGACAAAAGAAAACTCTGGCATAACAAAACTATTACTGTACCTGCACCCACTTCATTATCTCTCCAAAAGATTCTAAATATCTCGAATCTTTAAAGAAAGTGGCCAGATGATATTAATTTCTCTGATATTCATTGTATTTAACTTTATTCATCCTAGCATGGAAGAAAAAAGGAAACACTTTGTGTTTGTCAGCAATTTTACTAATGGAAGAATAAATGATCATTCCTCTTAAAGTTCAATGCATATATCTATCAAGATCTGTGATTACTATTAAAACAAAAGGGAAAAAAATCATTGGGAACGCTATGAAGTGTAGAAAATATTTTATTTCTAAAATTTAGGATATATGTATATATATGTGTATATATATATATATATATATATGTATAAAAGGATAGTAATCTAGAATATGTTACAAAATAAATCCTGATGTACAAGTACAAAATTCCTTTCAAGGTTAGAGATCTCTTGTGAAAGCCTAGAAAAGTTTTATTATAAGCTTCTAATAGTTTTTTTTAAGGGAAGAAAGAAAAAAATGCATTAGATATATGAAAGAAATCTGTGAAATTCAAAGCTACACACTTCTTTATATTACAATGATTTTATTCAAAAATTTTCCAGTAAAAAAACATTGGGTATAAGAAACAAAAAAGAAATATTTAATTTTATATTATCCTGAGGTATTTCCTTTTTATGAATATGGAAAAATATTCACATCACTCTTCACTAAATATAGATCTAAATATATATTATATATATTTGTTGATATATATTGATATATCACACTATATATTATTGAATTATCATAATACAATATTATGAAATACCCCAATAGGGAAAATGTACTGTATTATATATCAGTTCTGATAATGCAGTACATTTCCCCCTATTGGGATATGCACACATTTGTTTCTATGATTTTGGATGCCTTTCAGAAAAATAATTGCACTTGAATTTTCAGAGGAAAATTTTATAAGTCTCAGAAACAAGAGATAGTAACAAACATTTGATAATATCTAGTCAAGTACTATTAAGTTTCTTACCATAATCTTGAGTTAAGATTCAAGTTGAAATTAATTCAATTCAATTGCTTGATATTCTAGTTTTCTTATACCCCTAGAAAAATAGAAGATGATATTGTGCGAAAGACAGTTTCTGAATTCTACGGGTTTTAAGGTTGATATTGTCATTCATTTTCTTCAGCAATATTCAAAATATATCTGTTATCTTGATTTCTGATCACAAATTATATCTAAAATTATATCTTAAAACATAGCTCAGTATACTAATATATTTACTTATGCATATTTATGAGTGAAATAATCCATTAACAATTCAGTTTTTAATTAAAGTCTACTCATTTTGAAGATTTCAGAGCAGAACTTCAGAAGCAGCTAAACTTGAATCAGAAGTAAGCAAAGCACAGGAAACAATTAAAGCTGCTGAGGTCTTAATTAATCAACTTGATAGAGAACACAAGAGATGGAATTCACAGGTTTGTTTGAAACAAAATTTCATGAAATTTCTTTTTAAAGATAAGTATTATAATAGATATAAAAAATGGGGGAATATAAATCTACTCATTTATATAACAACACATAGTAAAGGTTAAAAAAAGAAAAGTTTTTCCCAGAAATACTTCTGAATCTGCCTACCTCACAGTGGCCCCAAAATTACTGCTTTAATCCTCTCTCTGCTGTTTGCCTTTTGCTCTGTTCATAACCTTTCCAAACCTTTACCAATTTCTTAATAGTTGTACATTGTCTGTTTATAGAAATGTACAGTTTTACATTAATGCATTAGCAGTGTCAAAACATTAGAAAACTGGTGTTTGGAACATTCAGATTTAGTTAAATGACACATTTTTATCAAATGTTTATTCAATACTTACTACAGTTAAAGCACGCTGCCAGCCCCTGGGTATACAAAGACAAACACAACAATCTGTTTCCTCAAAGAGCTTATACTGTCTGTACTGTGTGGATTGAGAATACACACACACACACACACACACACACACACACGTACAAACTCTAATTGGGGGGAAGCTGGGGAAAGAAAATTTTTGTGGAGAAAGTGGAACCTCTTTCATTTTGAAGAAATTCCTAAGGCAGAGGCCATCAGAGGACCCAAGACTGGGGACAGAGCATGCACATGTAGAGAAGTGGCCACAGGAATGTGCATTTCAGAGAACAGTTGTGTGTGGGTGTGCAGCTAATTTTGCTGGAATAGAACATGTGTGAAGGTCAGTAAAGATGAAATAAGACTTGAAAGGATAGGTTATGTGAATAGAGTGTATAGAGATTTTAATTCCAGTCTGAGTGGTTTATGTGTAATCTTAGAGGAAATAGGGATCCATAGAAAGTTCTTGAGAAGGGAAGTAAAATAGTCAGATGTGAGCTTAGGGTAGGTTACTTTGGAATCTAGACTGATAAAAGACTGACAGACAAGGTGACCAAGAAGTTGGACCACAAGTGATAGGAACCTGAAATGTGGCTGTGGTGATGAGCATGGAGAATGGGATGATGTGAGAGAGGCTGTATGTAGAACTACAATAAAAAAAGGATTGGGAATTTCCTGGATAAGAGAGTAAGGAACAGGAAAGGGTGAGGGTGACTTGTTGCCAATGAGTGGCTGTGAAATAGCTATTTGGGTAGATAGAATAGTCACTTCCTAAAGCAAAGATGAAAATTAACACCAAACAAAGCCAGATTGTGTGTCATGAAGTGAGTTCCTACCTACCCTATTAAAAATGCTATGAGGAATACATAGGAGAAGACATCCACATTACTTCGTCACTTCCCCTAACCTGCTGCTTCCCCTTCCCCCATCAGCACCCTTAATTAAGCCCTCTCTTTCTCTTAATTCTAGAGAAATTCACTCTTATGTGTGGCATTTAAATATGTTCAAACTTGGCCCTTTTTCTCTCCAGTCTTTTTACCCTTTACTCTTCTCTACCACTCTATAAGACCTATTCAGGTCTTCATGATTTCAGGCCCAGTGCTCTATCCATTTCATCATCTAACAGCCTTGACCAAGCTGCACCTGTGAAGAACTACATAATGGCAATAACCTCAATACATTTCATAGGTCCCTATGGAGGGTTTATAGGAGGATATGGTGATTAGTTGTTCTGAATGAGGTACTATGGGTTGATTTTGATTTGCTTTTTTAGAGGGATTAACCAGGTTTATGAGATTAAGGGATCCTGGAAACACTAAATCGTCCTACCTTCCCTCTTTCTTACCCTTGCCTTGGCATATAAAAATGACCATAACAATCTAAGGGAATTTCATTTTGAACAAGCATCTCTCCTATAAACTATATTTATAAACTATATAAGCACACACATTTTTAAATGAACTGAATATAGACAGTATATATCTGAACTTCATATAGACATATAACCATGACTGAATTATATTCATTAACTTTTTTCACATCTGATCATACATTAATCAATTTTACATATACTTCTTAGCAAAATAGAGTATATTACTTAATTTAAGGAATAGCTTTTTAAAAATAACTACAAACAAAGCTGCAGGTACATTACTACAGCAGGCTAAGTAATAAATTCTAACCATGGTAACATGAAAAATTAAATAAAAATAGTTTTTCCTTCCCTATGAATATTAGCCTAATTTTGTTTTTTATTCATAATGCATAATTTTTTCAGGTTGCAGAGATAACAGAAGAATTAGCTACACTTCCTAAAAGGGCACAACTGGCTGCTGCTTTTATCACATATCTTTCTGCTGCTCCTGAGGGTCAAAGAAAAGCAAGTTTGGAGGAATGGACAAAGGCAGCTGGTCTTGAAAGTGAGCTGTTATATTTAAGGTTGAAAAATTGTGTAAAAATGGTCTTTTGATACCTTTTTACTTTAAAAATTTTATTAAAATTTTTTCCCTTTTTATTATATATCTGAATCTACATTGTATAGTGTGTCATTGTCATGAGATCCCAAAACATTGAATTGGTATCATTTAATTATTTTCACCATTCCCTATCTAATTCTTCCTTCTCAATTTCTTTTGCTGTTTAATCATCCATATCTGCTCCCAACTGTGAGTGAAATAAAAGAGACTATCCCAAGTCCTCTTCTCATATCTTTTTCTTAATAAATCATATATCTCATCATCTCTGTAGAGATGATTTCCAACTCTGTATGTCCAGCCTTAGTCTCTACTGAATTTTAGTCTTGTATCTTCAGATACATATTTAATTTTTAGGCCAGATGTCCTGTAGGCCATATATAGGCCAAAACATAACTCATTAGCTTTTCTCCAAAACCCATTCTTCCAAACTTTTATGTTTCTATTATAGGTTCCACAGATTTACATCATGGGAATTGTCATGCCCTATGTCCAATAAGTTCCTAAATCTTGTCACTTCTTTTTCCATAACATATCTCACATTTCTTCCCTTCTTTCTATTTATGGTCCTCATATTAGTTCAAGCCTTCTCAGTTCTTGCCTGAATTTTTGCAGCCTCCTCTGAGTTGTTTTCTCTACCCCAAATCTATTGTTCTTTAATATATGCTACAAACAACTGTCAAAAGCCCTTATTTAAATTTCTCAGTGACATTGTTTTTCCAAATACATGTACAAATAGTTTTCAAAATTCATTTTTGTAATCGTGTTTCAAATTTTTCTCCCTCCCTGCCTTACCTACCTCCTCCCCAAGACAGCAAGCAATCTGAAATTGGTTAAATATGTGCAATCTAAAGTAATATTCTTAAAGAAAATGATGCTATCACTCTCCTGCTCCATTCTATTGTAGTATTCTAAGTATTCTTCCTGAACTCTTGGACAAAGACGAGAGATACCATTCTATTAGAAACTAGTTTCTGGCTTTTGAGTAAGGGGAGAAATTGTCATTGAATGCTATCAGTTCTTACTCCTGTCTGGTCTCCTGCCTCCTTCTGGAAGAAGAAAAAACACTACTCCAGTGAGCACCAAACTCCTCCCTTTTAGGGTAAAGGAGAAAAACCATTTCATTAAGTCCTTTGCCTCCTCTCCGATCTTGAGGATAAGGGAATAACAGCATTCCTTGAGCTCTGAGCTTAGTATCTCTCATTAGCTTTCCTCCTAACTAGTTACTTGCTCTCTGCTTCCCTATTATAGTAGAAGGTTACACTGGTTCCTCAGGCTTGCAAACTAGGAGTCATTTTGGACTTCTCCACATTAACTTCTATATTCAATCTATTGCCAAATCTTGTTAATTTCACCTTTGCAACATCTCTTGAAAATACGTCATTCTCTTTTCTTATACTGCTCAAGGCAGGCCTTTATCACCTCACACCTTGATAATTGCAACAGCCTGCTGCTAATTCTGCCTGCCTCAGGTTTATCCCCACTCCATTCTATCCTCCACTAAACCATTAAAGTGATTTTCCTACAACACAAGTTTGATCATATCATCCCTCTACTCAATAAATTCCAGTTGATACCTATCGCCTCGAAGACCAATATAGAATTCTTTCTTTGGCATTCAGAGTCCTTCAGTCCTCATAGCTTTCTAATCTTATTCTGTACTCCCCAGTATATACTCTTTGGTTTATGGATGCTCTTCTGGATTTTCCTTGAACAAGATTCCAGTTCTCTGCTTTAGACATTTTCTTTGACTTCACCATTCCTAGAATGCTTTCCTTCTGCCTCCTGACCTTCCTTTAACTCTTAATTCCCATTCCTTCTATCATATATTAGAAGCTTTCCCCAACCCCTCTTAATTCTTGTACCTTTCTTCTGTTAATTACTTCCTAGTATGTATGTAGTTTGTTTTGCATATTTATTTTATGAATATTTAAGACTTTTATTTTTAAGGGTGACAATAAATTTTATTAAGTCGTCTTTTTATAAACAAAGCACTGAAAAAATTTGAAACCCTGCCTGAAGCCATTCTCTCAAGGAATAGGATTTGTTGTTTGTGTTGTTCTTGTTCAGTCATTTCAGTGAAATCTGAATCTTCATGACCCCATCTGAGGTTTTCTCAAAACTTATGTGGTTTGTTATTTTCCTTCTCCAACTCATTTTGTAGATGAAGGGCCTGAGGTAAACAAAAATAAATTACATGCCTATTGACAGTTGACATTGGCCATATCTTCCTCAGTCATAGTTTTTATTATATTAGTCCTATATTAAAGCTAACATGATTAAAAATAATAATAGCTTTTTATTTTTCAAAATACATGAAAAGGGAGTTTTCAGCATTTACCTTTGCAAAATCTTGTGTTCTAATTTCCCCCCCCCTCCCTCTTCATCTTCTCTTTCTCCTGGACAACAAATAATCCAATATAGGTTAAACATGTGTGATTCTTCTAAACATATTTCTACGTTTATCATTTATCACAAGAAAAATCAAATCAAAAGGGAAAAATGAGAAAGAAAGAAAATAAGCAAGCAAACAATTTTGTATATTTTTGTTTGCAGGTTATCTCCCCCATTAGATTGAAAGTTCCTTAATTGTCTGACTGTCTTTTGCCTCTTTTGTATCTTTACCTCCTAGCATAGTGTCTAGCACATAGAAAGTGCTTAATAAATTTCTGATTGATCCAAAGACCTATCATCTTCTCTGAATTAGGCAAGGTCTTAAGAAGACTCTATCCTTATGCCAAATCTAAACTTATTTCTCAATTATCAACAAATTTCTCCTTGATCATAATTTTCCCACCGCAGTAATTTTGGACTCCTTGATGGTCATTATTCAAATCCCATCCTCTGTTCTCCACTGCCTATTATCCATCCTTATAACTATTCCCCTTACCCCAATCCAACCTTACCTCCCACCTTATGTCCCTCTCTATATAAAGTTAATCATCTCTTTCACTGTGCTCTCCAGAATAACTCTTCTGTGAGCCACCCACTTATTGTCATGTAAGACCTTTTCTTTTCCCATTCCTTCCATTTTGTGCTTCTCTCGTAATAGCATAGCCTCCCTGACTTCAACTCACTGACTGAGGTAGGGGTATTAGAATACTCCTTATTTGTCAAACTACTCCTGATTCTGCCTCTATATCACTTCTCAGTAACTTTTTCTCCTTTGAGATTCACTCAATCCATATCTAATTTCTCAGGCATTATTAATCTCACAGTCCCTTAATTTATTTGTTTATTTTACATGATCCACTTCTCTACCCTATTTCAATCAAATACAAAGATCTTGCTATTATCTTTAAACACACTATTTCTGTATTCATGAACTCTATAATATCCTTATCTCATTGCAATCTATTGTCTTTCCATTTCTACATATGCCTTGCAATCCCAAATCTTGTTTTTCAACCATCCTGAGATTTCCAGTCTCTCAACCCTTCAGTTCTTTCCCAGGCTACATTGTTCCTTCTTCTCCATCTTAATTCTTTGGAGAATCATTTCAGCTCTATATTGTCTTCTTTCAAAAACCTTCTTCTATTCTATGGAAAAACTTGCCCTGCCTACTGTCAACCATTAGAAGATTCCTACCATCTACTGCCTTTTTTTCCCTACTCACATGCTGCTAAACAAAACTGTGTCTGTTGCACTGTTATATAATTAGATGGGTCCTCACTGCTGCAAGACATTTTCACTACTGCACTCTTAATAAATCCTTGCATCCTTCCTTAAATCCCCCATTCTTTCCCCTGTCCCATGTTCAGCAGAGAAGATTGCTTTATATCATGCTGGAAAATTGAGGCTATTCATCAAATGTTTCCTCGTCTCCTTCCTCTTCCTCTTACATTCCTCAGATGCCTTCTGCCATTTTCTCCTTTATCACTGTGTGATACAGAAAGTTGGCTATTATCTCTGCCAAGGTAAACTGCTCTACACATACCATTCCACCCTGCCTTCTCTAGATTTCCCTCTATCAGCCTCATTCTCTCACTTCTCTTCAATCTCTCCCTGTCCCCAGCTTTCTTCCCTGCTGCTGTGATCATTCTTATGTTTCCCCATTCTCAAAAATTCCTCACTTGATTCCTCTTTTTCCTTCCTTGTTCATACATCTCCTCCCTTTGAGAACTCCAAAGTCTTTGAGAAGTCCATCTACAAGAGATGTCTTTACTCCCTTTTTTCCCTTGACTCTTGTGGTCTGACTCTTTACCTCATAAAAGCAATGTTGTTCTCTTCAAAGTTACCAATGATCTCTGAATTGCCCAATCTAATTGTATTTTCTTCTTCCCTCTGGACCTTTCTAGGGCCTTTGACCTGTTGATCATCCTCTTATTGAAGGTCTCTTTTCTCTAGGTTTTTATGACATGGCTCTCTCCTGGTTCTCCTCATGCCTGTCTGACTACTCCTTCTCATGTTCCTTTGCTGGATCTTCATACAGATCTTACTTGTTAACTGTGCTTGTTCCACAGAGTTGTATCCTGGGTTCTCTTCTTTTTTCTGTTTATACTGTTTCACTTCATGGTCTTATTGGTTCCTGTGAAATCAGTACTCATATATATGATTATAAATTTCAGTTTTTCTTAACGTTTCTGCCAACTTACAGTCTTGCATCTTCATTTGCCTATTGGGCATTTAGAACAAGTGATTCCTAGCATCTTAAATTCAAGTTGTCCAAAACTTAAATCATAATTATCCCCTAAACCCTTCCTCTTTTCTGACTTCCCTATTAGTACACACTAGCAGTATGACCTTGGATACCCTTATTTGCCCTAGTTTTCTCATCTGTAAAAATAACCTGGGAGAATGATATGGCAAACCACTCCGGTGTCTTTGCCAAGAAAATTCCAAGTGGGGTCACAAATGGTTGGACATGACTAAAACTTACTCAACCACAAAAATTAATTTTAAGAATATCACCATTCTCCTAGTCACCTAGGCTCAGAATCTGTACCATTTTGACTTCTCATTCTTTCACCCCTCTATATAAAGTGTTACTACAAACCTTCAGTTTTGCCTTTGTAACATATTTCACCGAGGGTCTCTTCTCATTGCTGATATTGTCACTATCATGGTTTAAAAAAAAAACCCTAGCTATCTCACACCTCTACAGTTGCAATAACTTGATACTCTGCAATCCAGTAACACTGGAATCCTTGTTTTTTTTTTTCACATAAAGAATAACTGATGTAGTCACTTTCTTTTCTCCCAGCAATTCAGATTTTACATATTTATATGTGACATTTAAAACTAAGCCTCCCACTGTCTAGATTGGAATTGTATTTAAAGATGACTTGAAATGAGTTGATGACTATGCTTAGATCTTTTTTGAGAACTGAAATGTTTTGTAGATATGGATTTATAAGCTTAATTTACATCATTACTTTTTTGCTCTTCTGAAAATCAGATTCAAAAAATATTTCATATCATTAATATCTACTCAGTAAATAGTTGCATTATTAGAACTTTTGCATTCCTGTATTTAAGATTGCTTTATTATGTTTTTAACTAAAGTATGAGGTAATTTTCATGAATTTTAATTGCTACTTTTAACTTTCCAGAATTTGATTTGAGAAGGTTTCTTTGCACTGAGAGTGAGCAGTTAATTTGGAAAAGTGAAGGCCTACCTTCAGATGATCTTTCAATAGAAAATGCTCTTGTTATCTTGCAGGTAATTAATTCATTTTGTTTTCTTTAAACATATCTTCTTAGTAGCCTGTTATTATGGGTCTTTTCACCCTTCTACAACTGATACCACAAATTTTCTTTAGAGCTATGATTAACATCTCAGTACCTAAAATAATCTCCCTGACCACCCCTAGGCGTGAAGAGGGAACAGATGAAGAAAATAAACTTGCAAGTAGATCTTATTTTAAAACCAACTTTTTTCTAACAAGTTATTTTTCTGATAATATTTTAAATTATTAAATGAACAGCACTAAAATTCTATACAATTTTGTGTGTGTTCATTATCCTTATATTAATATTTTTAAATTTCAATGACTTTGTCATCTTGATAATAAAAGATTAAAAGTTGAATTTTCTATTTGGAAGCTAAATCATTCTGTGCACCATAGATCGCATATTTCTTCTATCATTTCTTCTGTTTATATCACACAGTGATTTTTATTTTTTTTCCTTAAGTGCAGTTATAATTTTTATGCAATTAATTGCTTTTCCATAAGCAGACAGATGAAAGGAACGAAATGTTGACCAAAAAGGACTGTGAAAGTCCTGGGAAATGATATTTATAGTGATGATTTTTCACATAGTATATATTCTTTAAAAGTCATTGTTTGCAAAATGAAAATTTAGTTACCTTGTTGAAAAAAATATTAAAATTCATATGACATTTAAAAATGCCAGGTGAAACATCAAGTTGAAGCAGTCATAAAGTTTTTATCATTGACTACTCACCTTTTTCTAGAATAGGCATACTATATAGGTGAGATTTTATCCTTGGAAGCAATTTATTGGATTTTTCTTCTGAATGCACTGTTCCATTCCCCACTGTCAATCTGTGATTTCTTTTCCTCATTCTGATTTCTTCTTTTCTGGCCCTCTTTGCCACCTAAGTTTAAAACATAGCTTTTAGCCAGTTATATGCTTTCTACTTGGTAACATCTAAATCTTGGAAGTTTTGAAGGAGCAGCCTTTCCACAGATTGTTGTTTTTCATGCTTATCATTATTAGTTTAATTGGCCATACTTTTACATATTATAAATCACCTGCAGATTAAAATTACATATTAAGTAAAGAATTTTACTTACATTCTTCTTTTGAATCCTCTTCAGCTTGCATTCAAGAAAAATATTTCTTCATCACGTAGACTAGAAAGATAAATTCATTGCATATTAGGGAATTTATATTTTTGATAGATGTTATTTTGTTTCTATACTATTCTTAAAAATGATGAGCTTTTTTCTGTTTCAGCAGTTTTTTAAGATAGTCACTTGGAGTTTTTTTTTTAAAAATAGAAATATTTTATATACTCTCATAACAAAATATCTGAAATTAGCCTGTAAAAATGGTATTTATTTGCTAAATTTTATTATTTGTTTTTTGTTATTTAATTGCTGTGAACATATAGCCTTGTACCTTAAATTTCTTGATTAGGACAAAGATAACTTTTTAATGATGTATTTTTATCATTATAATATTGATCTAATAATATATCTAATATTTCTTTTGTATTTATTACCATAAATGATTTCACACCATTTATTTACAGTTGTTCAACTTAATAAACCTTGGGAATTGTTAAGATGATTAGCTATTTTTTCAAAGCAAGTTTGCAAATGAAATAAGAGGAATTTCATTGAAATAAGTTTTATTTTAATGCCAATTATCTTGTCCTAAACTCTGGTCTAGAATGGTTTTATTTCGTTCAGAATTCAAAACTGTGGTACTTTAATAGTTCAATAAGAAATACCATAAATTTGGCTATTACTATCACCCAAATACATATTATAAATTTGGTATTTAATAATAGACCAGCTATAACATATGCCTATAGTAATAAAAGGGAAATTTTGACTGAGAGCACATAGCAGGACAAAATTTAAAAAATATTCTACAATTTTAAAATGCAGATGTTATAAATGCAGAACATAAATTTGGAAGAATGCCATATAAGAATGGTTTTGATGAAGTAGAAAGAAAAGATCAAAATGATCTAAAGATCAGAAATAAATATCTTTTAAATGAAATATATATATTTTTGCATAAACTTACAAGTACTATGTGAAATATTAAAATACTTTATGTAAATAATCTTTACCTATTTTTGTTTTACTGCATCAGATCATTGCTTTGAAATCAGGGGTAAGAATGATTTTTTTTTTTAATTCTAGTTACTTTAGTATTTAATCAAAGGTGTAGTAGATCGGATAGCATGCTATTTAATACTAGTATGAAACTAGTTAAAATATACTGTAGCATCATGGAACTACAAAGTTATTATGTTTATATGAAAAGAACTAACATTTATATTGGAGTAATAACAAGTTAACCCTTCGGGAATGAAATTTGAATGAATTATTGTTGACATTAAAAAGGAGCCAAATTCAGGGAGCATCACTATTTTTTGACAAATTTTGAATGACTATTTTTCTTTGTGTATTCTATTAAAATATCTATGATATTTTGAGGAACTCTGAAACTTGATAGACACCTGAGTTTCCTATTGATAATTTTCAAGTTGTTTCTTTTTAAATTTTGACAAAATAAGTATTGTTTACATATTTTTCATTCTTTTTATTTGTTAATCAGAGTCGAGTTTGCCCATTTCTAATAGATCCTTCTTCCCAAGCAACTGAATGGTTAAAGATACATTTAAAAGAATCACGTTTAGAGATTATTAACCAACAGGCAAGTATTTTTTAATCACTTAATATAATTGATTCCTTTAGAGACAAGTTTGTGGTACAGTGGATAGAACACTGGGCTTGGAGTTAGGAAGATCCAAATTGAAATCTATTCCCATCTACTTACTATTTAACACAGGGCAAGTCACTTAACTTCTCTCTGCCTCAGGGTTCTCAGCTATGAATTGGGAATAATAATGGCACTCACCTCACTGGATTGCTGTCAGCCTTAAATGACATAATATGTGTAACAGTGCTTGGGTACAACCTGGCCATGGTATATAGTAGGTGCTGTGTAAATGCTTTCCTTCATTCCTTTTTCATTCACTTCCCATTATTAAATATTTGAATTTTTCAAGTTCAGAAAATTAAAACATAATATGATTAGGGGACTTGAGTAGCTCACAAAGTTATTTTGTGGCAAAGTTAGGATGATAAAGATCTAAGATTTCTTGATTATCATTCAGTCTTATCACACCAATGATTGTAGCAATATGGCAAACATTAGGCAGAGCATCATAGATTATTCTGCGTTATCTAGTCTAAATGCTAACTAAAGGCTTCTATATATCAGGTTTCTGTGACATCAAGGGATTAGAAATTCCTATTAGTGTTACAGAATAATGCCTACTTAAGATGGATAAAATTTAAAAGTTGCATGAGTCTTACAGGCTCACACAATAATTTTTCTATAGTCACACAATAAGTATAAAAAGTAGCCTTGAACCCAGATCTTTCTGACTATGGGTCTGACATTTATTGCTATGTCGATTTTTTTCATTGTTATTGATCAAATATTTTTCTTTCAGAGAGTCATATAGCCTTTATTCAATTCATCAAAAATGAGTAAATATACTTTTATTGTAATATCACTAAAATTGGAAAAAAAAAAAAAACAAGGAGGCCCTAAACATGACAGACTGTTATTGCTACAAAACTGTTCTGTTATTTGTACAAAACACCATTATAATTATAATTACAATTGAATAAGACAAATGCTACTCTGCAATATGTCCCCTAATATATATGCACTATACATACTATAGACATTGTATTTAATATAATTTCATCTTTCTTTGATTTCATAACACCTCTTATTCTTACTTTTACCTAGAAATGCATAAAAATACTAGAATTAATGAGCTGTCTAGTTGATTGAATAATTTATCTTTGATAAGCTCATCACTGTGGATCTTTCTAATGGTGCAGATCATAATTATCCATTCATTCTGCGCAGCTTTTATTCATGTTTGTCTTTAAAGACCCCCCTATTATTACACTAGTATTCCATCTTTTTTTTTTAACAATGCCATTCTTTAGATATTGCCATATGTATATGAGTCATTGAATCCTCTAGTGAATGGAATTTTGAGAATTATGATATACGTGATATACTCTAACAATTTATTAGTGGAAATTTACATGAGAAGAGTGATATAAAATATATTCTTAATAGATATCTTGCTTGACAGGAAGAGGAGGTGTCATTGATTACGTAAGGGATAATAAATGGCTTAAATGCTCCACTTAAATGCACAAATTGCCAAGAGATGGAGAAGAATGGCCCTAGGTGACTGGAATTAGAGCTCAGGGTCTAAAAAGTCTCTCTCCATGATATTTCCTACTTCTGAATTATAATGAATCCTGATCAAATGATTAGGTTTAGGGATTCTCATTTCCTGTTTTCATAGTAGAAATAAAAAGTATCCCATTCTTTTTGAGGAGATAAACATATTATTACATAGAAAAGATTATCAAAATTGATCTTTCCTTTACCCCCAATATTTGATTTTTGAAGGAAGCAAAATAACTGAATAACTTATCTATACAATATGAAAAGAAAATTGATTTAATAATAATATAAAATCTTAACATTGGTAGCCAGTTTTGATGTAATTTTTTGAGTTCTTAAACTCCCTTCTGAATTCCTTTAATAGATTTGTTTAAATAAATGATTTAAATAAATTTATTTGATAATTTATTCAACTACAGTAATTTCATTGTTGTATGAATCTAATTATAGAAAAATTTGTGTTGTTATTCTATAAATGCAAATTTAAATACATTTATATTGCTAAGAATGATATAGCCTATTGAAAACATCAATGTAATAATGAAATAACATTATATATTACTTACCTAGGACAGCAACTTTATCACTGCTCTTGAGTTGGCAGTGAGATTTGGGAAAACACTTATTATACAGGAGATGGATGGAGTAGAACCTGTTCTATATCCACTGTTGAGAAAAGATCTTGTTGCACAAGGTAAATTCTTGACAATTTTCTTGGGATTATTACTCTAGGAAGTTCAGAAATAATTAACTCAATACTTGATCCTTCTTTTGCTTCTTGTCATATAACCTTAGCACTTTGGAATAAGTTTCACATTTTAATAATAAAAGAAGTATGTTAAGTAGAAGGATTCTTTCCTCCTCCCTTTTCATTTAATTATTGTAAAAGATAACAATACTTAACCTTAAAATATAAAATTTATTATAAATTGTAGGAATTTTCATGTTGGCAATTACATAACATTTTCTTTAATACTTGGGAAGTTTGTAGTTCTGAACACAAGAAAAGTTATATTTATTTGAGCTGTAAACTATGTATAAAAAGGTATTCTTTTTGTTTGCTTCTTTTTAATCTGTTTATTTCAGGGAATATGGCAAACTTTTATTGCTTCTTTGATCTATTATTTATAGGAAGCTAAAGTTATTCTGTAAAGAAATTATCAGTCCAATTTTTCTTTGTCTTTAATATGTCAATAATTAGATATAAACGCCCTGTCTCATAACAAAATGCTCAGAGTGACAATGTGATATGATTGGTTTCCATTTGATTTCAGATTTAGTAACTTTACAAGGCAGATTTAGAAAGAAATTCATATATATGGTAAAAAATTAAAATTACAATAAAATTTAACTTGGAAAATGAGTAAGGAATATATTTGAGCTTTAATATTTAAATTATTTTTCTTTGGAATATAATATTTTGATGGACCTGCCTCTAGCTAGAATGTTGATAGATAGACTAATCTTGAGCCTTCCAATTTCCCATCTTTATTCATGGACTTCGCCCCATCCAGAGATTCCCTTTGCACTCATTCTCCAGTGGATTACATACTCTCATTATTCATATCCTTCCCATCTGAGTGATAATTAAACTCCTGACTACACAGTAAGAAAACTTTCTTATTTCAGCTGCCTTTTTCCTCATTCCCTTATATTTCAACCCAACCCCATTGTTGTCCCATTCTAGATATACCCATCCTTTTATTTGTGCTTTCTAGAATTCTTGTCCCAATATTAACAAATATCATTTTATTTTACACTACTTCCTCTCTTTCTACTTTCATCTTTTAACATGCACTGAGTCTTCTTTCTAACTTTTCCATATTGATGGATTTCTTTGCATGGCTTCCTGACTCACAGGTATTTCACTTAGAATACTCCTTGTTCCTCAATTACTTCTCAATTCTTCTTATAACTTCATCTCAAGATACTCTTCTTTGATACTAATACAGTTACAGTTTGTCACCCAATCCTGATTCCAGTGACCATTCTGGTCTAAGATATTCTCCCATCTTTCTCACTAAATTCATGGCTGGGTTAACATGTTTTTCCCTTCCAACTTCCATCAGTATCCGTGTTGATGTTCCATAAACAAGCCTAACTTCCCAGTTTCTCATTATCCTGTGATGCACTCCTCCCTATCATCACAGCTGCATACAGGGATGATTATTTCCCTGATTTTTGCCTTCACCTGCAAGTATTGTATTTACACATCCAAGATCTATACAATTACTTTCTCTTTCTAAGCCTCCTATTCTTCCTCATTGTGAGCTTTAATCCCTTTAAACTGAATATTTCCAATTTATCACTTCTTCTCTGACCTCATCAGAACTCAGTTTTGATGCTTAGGTGAACCAGTTCTTCTCTGTCTTCTAGTCTTGAATCTCTTGTACTATTGACTTCTTACTAATCACTGTAACCAATTCTATCTCTGGTCATAGATATGTCTATCTATTATACTTCTCCTCCAATCCTACTTGAAGAATTTGTAAAACCATTCCTACTAGGTCAACTAAAATTTTATTTATTTAACTGGAACACTGTAGCAGCAAGACAATCTTCCTACAGTATTCCTGCCATGATACCTATTCCAAACCGTATCTTCTCTCCTTAAGCTTCCTACAGTATACCCATAGCATCCCAGTCAATAAGTATATTTTTAGGGCTTACCCTGGGTGAGGCAATGTGCTGAGTCTAGGGGATACAAAGAAAGGCAAATTTCCTTAAGATCACATTCCAACTGAGGTTTTCTCTCCTTCCTTGACCTAGTACAAATTGCGTAACATTTTTAAGGCTCCATTTCCTCATTTGTTTAAAAAAAAAATTTATCATTAACCTCAACATTTTCAAATGAAAAAGTATTTTGTAAAAATTATATAAATGTACTGCCATTTAATGCCAAATGTGACTTCAAGATCTCACAATAAATAACAGTATGTCAAACATAAATTTTTATTATATACATTAGTACAAGGTAATACAGAGTTCTGATTTATTCTCAGTTTATTCTTTATTAGACAGTGCCAGTGAATGCCTGTAGAAGTAAACTTTGTGTGTGTGTGTGTGTGTGTATGTACTTATATTTACTTGTTAATATTTATGTAATAATATTAATATATTTTAGCAAAATATGACAAGGAATAACCTTTTGTGTTTTTTAAACAAATAGGTCCACGTTATGTTGTACAAATAGGTGATAAAATTATCGATTATAATGAAGAATTCCGCCTGTTTCTCTCAACACGAAACCCAAATCCTTTTATTCCACCTGATGCAGCTTCCATTGTTACAGAGGTTAACTTTACAACAACAAGAAGTGGATTAAGAGGACAGGTATGAATGTTTGGTCATCTACTTTAGGATATTTAGTGAACTCTGCAAAGGTAACTTTAGATATTATACACATATACACATATACATACACATATTAACATATATATGTGGAGATATATATATATATATATGTGTGTGTGTGTGTATATATATATATATATATATATTTACATTATAGGTTTTATAGTTTGCTAATTCTTTGCTAATTTATACCCTGCAGTTTTTAAATTCAAATTATACCTGTTCGTGAAAAGAAAAACTTACCTTTCTATTTCAGTTTCCATCTGTGACAAGACTTAAAAGGAAATTTTAGTAATGTTAAAATCTCTTAATTTTTTCTTTTTTAGACTAACTGCATTTCATTATATTTATTATTTTCACCCATTAATTAGGCTTATTGGTTATGCCATTGGAAAAGGCATTACAGTAGGAGGAACTCTAGATTTAAAAGTGTCTTATTCAAAGTCTTCACTTTGATGTTTCTTGACTATCTGCCTCACAAAGAGACTGTCAATTGATAGTTGACTATAATTAATAATGACATAATTCTAATTTTAATAATTTTGAATATTAAAATATTTTCCAGGCTAAACATTGCATCTTAAATGTTCCTCTGTTAATTTTTTTCTTCTTCATTTTTAAATATTGGAGACATAATATAAAGCTTTATCCTGTTTACTTAATTCCCTTTACAACATTCCTTTTTCCCAAAACTTTATTTTGTCTGATCTATGTCTGTTTTATTGAGGTCTACATTTTCCCTTTAAAATTTAAATATTTTCTTCAATCAGGTATGAGTCTGAACATATTTCTAAAATAAGCATTTATATTTTATTAGTGATCTTTGCATAAACATCATAATTTGTATATACAAACATACATTCATGCATGCATATAAATAGGAAATTTTATAAGTTTTACAAAATGAATTCACTAAATTGCTATAGGGATATTTTTATTTAGTATTTGTATATCAAAAACTAAATAAAGATTCTAAAAGTATTTCCTTTTTAATTATTATCTTCCATGAAATCACTCAATTTTTGTAACCAATTTAAAAAAAAAAATGCCCATCCTTTTATGATGCTGTTTTACTTCATTTTAATATGTTGAGGGCAGTCTCTGAAGAACTAACACTATATTGAGAATGAATTAATGAATATTTTGATATATTTTCTATAGAGCTTAAAATAGTTCAAGCATTCAATTTTCTCTCTCCTTTTTAAATAGTCCCTTTGTGTAGTATGAAAAACAAAATAGCTTATTTTCAGAAACAGTTTTTAATATTTGGTAAATAGAATGCAGTTTTGTTTTTAGAAGAAAACACTTTTTTTTATCCTTAAAAACTTTTTATGACATATAATAATGTCAAAATTATTATTATTTCTTTTTTTTTTATTCATTTTTCCAAATTATCCCCTCCCTCCCTCCACTCCCTCCCCCCGATGGCAGGTAATCCCATACATTTTACATGTGTTACAATATAACCTAGATACAATATATGTGTGTAAATACCATTTTCTTGTTGCATATTAATCACTCACTAGCTTCCGAAGGTATAAGTAACCTGGGTAGATAGACAGTAGTGCTAACAATTTACATTTGCCTCCCAGTGTTCCTTCTCTGGGTATAGTTATTTCTGTCCATCATTGATCAACTGGAAGTGAGTTGGATCTTCTTTATGTTGAAGATTTCCACTTCCATCAGAATACATCCTCATACAGTATTGTTGTTGAAGTGTATAGTGATCTTCTGGTTCTGCACATTTCACTCAGCAACAGTTGATTTAAGTCTCTCCAAGCCTCTCTGCATTCCTCCCGCTGGTCATTTCTTACAGAGCAATAATATTCCATAACCTTCCTATACCACAATTTACCCAACCATTCTCCAATTGATGGACATCCATTCAACTTCCAGTTTCTAGCTACAACAAAAAGAGCTGCCACAAACATTTTGGCACATACAGGTCCCTTTCCGCTCTTTAGTATTTCTTTGGGATATAATCCCAATAACAGCAATGCTGGGTCAAAGGGTATGCAGAAAACACTTTTTTAATGAACTTTTTTTTTAAATTTAAAGCTGTTGGCTTTAACTATTCAGCATGAGAAACCAGATCTGGAAGAGCAAAAAACAAAGCTACTGCAGCAGGAAGAAGATAAAAAAATCCAACTAGCTAAACTTGAGGAATCACTTTTAGAGGTAAAATTTAAATATTTGATTTGAAAATTTAAGTAGCTTTTCCTTTTGTGGATTTTGCTTTTTCTCTGTTTTGATATGTTAGCAGTAAAGGTGATTTTTGCTTTCTCTAAATTATCTTGATAAATTTTTGCTTTTTTCTGTCAAGTTAAAAGTTAATAATTAGTATTTTAATATGTACTTATTACTCCCATACATATTAGACTTGTGAAAGAGATTATATGAATTAATTTTCCAGATTACACATTAATAATATACTGGGCAGTATGGGAGAATCAAAGAATTTAAGACTTGGTCCTTGACATTAAGGAACATATGTTATTATTGGAAAGACAAAATAATCCATGACACACAGTTTGATAATTATGTAAAATCAATTTGTTCAAGTGCTAAATTGGTGGTTTTTAGAGTTTAGTCAATACACAGATCCCTTCATGAAATGCAAGATAGAGGAAGCTACCAAAAAATAAAATGAGCCTGCTTTACAAAATCAGGTTAAAATTTATTTTGTCATTTATATGTGAAATCTATATTTATGATATTTCACTTTGGCTTTTAACATAGACACTTGCTACATCACAAGGCAATATATTGGAAAATAAAGATTTAATTGAATCCTTGAATCAGACCAAGGCAAGCAGTGCACTTATTCAAGACTCACTTAAAGAATCTCACAAACTTCAACTTTCCCTTGATCAAGTAAGTATATTCTTTCCATTTTGCTTTTTGCAATATTTCTGAATATTTAATTGATTCATGCAATTATTTTAGCCTCATAACTTAAGGGCTATGTCTGAAAGTTGTAATATAGTAAAATGTTGTTAATAAACTTTGGGAAAATTAGCCCTTCTTTCCTAAATATGCCAGCTCTGCTTTTATGCTTTTTCATTTACATACTAGTTGGTTTTATATTTCATAGACCAGTGCAGACTTAGGCAGCCTCTGCTTTACTTAAAGATTATGTATCAGCATAGATACTTTCCCTCAAGTTACCTAAATGTTTTGGTAATTTGGTAGTGACTAAAGGAAATATGTACAAATTTGCAGAAAAAGATAATTTTTTCTCATTCATTGATGGTGATATTAACAATATATAACTGCTTAAACAGTCAGAAATAAGAGTGTCTTTTAGTAATGGAATTATTTTGCAACCTAATAGAATCCTAATATTTTTTCAAGGCCTAGTTTAATTTATCTCTTCCTTCTTGGATTTCCAAAGCTGGGAGTTATCTTTAAAATTCAATCAGAATTACAACAGTGCTGGGAATAGACCTCATTTTAAAAATTATTTTTGAATTTGTTATATAATTATCTATACAACTATATAACTTGTTATATAGTTATCTTTAATACAACTTTAATCTCTCCAACTAGATTATAGGCTTCTTGAAGACGGGTTTTATTTGTCTTCAGATTTCATTTTATTTCAACTTTGCTTCCTTTGTTTTTATCAAATACTTTGCTTATAGGAATAGGTATTTTATAAATGATTGTGCAATTGAATATACAATACAGCATTAATCTAGAATGGTGAAAGAATGAGATTATATGTATGAATGATTTTTTTCAGATTATACTTTAACCATTAGATTTTTTCCTGATTACATAACAAAAAGTTTAGCTTTTCCTTGATGACTCATGACCATTATTACAGACTCCTCTTATTTAGCAATAATTTAATTAATACCTAAGGGATTTTTGACACCTTTAGTGTCATTTACCTTCTATTCTAATTATCATCAGACACAACTTATTTTCTGTGGTGTTTATGCTCTCACTTTTGCTGCTACTCAGTGTTTCTGCCAGAAACTTGCACCTCTTTCTTCACTTTAAATTTATTATTTATTATAAATCCAAGAGTTGTCAATGGAATTGAGATTCACTGAATTTTCATATTAGAAACTTTAACTTTATGCGCAACTCCTTAGTGACAATTCCTTAGAAATGAAGATCTGAAGGTCATTCCATTCATTTTCTACACAATAAATTGTATGACCTTTGATAGAAATTGATTTCCATGCTTCTCAGACTTTATTCCCCATACTTTCTTTCTTATTGACTATTGTAAATACTGAAATTCTCAGAAGTCTAACAACTGATCAAGTGAAGTTCCATTATTGTTTTAGTTTTCAAAATATACTAGTACAGGTAGACATAACAATTTCTAACTTAAAAATTCTATATTTTTCATGTATTGTTCTCTTTGAGTAAAACATCAGAGACATTGCAATGCATTCAAACCCCTAGGTATTTTTAGACCAACTACTGTTAAATGAGACCTTCTTGATATTATACTTGTGAAGCCAGTTTTACAAATTAAAGAAAGATCCCTGACTAGTTATTATTCAATCACTGTCATCTGGCATCCAGTTGAATGCCTCAGTGATATGTTTTTTGTTTTAGTATTAACATATTTTTAAAAATCATGATTTTGGTAGTAACAAAGATTTGATAAGGATAAAATTTGCAGATGATGCAACGCAGAAGGAGAACTGATATAAACTGGGACAAATCTAGTAAAATAGTTTAAATATAGAATTTTTAAGTTAGAAATTGTTATGTCTACCTGTACTAGTATATTTTGAAAACTAAAACAATAATGGAACTTCACTTGATCAGTTGTTAGACTTCTGAGAATTTCAGTATTTACAGGGATCTTTCTTTATTAACCTCTGTAAGTCTATGTTGTTGACTCCCTAGGACTTAACCCTTTCTCTCCTCTCATTCCTTGCCTTTTTTTGGTCTCCACTCTTTCTCCAAAATCTAATTCTGTTTTCCAGAACCCTATTCTACCATTACTAAACTTTTCTTTGGCCTCTCATATTTTTTTTTATCTTCTTGCACTCATAGAAAAAAGAAATCTCTTTAGTACTAGATATTTCTTCTCTCATGTCCTCTAATTAATCAAGTAAAGGCAAAATGTGTGTGTGTGTGTGTGTGTGTGTGTGTGTGTGTGTGTGTGTGTTTGTGTGTGAGAGAGACATCCCTCTGGCAATTTTGTAAGGGCTATAATTGAAGGAAATCATTTTAGTTAGAGTTTAATGAAAATAAAGTTGAATTTTTCTTTCTCATCTAAGTTCTTGATCTCCCTGAAATCTAATCAAAGACTGTTATCAATAGATGTGTTATGTCTTCCTCCTCCTGGTGGAAATTATCTGTTTCTCTTCCAGGTCATTCTCCCTTTTTTCTCAAGGAAATTAATAGTAGGCTACATTTTGAAGAAGATTCACACTTCCCAACTTGATATTTTGTGCCCTTCATAATCTTATTCATGCTGTCATTTCTAGGATGATTCTGTATCATTTCCCTTCACATGATCTATACTTGTTTCCTTTTCTCCTGTCTCAAACAGTAAATGCCTGGATTACAGTCTTTCTATCTCTCCAGAATTGGCTTCTTGGCCTGCCTTCTTCCTTCTGTTTATGTTCCTTTAGACTGGGCTTTCCCCCCTTTTCTCTTTTGTCCCTTAGTTTGTCCTCAGGTTATCTGAAGTTTATGCCCTAAGATTCTCTTTAAGCAATTTTCCTGATTCCTTTGGTGCTTTTTTTTCTAATTGTCATGTACATATGTATATGTTTATGCCTGGCATTGTTGTTAGTAGTGATATATCTTTTTTTTTTCCATCCAGTGCCTAGAATAGTGTCTTCTAAATTTTTCTGTGAGGAGGAGGGAGATTCTGGAACTGTAATTTCATCTCTCTGGGAAACTTTTAGTCTGAGACTGTTTCACAAATGCAAAACAATTCTTCTGTAATCTATAATTTTAGGAAGTTGTCTGAACCTCAAATTCTTTATTTTACAAAGGAAAAAGTCACACAATGGTTATGTATTAATATCCGGAATTCAGCCTAAGCTTATAAGCACTATGATGACCAAATTTATTTCGGGTTGGTTTGACTTGATTTGGGTTTTGTTTGGTTTGTTATTTCAATGAGTTCACTTAAGGCCATTTCGAAGCCATTTAAACATATTCTTATTTAGCTGTTATCTAGCTTTCTTTTTTTATAGGTATAGCATGAGATAATTTATCATATGCTTTGCTAAGAAAAAAAAAGAGTCCAAATTTAATGCATTTTCATGGTTTCCCATTTTAATCACTTTATTGAAAAAAGGAAATAGAATTAGTTTGGCATAGCTATTCTTTAAGAATCTATACTGGCCTTTTGTGATTACTCTTTATTTTTCCAGAGGTTTAAGTGGCTTGCTCAGGGTTACACAGCTAGGAAGTGTTAAGTATCTTGATACCAGATTTGAACTCAGGTCTTCCCAACTTCAGGGCTAGTGCTCTATCCAATTGTGCCACCTATCTGCCCCCTACTTTTCTTTAATAATATTTCCTAACATTGTTTTACCAAGAAAATAATTGTGGCTCATTTTTCTATTATATAATTTATAAACTCTTTGGTTTTCTTTCTTTTTAAATAAGAATATTTTATTTTCCCCCAATTACATGCAAAAACAATTTTCAACATTCCTTTTTTAAAATTTCAATATGGAAATTCTCTCCCTCCTTTCTTCTCCACCTTGAGAAGACAAGCAATTCGATTTAGATTATACATGTCTAGTCAGGTAAAACATTTCCATATCAATCACATTGTGAAAGAAAACACAAACCAAAAAAACAACAACTTCAGAACCTAAAGTTTAAAAAAGTATGCTTTGATTTGTATGCTGATTCCCTCAGTTCTTTCTCTAGAGATGGATAGAATTTTTTCACTAAAAGTCCTTTGGAATTGTATTATTTCATTGTATTACTAAGAATAGCTAAGTCATTCATAGTGATCAAAATATAACTAATTATCTACAATGTTTTTCTGATTCTCATTTCACTTTGCCTAAGTTAATGTAAATCTTTCCAGATTTTTCCGAAAGAATCCAACTCATCATTTCTTATGGAACATTAATATTCCATTATAATCATATACCACAACTTGTTCATCCATTTCTCAATTGATGAATATCTCTTTAGTTTCCAATTCTTTGCCTTGACAAAAAGAACTGCTGTAACCTTTTTTGTATATATACTTTGCAGTAGTTCATGGAAGTCCAGGTTTTTCTGAAAGCGCTCAATTCATCATTTCTTATATCAATAATATTCCATTATACTCATATACTACAATTGATGAGCATCCCTTTGACTTCCAATTCTTTGCTACCATAAAATGAGCAGCTATAGAGAGTTTTAGATTAATTCTTTTCCTTTTTTAAAAAAATCTTTTTGGGATATGACATAGCAGTGATAGTGGTTCTGGGTCAAAAAGTGTATGTGTTTTATAGCCTTTTGGAGAGTTACCAGTTACACTCCAGAATGGTTAAGTCAGTTCACAGCTCCACCAGCAGAGCATTAGTATGTCAATTTTCCAAAATCCCCTTTAACATTTGTCATTTCCTTTTTGTTATATTAGTCAATCTTAAAGGCATGGAGTGGTACTTTAGAGTTGTTTTAATTTGGGTTTCTTTAAGCAGGTGGTAATTTAGAGCAGCTTCACATGACTATAAATATGTTTGATTACTTCATCTGAAAACTACACATTTGTAATCTTTATGAATTGAGGAAATTTTATAAATTTCATTAATTTCTCTATATATTGGAGAAATGAAACCTTTATCAGAGAAACACATTTTTTTCAGTTAGAATTAGTGTATATTTCCCTCAATCTTATTTCTTCTTCTGTTTATTGTACTCTCTGACCTTTTATTATTCTGTCCATCCTCAAAAATGTTTAGCTTCTGACTACTCTCTCTCTCCCAGGCTTCCTTCCCTTCTATGAGCCTCCCCTCTCTCCTACCACCTTCTTCTTCTGTTTTCTTGTAGGGCAAGATATATTTCTGTACTCAACTAAATGTGCATGTTATTCCCTCTTTTGAGCCAGTTGCAGTAAGAGATAGATTCAAGTACTCTCCCCCCCATTGAATGTCCTTTTTTTTCTCCTGCAGCACATTATACTCAGTTTTGCTAAGTGCGTGAGTCTTGTTTTTTAATTTAGTTTCTTTGCTGTTTGGAATATCATATTCTGAGCCCTCTGGTCCTTCAATATAGAAGCTACTAAATCTTGGCTTATCCTGACTGAGACTTCACAGAATTTGAGTTCTTTCATTTTGGCTGCATTGTGGCATTCTCCTTGAACCGGGAGCTCTGGAATCTGGAATTTGGGATAGCTCAAATGAGTCTCTCCTTTTTCTTTGATATTTTGGTTCCATCCCATCCCATCTTTTGCTTTCTTTCAAAAAAAACTGCATAATTTTCCCTTTTTTAGTCCAACAGTGCTTTTTTTGTTGCCCAGGATTTTTCAATTATCACTTATAGTGACTCATCTAGACTCACATCTAGTAATTGAAGATTCAGGTCATCTTGGTCTGGTAGCCTTTTAGCATTTAAAAATCTTTGCAATATAGTTTCTTCTTACCTTTCAAGTTTTCTTATGCTTCAGTATTCTCCATGTACACTGGGATCCAGATAGACTGATCTGTGTACTGTTCTTTTCGTGGCACTTCTTTTTTTTTTTTTTTTTTTTTTTTTTCTTATTTCATCTGCACTGTCTATCCCCATGTTTGGAATGCTCTCCCTCTTCATCTCTGTCTCATACCTTCCTTCCTTGGCTTCTTCAAGACTCAACACAAATTCCAAACTCCTTAAGAAGTCTTTCTTAGTCTACTCTGTTGCTAGTCTCTTCTCTCTCTTACCTCCTAATATATTTTGTATGTACTTTACTCCATTAGAATGTAAGTTCCCTTGAGGACGAGGGCTTTTTTTTTTTGTTTGTTTTGTTTTGTTTTGTTTTGTTTTGTTTTGTTTTGTTTTGTTTTGTTTTGTTTTGTTTTGTTTTGTTTTGTTTTGTTTTTATTCCAAACACTTAGGATAGTGCCTAGCACATACTAAGCGCTTAATAAATACTTGTTGATTGACTAGAGATGTTTTCTTATATAAGTAAAGATATATCAACAATTGTATTTGTCCCTTGCAATAGAAGATATCTTCCACATTCAGAGAGAGAAGTATGTCTATGAATGCAGGTTGAAGCATACTATTTTCACTTTTTAAAGAAAAAAAATTGGTTTTTGCTTTTTCTTTCTTTCTTTTTCTTTTTTTCTTTATTTTTCTTTATTTTTTATTAATTTTTATAATTATAACATTTTCTTTGACAGTACATATGCATAAGTATTTTTTTTTACATTATGCCTTGTACTCCCTTCTGTTCCGAATTTTTCCCTCCTTCCCTCCACCCCCTCCCCTAGATGGCAAGCATTCCCATATATATTAAATATCTTATAGTATATCCTAGGTACAATATATATGTGCAGAACCGAATTTTGTTGTTGTTGTTGATGCAAAGGAAGGATTGTATTCGGAAGGTAAAAATAATCTGGGAAGAAAAACAAAACAAAACAATGCTCACAGTTTACACTCATTTCCCAGTGTTCCTTTTTGGGATGTAGTTGATTCTGTCCCTCATTGATCAATTGGAATTGGATTAGCTCTTCTCTATGTTGAAGATATCCACTTCCATCAGAATACATCCTCATACAGTATCATTGTTGAAGTGTATAATGATCTTCTGGTTCTGCTCGTTTCACTCAGCATCAGTTGATGTAAGTCTCTCCAAGCCTCTCTTTATTCCTCCTGTTGGTCATTTCTTAAAAAACAATAATATTCCATAACATTCATATATCATAATTTACCCAACCATTCTCCAATTGATGGACATCCATTCATTTTCCAGTTTCTAGCCACTATGAAAAGGGCTGCCACAAACATTCTGGCACATACAGGTCCCTTTCCCTTTTTTAGTATTTCCTTGGGATATAAGCCTAATAGTAGCACTGCTGGGTCAAAGGGTATGCACATTTTGATAACTTTTTGGGCATAATTCCAGATTGCTCAACAAAATGTTTGGATTCTTTCACAACTCCACCAACAATGCATTGTGTCCCAGTTTTCCCACAGCCCCTCCAACATTCATCGTTATTTGTTCCTGTCATCTTAGCCAATCTGACAGGTGTGTAGTGGTATCTCAGAGTGGTCTTAATTTGCATTTCTCTGATCAATAGTGATTTGGAACACTCTTTCATATGAGTGGAAATAGTTTTAATTTCATCATCTGAAAATTGTCTGTTCATATCCTTTGACCATTAATCAATTGGAGAATGGCTTGATTTCTTATAAATTAAAGTCAATTCTCTGTATATTTTGGAGATGAGGCCTTTATCAGAACCTTTAACTGTAAAAATATTTTCCCAATTTGTTACTTTCCTTCTAATCTTATTTGCATTAGTTTTGTTTCTGCAGAAACTTTTTAATTTGGTGTAATCAAAATGTTCTATTTTGTGATCTATAATGGTCTCTAGTTCTCCCTTGGACACAAACTCCTTCCTCCTCCACAAGTCTGAGAGGTAAACCATCCCATGTTCCTCCAATTTATTTATGATTTCGTTCTTTATGTCTAAATCTTGGACCCATTTTGATCCTATCTTAGTATGTGGTGTTAAATATAGGTCCATGCCTAGTTTCTGCCATACTAATTTCCAGTTTTCCCAGCAGTTTTTGTCAAATAATGAATTCTTATCCCAAAAGTTGGGATCTTTGGGTTTGTCAAACACTAGATTGCTATTTTTATTCACTATCTTGCCCTATGAACTTAACCTATTCCACTGATCAACTAGTCTGTTTCTTAGCCAATACCAAATGGTTTTGGCGACTGTTGCTTTATAATATAGTTCTAGATCAGGTACAGCTAGACCACCTTCATTTATTTTTTTTTCATTACTTCCCTTGAAATTCTCGACCTTTTGTTCTTTCATATGAATTTTGTTGTTATTTTTTTCTAGGTCATTAAAATAGTTTCTTGGGAGTCTGATTGGTATAGCACTAAATAAATAGATTAGTTTAGGGAGTATTGTCATCTTAATTGTATTCCCTCTGCCCATCCAAGAGCACTGAATGTCTTTCCAATTATTTAAATCTGACTTAATTTTTGTGGCAAGTGTTTTGTAATTTTGCTCATATAATTCCTGACTTCCCTTTGGTAGCTATATTCCCAAATATTTTATACTATCAACCTTTATTTTGAATGGAATTTCTCTTTGTATCTCTTGCTGTTGGATTGTGTTGTTAATGTATAAAAATGCTGAGGATTTATGTGGATTTATTTTGTATCCTGCAACTTTGCTAAAATTCTGAACTATTTCTAATAGCTTTTTAGCAGAGTCTTTGGGGTTCTCTTAAATATACCATCATGCCATCTGCAAAGAGTGATAGTTTGATTTCCTCATTTCCTACTCTAATTCCTTGAATCTCTTTCTTGGCTCTTATTGCCGAGGCTAGCATTTCTAGTATTATATTGAATAGTAATGGTGATAGTGGGCAACCTTGTTTCATTCCTGATCTTATAGGGAAAGGTTCTAGTTTATCGCCATTACAAATGATGTTTACTGACGGTTTTTAATATATGCTCATTATTATTTTAAGGAATAGTCCATTTATTCCTATACTCTCAAGTGTTTTTAGTAGGAATGGATATTGGATTTTATCAAATGCTTTTTCTGCATCTATTGAGATGATCATATGGTTTTTATTAATTTGATTATTAATATGGTCAATTATACTAATAGTTTTCCTAACATTAAACCAGCCCTGCATTCCTGGTATAAATCCTACTTGATCATAGTGTATTATCCTGGGGATGATTTTCTTTTGCTAATATCTTATTTAAGATTTTAGCATCAATATTCATTAAGGAAATTGGTCTATAGTTTTCTTTCTCAGTTTTCAATCTACCTGGTTTAGGTATCAGAACCATGTCTGTGTCATAAAAGGAATTTGGTAGGACTCCTTCAATCCCTATTTTTTCAAATAGTTTATATAGCATTGGAGTTAGTTGTTCTTTAAATGTTTGATAGAATTCATATGTAAATCCATCTGGTCCTGGGGATTTTTTCTTAGGGAGTTGGTTAATAGCTTGTGCTATTTCTTTTTCTGAGATGGGACTATTCAGACTACTTGCTTCTTCCTCTGTTAATCTGGGCAAGATATATTTTTGAAGGTATTCTTCCATTTCATTTAAGTTACCGAATTTATTGGCATAAAGTTGGGCAAAGTAGCTCCTAACTATTGTTCTAATTTCCTCTTCATTAGTGGTGAGTTCTCCCTTTTCATTTTCAAGACTAACAATTTGCTTTTTCTCTTTCCTTTTTTTAATCAGGTTTACTAAGGGTTTGTCTATTTTGTTGGTTTTTTCATAAAATCAAATCTTAGTTTTATTAATTAATTCAATAGATTTTATTTACTTTCAATTTTATTAATCTCACCTTTTATTTTTTGAATTTCAAGCTTTGTGCTTGTCTGGGGGTTTTAAATTTGTTCCTTTTCTAGCAATTTTAGTTGTAAGCCCAATTCGTTGGCCCTCTCTTTCTCTATTTTATGCAAGTAGGCCTGTAGAGATATAAAACTTCCCCTTATTACTGCTTTGGCTGTATCCCACACATTTTGGTATGATGTCTCATTATTGTCATTTTCTTGGGTGAAGTTATTAATTATGTCTATGATTTGCTGTTTTACCCAATCATTCTTTAGTATAAGATTATTTAGTTTCCAATTATTTTTGGTCTATTTTCCCCTGGCTTTTTATTGAATGTAATTTTAATTGCATTGTGGTCTGAAAAGGTTGCATTTACTATTTCTGCCTTACTGCATTTGATTTTGAGGTTTTTATGCCCTAGTATATGATCAATTTTTGTATAGGTTCCATGAACTGCTGAGAAGAAAGTATTCTCCTTTCTGTGTCCATTTAGCTTTCACCAGAGATCTATCATATCAAACTTTTCTAGTATTGTATTTACATCTTTGACTTCTTTCTTATTTATTTTGTGGTTTGATTTATCTGTTTCTGAGAGTGCAAGGTTGAGATCTCCAACTATTATAGTTTTGCTGTCTATTTCTTCTTGCAGATCTCTTAATTTCTCTTTTAAGAATTTAGATGCTGCACCACTTGCTGTGTATATGTTTAATATTGATACTGCTTCATTATTGATACTACCCTTTAGCAGGATATAATGCCCTTCCTTATCTCTTTCAATTATATCAATTTTTGTTTTTGCTTGATCTGAGATGAGGATGGCTACCCCTGCTTTTTTGGCTTTGCCTGAAGCATAGTAGATTCTGCTCCACCTTTTTACTTTTAGTTTGAATGTATCACCCTGTTTCAGGTGTGTTTCCTGTAAACAACATGTAGTAGGATTCTGACTTTTAATCCAGTCTGCTAACTGCTTCCTCTTTATGAGGAAGTTTATCCCATTCACATTTATGGTTAGAATGACTAATTCTATATTGCTTGCCATCCTGTTAACCCCTCTTATTCTTTTCTCCTTTCCTTCCCTCTTACCCTCCTACCCAGTTTTAAACTTGTGAACACCACTTGCTTTTCACAGCCCTCCCTTTTTAGTATCCTTCCCCCACCTTAAAGTTCCTCCCCTTATTTTACCCCTTTTCCTCACAATTTCTGTATTCCCTTCCCCTTAGCTTACTCCTTCCCTCTCACTTTTCAATGAAGTGGAAGAAGTTTCACCATAAATCGAATATGTCTATTGATACATACTATGTCCATCTCCCTCCTTTCTTCTCTCAGATATAATAGATTACCTTTGCCTCTTCATGAGATGTAGTACCACCACTTTACACTTTTTTATGATATAATTTCCTTTCCACCTCTAGTTTCTAGGACAAATTATACATGTCTCTTTACATATTTTTATGGCAGAAGTATAGTTCTCAAGATTTCTTTTTACCTTTTCAGAAATATCTTGAGTTCTGTATTTGAAGATCAAATATTTTATGTAGGTTTGGTTTTTTCATCAAGAATAGATGGAATTCATTTATTTCGTTAAATGTCCATCTTCTTCCCTGGAAAACGATGCTCATTTTTGCTGGGTAAGTTATTCTTGACTGCATACCAAGTTCCTTAGCATTTCGGAATATCATGTTCCATGCCCTTCGTTCTTTTAATGTGGACGCTGCTAGATCTTGGGTTATCCTTATTATGACTCCTACATATCTGAATTGCTTTTTTCTAGCAGCTTCCAATATTTTTTCCTTTGTCTGATGGTTCTTGAACTTGACCACTATATTTCTTGGCGTTTTGATTTTAGGATCCCTTTCAGTAGGTGATTGATGAATATTTTCAATGTCTATTTTACCCTCTGTTTCCAAAATGTCTGGGCAATTCTCTTTAACAATTTCCTCGAAAATAGTGTCCAGGCTCTTTTTTTCCTCACATTTTTCAGGGAGTTCGATTATTCTCAAATTGTCTCTCCTGGATCTGTTTTCTAGTCCTGTTGTCTTTCTAATAAGGTACTTGACATTCTTTTCAATTGTTTTATTTCTCTGGTTTTGCTTGACTACTTCTTGGTTTCTCCTTGAGTCATTCATTTCTACTTGTTTGAGTCTAATTTTCAAGGATATATTTTCTTCACTCACTTTTTAAATATCTTTTTGTAATTGTCCAATTGTGTTTTTAAATTAGTTTTTTTCTTCTAGGGAATTTTTTCCATTTCATGCATTTTATTTTTTAGAGAGCTGTTTTCTTTCTCCAGCTCACTAATCCTGTTTTCCTTGGAGTTGTTTACCTTTTCCAGCTCACTAATCCTGTTTTCCTTCGAATTGTTTACCTTTTCCAATGCACTAATTTTGTTTCTTAATGATTTGATCTCTTTATCCACTCTGGATGACTTCTCCAGTCTCTCTTGCCAAGATTCCCTTTCCTTTTCCCATTTGTCTTCTAGCTCTCTTGTGAGAGCCTTTTTGATTTCCTCTGTGATATCTTTGTGTATTGAGGAGCAGATCATATCCCCCTTAGGGGATTCCTCTGGGGACAGTCTGTTTTTAGTCTCCTCAGTATTTGAAGTCTGCTCTCTCTCCATACAGAAGCTGTCAGTGGTTAGAACCCTTTTGAATTTTTTGTTCATTTTGTCATAGCAGGAATCAAAGAATACAAATTGACAAGAGAAACAATTGGTCTGTTTTGGGGGGGATGAGGCTGGATAGTGTACCAGGCCTCCTCTACAGACTGGGGGGGGGGAGGGCAGCAGCGAGGCACTAACAGAACAGCGATGGCTGCACTGTGTCTGAGCTCTGAAGCTCTAAGAATGTGCTGAGTCACTCAGGGTGGGGGTGGGGTGGCCGATCCTGAGAGACTCTAGCTTTCTGGGATTTTATTCTTCACCTATGGTGGTGATTACACTCTCTCTGCTGCTCCTGGCTTGCTGCCAAGACAGAATATCCACACTGGGGTAAAAGTCTTTTTTGCAGAAATGGCAGAGAACGTACCCCTCCCCCCTCTGGTCTGAGCTGTGTGAGCTGTCTGCCTCTTGCTTGCTGCCTGCCCTCAGTCTGCGCCCAGTCTGTTTGACCCTCCCCCGAGCAAACACAGACCTTCTCTGGTGAATTTCAAGGATGTCTTCTTTGGGTGATTATTTGTGGGTTTCTTTTCCGGTCAAGCATTAATTCCGAGGCTTGTCATGAAGTAAGTCCTGAGAGAAAACACGGAGCTCAAGCAGCTGTCTGCCTCCACGCCGCCATCTTGGCTGGAAGTCCTGCATTTTCTTTCCTGTGCATGGCTTTTCACGACTAATGCAGATATATGTTTAAAGTGATTGTATGTGTATAATTTGTATTGGATTGCTGTCTTGGGGAGGGGAGAGGGAAAGTTTGGATGAGGGAATTAGGAATTCACAATCTTATAAAATTGCATGTTGAAAAACATATAATTGGTAAAAAAAAAAAAATACTATTAAATTGCACAACCTTTCTCCCCCCAAAACAATTACAAACAACTGTATCTGTCCTAATGTGTGGAAAAATGTAAGGGTAAATACAGTGGTTCTCCTTCACTGGGGGTTTGGAAGATGAAAAATTTGGGTGAGAACTCTTTAACTGAGGTCAAAAAATGTCTTTAGGTAGGTGTTAGAGTAATGTGCATTCGTTTTTTCCAACACCAATCTTTTGGTGATTTTTTCCCATGTTTCAGGCATCAGCAAGTGTAACTCGAACTGCATCTTCATATAACCGTGTGTTGTAGTTCATTGAAAATTGAATCAAGAGACCTATCTAATATTTGTCTTTATTCTCAACTAACTCTGATAATTTTTCAAGCTTTTTTTCCCCTTATTTTTAAAAGGGTTTTTATTAATTGATCTCTGAAGTTCCACATAATCTGAAAAATGCTGTGAAGTTACTGATTTTAGCTAAGATGTAATGTGAGGTATATGATAGATGTAGGAAGAGTAAGTTGCCTCAACTGTAATTGAAATGCCAGTTACATCTCGGCCACTAATTTATTACATGACCTTTAGTAGTTTTTGGTTTCCTTACCTATAAAATAAAAGAGTTAGAATTGATCATATGCAACCTTCATCTTCATCTTCAGCATTCTATAATTATGCTAAATGGTAAAATATTGAGTAGCTTTTTCCATAGTGGTCCTTAGATGGCAGTAAAGTACTGATCTTGAGCTTTTTGTTTTGTTTTGTTTTATACACAGGAAAGGGATGCCTATCTGCCTCTTGCTGAAAATGCCAGCAAGATGTTTTTTATTATTTCAGACTTGTCTAAAATTAATAACATGTACCGTTTTAGTTTGGCCTCATTCCTTCGACTTTTCCAACGAGCTCTGCAGAACAAACAGGTATGTGTCTTAACCTGAAACCAAGGGTACAGTGATGAAATCACTTTACTTGTGATCTTTACCAATATTAAACTGCTCTGAAAATTTTCATAGAAAAATGTAAAATCAATACATATGTTGCCATATTAGAATACATCACAAATCAAAACAATGAATAAAATTATTTTTCCATACAGTATATAATCCTATCATATAGGACAGATTCAACTAAATAAAGCTTTTGCTAAAATAACACCATATGATATTAATATTTTTTAAATGTTGTATGTTTTCAGGTATTGTGAACAATTATAATAATTTTCCAGTAAAGCAAGTCCCTTATCTTTTTGTTTGTCTGAAGATAGAATACTTAATGTTTTCCTCAAAGAGTCATTTTTAATTGTATTTTTTAAAGGAATCAGTGAAAGTGTAGTTATCATTAATTGTTTGATCAACAATGTTTTTTTTATTGAAGTTGTTTTCTAAAATAGAATTAGAATTCATAAGAAACCAAGTGTACGAGGTTCTCTAGTAGAGAAGTCTAGCTGCCATGATATTTCCAGACTTTAAGCTGTATGGTTCTGATGCCCTTCAGATTAAACTGACATGTTTGATTGACATGATTACTGGCCTGTATAATGCCTCATGGTCATCTCTGCAGCAGTTGCTTTCAGTTATGTGATATTTCCATTCCTAGTGTTTCTTTTCTCTTGGAGACTTAAAGCCATTTGAACTCATTGCTTTGTTTTTTTACAATAAATTAAATTCTGTATAATGAAATAAATAATATAGTTTTCTGCTTTTTAAAAAAACTGAAATTCTTTTGCAAATATAGAGTTAGAATTTTAAGATTTTCAGAAATGTTTTTTAAAAAACTCTTGATGGCAAAGTGGGCATTTCTCACACTGTTTCCTACCCTATTTCCTTTTTCTAAGAATCTTATGTCCTGTAGGAGAACAGGCAAAAGTGAAATATGATTCATTTTTGCCTTTTTCCATTTAGATTTACAGATAATTTAAAAATATATTACAAAATAAATCATGACGATTTAGTTCATAGGAAGACCCAAATTTGAATCCTATATCAATCACTCAAATTGTTTAAGCCTTGGCAAGTCACTTATATCTATTAGCTTCAGCTACCTCATCTATAAAATAGAGATAATATAATAATGTCAATTAATTCACAGGCAAGTCCTGGGGATCAAATAACATGATATATCTAGCTTTTTGTAAGCCTTTTAGTGCTACATAAATGTGAATTACTTTTATTAAAATTTAGCACTATGCCCTATTATTATAATCCTATTTTGTTGATGTTGAACAAATATGATTTCTGTGAAAATTGCTTAACGGTGTCTGCAATAGCTTAGTAAAGAAATGTAAGTAAGGAAATAAATTTCAAATTTGTAACAAAATTAAATAAAAATTATTTCATGTTCATTAGATAAATTCTTAGATACCTTTAAATATATTTTTTTGTGTTTTTGATGTAGTTTATTACTAACATCACCAAGAATAAAAAAAAATACATTTTTTTTTCAAAATCAACACTGGGTCACATAGACATTGGACTCTTTCTTAGCTTTATTTAGTTATTATAAACAGTTTTAATTGCAAGTATATTTGTAGTCAAAATTAAGAAAAATGAAGAAAAGTTGACATTTGAATTATAGCTAAGTAGCTCAGAATTTTGATATTATTACCATGATCACGGGTAACTATCCCCATTGTGGATCCAATTCTAATTTCTTCAAGGTCTATTTTCCCCTCTGAATTTGTTATGGTCTGTTAAAGTTACATTAAACTAATATCAATATTATGTTTTTCTTATGTTAGTTTTTGAGAGTGAGGTCTTACAGTACCATTACTAAAAAATGTTAAGCTTAAAGCATTTTTTTCCCATTTTTGCCTCTTTCACTAGTGTTCAAATACTATTAATCAAAGTCATTTTGTATTATTAGTAAATAAGAATTCATATTTACCTCGAAACTACAGTAGAGATCCTATATGACATCAATTTTTCTTCTGTTTTTGTATTATAAGTAGTAGAAAGTGATATGATAGGATGAAGGATAGTCATGCTGTGCTAAGCAGCATACCTTTTGTTCCTTTCGATGATGACGTATTTCCAAAAGACTTTGGTCTGCATAAGCTATTCAGGTGTTCTAAAACCTTTATGAAAGCAGAGAACTTTCAAAATACTGGGCTTATCCTATAGTTTATATAGGATATTTGTAAAATTTATAGAAGGTATTCATTTTAATATGTTAGATGAGGCTAGAAATTTTAATCTAAAGCAATCAAAACATCACATCTAAGGTATGATGAACTTCACTTTGAGGGCTACTGAAGACATTAACATTTTTACAGTGTGTCTGATTAAAGTGACCTTCAGACCTCAAACCTATTAGCACCAGTTGGAATGGAAATGCTTTGGTGTGAACTGTGTTACTGTTACCCAACTTTCAAGCACTTACATATTCTTTCTTATTTAAATGAAAACTTTTTGAATAAAAACATAAATTTGAAGTTCTTAAAAAAGAGCATGATATAATAATGATAATAAGAATGCTACAATTATATAGCATTTTATTATCATAACTAAATTAAAATATCATTCTCAAGGATAAAAACAACTATTTGAGGAAATTATATGCATTGCTGTCCAGGTTTTCAGAAAATTTAAACATAAATGCAGTTCTCTCAGTTTGAATAAAGTTCCTTCCACCAGAGTTACTTTTTTGACAGATCAGAGTCGAAGGTAACATTATGTTGATGGCTAGAGACAGAGGAAGCAAATTCTAGATAGTTCATATTGGAATGCCATTCATTATGATGCTTTCAACTTTTCCATTTGCTATACACAGGAATCTCAAACTACTGAACAGAGAATCCAGTCTCTTATCAGCTCATTAAAACATATGGTATATGAATATGTGTGCCGTTGTCTGTTTAAGGTAAGAATAGTGGCAATCACAGTTTGTAATTACCTCTATTTTGTTTTAAAATATTATATACTTTTGTTTTTTATTTAGCAGAAATTAACTCATTTTTTAAAATTTCAGCTGAAATAGATAAGGACATATTTGGCATCTCTCCAAACAAAGTTTCACTCTGGTGATAAAGCATTTATTATTCCTCCATTTTTGGAGGAAAAATTAAATAAATAAATAAATAAATGTGTGTGTGTGTGTGTGTGTGTGTGTGTGTGTGTGTGTGTGTGTGTGTGTGTATGTATATATATATATATATATATATATATATATATATATATATATATATAAGTACCTACTCTGTGCAGGACATTGTTGAGCTCACAGGATTTGACAGATACTTGTATGGTTTTAAATCACTGCTTTTTCACTGATATTAGTCTTAGAAAAGCTATTCTTAATTTTTATTTGAAATTTTGATGATGCTCTCCTGTTTCCAGCCTAGCAGATAATGGATATTTTTGCCATGAATACTTGAATTATCATTTTTATGAAATTTATTATGATTGATTTCAGTTTTGGATAGATGACTGTCCTTAGAAGTAAGCACAATAGGAGTTCAAATGATCATCACTCTGACATATAGTAACTCGGTAACCCTGGTAAAATCACTTAACCCCTCAGTACAATTTGAGATGATAAATCATAGATTATTTGCTGACCTGTTCTTAGAAGAAATCCTAAGACCAGAGTAAAAAATATAGTTTATTACGAAACAATTGAAAATATTGTGTGCTTCTGTCACAAAAAGCCTGACCAAAGATATGAAAACTTTTTAAAAAGGCTTTCAGTTAAGATAATTGTAGAAAATATTGAGAGAAAAACACAAAATTAAGGCTCCCATGAGAAGAAAGTTGCATTCTAGTTCATTTTTCTACTTTATATTTAATATTTAGAAAAACTGGTCTTTAGAGATGATGGGAAAGAATAAATTCTCAAATGACAATACAATATTGTTCATACTGAAATTAGATTAATATTTCTTCATTCTATCTTTAATGTTGAATTTTAATTTTTCTCACACAGCCTTTTGATATATTTTTCTAGTCAGTGCCCCTTAAAGAAGAAATATTTATCTTTAAAAGGAATTGCAAGTAAAGAGGAGCAAACTTTCTTAAAACAAATTCAAACCTTTAATACTTTCTCATTTAATTTTTACAGCTGGCAAAAATGGTATATCTCCTTGCCAGAAGAGAAGCCAGTAGGGTAATAGCATATAAGCTCCTTTAAAAAGAAACTACTCTAAATTATTTTTCATGTTACTATACTGGTCCATCATACACCATGAAATGCAGATATAAATGCCAATATAAATAGTAAATTCTGCAGCTCCCTGAGGACCTTGTGATAGAGCAACATCAACAATGAGTGACCTGACAAAAGCACTGAAAGAATTAATCATTCACTTTCAGCAAGATGAGAAATTCTTCCTTTAAGTGACCTGAAAAGTTTGAAAGAGGATATTAACAATACTGTGAATAGTGAGGCAAAGAACAGATAAAGGCAAAAAACTTCAGACCTATTCATTTATTCAGCAAATTGTTATTGCTCACTACAATAGTATATTATACTAGTATTCTATACCACACTAATATTATATAGATCTCTCATAGAGCAGTATCTTCATCACAGATAAAGAATATCCCCTTATGGGGAAAGTAATAAAAATAATTGCATTCAAAATGCATCCACCTTCCTCAACTACCACCTCATAGCCTTGATTAAAGGAGATTAACACAAACATCTTTATTACTGATTTAAATGATTCATGGCCCTCACAATTATGAGTTTCTTGCTGATATTTAGCCTAAATATTTGTATCTTAGTTTAAGCTCACATGCTTTTTTATCAGTCTTTTAATGTGAGAATTTAAATCCTTTACAATGTAATATCATGATTTTTAATTAGGAAGAAGTATAATAAGTACTCACTGTCTAGCCATTTTTGCCCAGAATCATCATTTCCGAAGGGTAAATATCTGATATCTGGGTAGCTTGAGAGGGTTACATTAAAGTGGACTTTTTGTTTTAGAAGTAATGGGAGAGGCTTGATCATTTTATAATTTGCTTTTTAATTTCAAAAATAGTTGGTTATTTTTTGTTTTTGTCTAACTTGAATAAAGTTTTTTATCTTTTTAAAATTAAGGATTGTTAAGGAAATGTTGCAACTTAGGGTACCCAAACCATGTGTATAATTGCAAAATTCATATTTCAGTGTTATCAACATTAAAGTATGTATACATTCATGCATTCAGTAACCAATAGTTCTTCTCTCAATAGTAAATCAGAAAGCACATTAATCATTGAATAACAAGCTACATTGCTCAAGATTCGGCACACTGACCTCAGCTACAATGAAACCAATCCCATATTCTAGTGAAAGCTTTCTGGGCTTTCAGCAATCAGTATAATATTAAACTGCATGCCAGGATTTGTTTCATGCTGCAGCATTTTGCTGTTGTGTCACTGAAAGCAATGTGACAACAATAGACTATCTGAAAATAGAGAGAAACTGGGATTTTTGCATATCTGTATGCATGTCACATTGAATAGCAAGTGAGATGACCTGGCACAGAGAAGATGATTGACTTGTTTCGTAACAGGAAATTTGGGCTTTTTAATAAAGTAAACAAAATAGAGCAAGCTGTCTAACAGCTTTTCTTAAATAAAAAAGCATTAGCTTATGTTAATTCCTTTCATTCAAATGACAACCTAAATATTTTAGACAGTTATCAGATAGTAGGCAGATTTAGTTTTACCAAAAATGAAAACAAAACTATATTGTTATATTTTGCATAACACTTCTTCAGCTTAATGTTCAGACAAATTAATAGTAAGTGATGTAGCAATCTTAATTTCCAACAGTGACAATGAGAGGGTCTGGGATAGGAATTAGTTTATTGGAAATAGTTTCAATAGGAAATACCTTCTAGAATGACTTTAAAATTACGTTCTGTTCCCCACAGAATCTGAAGTAATCATCTGAGTAACTTATTACCTTACACTATCTAAAAGTAGGATAGGAAGAATATCTGGGAATCATGAAAAATATCTCATGATATAATTACAAAAACAAGTTAGTCTCTGCTCTTAAGGAGCTTATATTATAATAGAGGAATGCTATATATTTAGGAGAGAAGTTTTTAAGAAGGTCTTATAGGTTTGAAGCATCATGTAGGTGTAGAAAATGGAGTCTTAGGGCCATTGATTGACACATGTTTTCTAGCCTTGGTAGTGTTGATTTGATTACTGTAACAATTGAAATGGTGGATGGAAACCAATCAGATCTCCTTATTGATAATTCTTGAAATATCATTCAAACTGCTGTAGCATGTGGAATGCAGAGTAAAGGATGGGAGGAAAAATATGGTAAGAAAATGACTAGAATTCAGTATGATAATGTTGGCCTGTTATGGTGTGATCTAAGTAGTAAGGTGTATACAATTTTAGCGAAGGAGCTGACGTATTAAGATATAGGTAAACAGTAGATTAACAATTTTGAACAAATTGTTAGAATATCTTCCTGTACAGTATGGGCTAGCTCCCTGGAGGGCTTCAGGGTCAGCCAGAGTCAGGATGAATTAAAATCCTTGGCTTTTAGGGGGAGAAGTGAAAGAGGCAGCCAACCAGAATCCCGGATTCTCGAGTCCAGAGTCGCCAGCCTCTCTCCTACTTGTCCTGCTGCAAAATCCCTCTTTGGCCCCCCTCCATTTAGCTTAACACCAAACATTGAGCCCACACCAAACAATGAGAAGAGCCAACAGAGTCATTGTCTCTCATCCCATAGGTAATTAGCCTTAAGTGCTCCCTTGTCTGATTCAAGCACACCTTTTTCAGAGTTTCAGTCCTCCACACCTTCCACTTGGCTTACTATTGAATTAAGAAATTTGAAAGAATTCTCTGTTACAAAAACTGTTCAAAATTCTAAGGGTATTTCACATGCTATAACAATTTCAATAATGACATTTTGTGGGTTTTATGGAGTCATCAATGAGTAGATTTGATTGGTTTCCCTTCCCCATTTAAATTCTCACTTGTATGAGTTAGGATCACTATGACATTTGTGTGGGTTCTAGGGGTTATCAATGTGTAGATTTGATTGTTTTTTCTTTTTCATTGCAATGAGTGATAATATTGTAATTCATTATATTCCCCAGGGAAGGGAAATGGAAAAACAGTACTCAAGAATCATAAGTACAAAAGAGATTCTAGTATAGACTATAATATACTTACCCTTTTTAAATCTAGATTATAGATTTTTCTTTTCAAAATGTTTATTTTTACATTTATTAGAAAAACCCCATAATTTCTGTATAAAATGCCTTACAGGTTAGAAGTATAATATCATATTATTAATATTCATTTTGGAGGTAAAACAACTTCAAAACCTCTACTACTGAAACTGATGCATTAAAGTGTCTGGAAGTTACTGCTTAGAATGAAGATTTTTAAAATTGTAAATCAGGAGTAGGTAACAGAACAAATGAGTAAATTTAATTCCTTTTTCATAATAATAGTAATGAGATTAAATTACAGTTTTGTATAATGCTTTAACAAGTAAATTTTGCTTACAAAAATCTTCAAGACAACACAGTAAGGTACATTTTGTGATAGAAGTGTATTTATTAGGTTCTCAAATTTCTTTTTTTTTTTTTGATATTTATGTTATGGAGCCTCAGTGTAACATTCTTAGTAATTTGAGGTATCTGGGTATTGCAAAACATGAAACCTAGGGACTCTAGGTAATAGGTAATCTTGCTAAATAGGATCCTGCCCCCTGAACTCTGTTTTGTGGTTTCACACTTTTAAAGTTCTTAACTTATAGAATATATTAGTTGGTATAATGGAAATGAGGAATTGATTTTTTTTTCTCTACTCTCTCATATTGAACAAGTTTCAGTGTCCTGATATTCTTTCATTTTGTAATGAGCATTTTTAACTTTGATAAAGCAGTACAGCACACATTAAATAATTTATCCAATCAGATTTATCAATATGTTTTAGCATCAATTTATATTAGAATTTAAGTATAATGAGATTAACACTAGAAAAACAAATGAATTCTGTGTATATATTCCTCCTATAAATAGTGGTGACTATAATATTGCAGTGTGGAACAAAGGATAATATGCTGAATAAATCATTCAGTGTCTAGATTTGGACATCTTTAAAAGCAATAAAAGCAAAATTAAGAATTAATGTATCTAAACATCTATCTCTGAATACCATTTATTCATTTTAAAATATATGTAAAAAAACAAAAGTTAATATGTACATTTTAAATTTTATAAAATTAATTGAACATTGCTTTTGATGTACTGTATTTTTAATGGATTTATTGATTACTCTATTTTTCTTCACTATAAGATTAGATACCAGGAGAGTAAAATATTGATGAGAAGAAAGATGATTTTAGTTTATTAAATAAAGATTATGTAGAATAGCAAGGAAAGCACAGGGGGCATAATACTAAATTTTTATTGTTAAGATGGTTATGGCTACTGATTATAAATAAAAATAAGATAATAGTATGTAAAGGATTTTAGATATCATTTACTTTTACTTTACAAATATTGGAACTTAGGCTTATTGTGGACAAAAATATTTAGGTACATGGCTATGGCTAGTAAGTAATAGAGATAAAATTTTAAAGATAGATCCTTTGACTCCATATGTGTTATTCTTTTCATTATATTACATTGTGTCACTTTGATAACAAATAATATCTTCTTGAAATATTTACTATAACTAGTTTCTTTATAAAACCATGTAACTTCATATGGTATCAAATGATTTTCCTAATTTTTTTCATAAAGGGAAAATTGATATCATCATAGTGGATTATCTCAGGCACCAAGTGGTAGGGAAGTTTTCACTGCCTTCCCACGCCACATAATTATCCCTTTTAAACTTACTGGCAAAGTTAAGTTGAAACATATAAGAGTAACACAGAAGTTTATAATAAGGTATTTAATGCATTAAGTAGTTAATTATATTTAACATACCTGATTTATTCTAATTTTTCCTCTATCATAGGGAAAAGCTGATATTCTCTTAATTTTAGCATTCAATTATACATCATATATGTATATATATAGCAAATAGTCCATTTATTCATTGTTGAATAGCACAACCCTAGGCTTTTCCCTTGTTGGAGTTCAAGTCTACTGCTTCTTGCCTATCTACTGTCTACTAGCTGGCAGGCTTTCTGAGTTTGGAGTGATACAGCCTCAGTCTTTTCCTTAGTCTTAAGATACCTACTGTGCTTCATTTGGAGGCTTTAGATTGAAGTAGAGGCTGTATGTGAGATTGTCTACCATTCCTGGGGTCGAAGTTACATAGCTTCTCCATACTTCCGTTCCTACTTCTTGCTCTAGTACACAGTCTGAGTCCCAAGTCTTTACCTTGCCCTGGCCTGCCACTCCTAAGGATCGGTCCCCTCCTCAATCTGTGTGTTATCTGTGTCTCAGTTTTGGTATAAGAGTTACAGTTAGTAGCCAACTATTTTTGCCCTCCTCATGACATCAGGACCTACTCTGCTAGATCTGGGATGTTAATGCATAGCAGTAGTTTGTGCATTCAAAGAGTTTGCCTTGTCATTCTCCTAGATGCTTATCTGAAGATTTTTTTTTTTTTTGGATTTCCTAGTTAGGACCTTATGTGGTATGTTTCTATGTCTTATTGGAGTAATTATGAGGAACACCTGAACATAAAATGAGGTAAGGCAATAGTCTAGTTCATGAAGAGAATTTTACCAGTGTAGACATAAATTTATCTTTTTTTAACCTCAATAATACCTTAAACTTTTTGAGATCCTTGGTAAGAAATAGAGCTTAATCATAATTTAGCTGCTATCCCACTGAATTTAAGGAATGGAATACTGTTAAGAACTTTTCTTCATGCTTCAGTGAAAAAAAATGAAGCAATTTGCAAGAATTCTTTTTTTTCTTCTTTTCTCATTTTCACATTTTCCATATGTCTTCTGCTACTATATCTTCTTTACCCTTGTCTCTCATGAAAGAAGCATCCTATCTCCTTTCCCTCTGCATAAAGAAGTGATTTTATTCCATCTCATCTCCTCTATCATCCTTATCCCTGCTAATCTTTAATCTTTCCCTTTCACTTGGCTATTCCTTTACTGCTTAAAAAAAACAAATTTATTCTCCCCTATTATTTTTTTAAAAGTAACAAAACACTTTACCATTAATTCTAGTTATTATAGTCCTATATTTCTCTTCTCTTTCATGACTGTGTTCATTGAGAAAAACATCTTTGGTTTCTACTTCTTCTCCTCCCATTTTCTTCCTTCAATCTGATATCCAACCTTATCATTCAATTCAAACTTTTTTTTTCCAAAATAAACCAATGACCTTTTTAATTGCCAAGTGTAATGACTTAATTCTCATTTGCTAACTTAAGAGTGATCCCAGAGGTTTTTGTCCTGGGCCTTCTTTTCTCCATCCTATATACTATTTTGATTAATGATTTCTACCGTTCCCATGGATTCAGTTATCATCTCTATGTATAGTGATTATTTGAACCCATCTTTCTCATGACTTCCAGAAGTATTAGTAGATATGTTAAATGCAACATGTCTAAAATTAAACTTCTATCTCTGAACAGATCTATTACTCAAGGGAACCATTATGGTCCCAGTTACCCAGGCTTTCAATTATTGATTTTTCATTTTCACTATCACTTCCCAAATCCAATCAATTGTTAAGTCTTATTAATTCTAACTGAAGTATCTTTAATCTCTGTCCCCATCTGTTCCCAGATATAATCCTGGTGCAGACCCTTGTCACCTCACACCTGGAAGTGACAAAGCCTACTTATTGGTCTTCTTATGTCAAGTCTTTCCCCAAATTGTGAGTGCTAATAAAGGTTAGGAAATATTTCATAGAGAAAATGTCTCTAATCTTGAAGGAATTTAAGAATTATTAGATATAGAGATAAAGAGAAAGTAGTTTCTGGGTTATACAGAGGCATAGAGATGGAGATGGTTTATGAAATGTCAAGTTGGTTAGGTTTGGATTGGTTTAGCCAGAACATAAAGTCATGAAAAGAAGTAATGGTCAATAAAAATGCAAAGGTGGGCTAAAGTCAAATTAGAAGGATTTTTAATGCCACGTTTATGTATCCTTGAGGTAACAAAGATCTGACAAACATTTCTTGCAGAGGAATAACTTGGTCAACCTTTGCTTCTGTTGCATTTAATATTTTAACAAAACGGTAAACTGAGGCAGATCTCTGAGCAAGATAATATTCATCACAAGGAGCAAGATACCTGTCAATAAATGGATCAATGGGTTGCCTCCACTTTTGCCAAAAACCACTAGAAAAACTAGATTTTGGGGAGTATAGAACATACAAAGCTGAGATTATGGAGCAATGTGATTGGAAATTTCGAAAGGGACCAGAAACACCCCTCTCCCTGACTTCCATTCTTTTCTAATCAAACTAAGAAGTGCTTATTGTGTCAGTGCAAATGCAAAATAGTGACTCAGATTTCTGAATAACAAACCACACATTTTTAAAGGATAGTTTGGTGGAATAAGGATATTATGCTCAAACTCCCCTTGTGCTCACATGCATTTTCCAAAGTTAGTTAAATTCCATAAGACATGAGAGCCGAATTTTTAAACTTGACATATTACAGGTCAGCTGGACACTAAGTTCAGAGACAAAGAAGTGATTTAATTAGTTATAGCACAAAAGCAGTTACAGGACAAAATCAGTCAATTGCAAATAGGATCAATAAGAAAATGAGAGAGGATCATTCTTAGTCTCACTTTTGTAGCATTACTGTGGCAATGCTGTGGAAGATATAATGAAGAGATAAGAGACTGGAATAAGAGACAATTAAGAAAATTTTTAAAGTTTTAAGTTAGCAATTGTCAGCAGCCTTTTATACTCTTCTTCTTCTTCTTCTTCTTCTTCTTCTTTTTTCTTTTCTTTTTAAAGCTGGGGTTAAGTGACTTGCCCAGGGTCACACATCTAGGAAGTGTTAAGTGTCTGAGACCAGATTTGAACTTGGGTCCTCCTGAATTCAAGGCTCTATCCACTGCACCACCTAGCTGCCCCCTCCTTTTATACTCTTAAAAATTGAGTTACTCCCTCCCAAAAAACTTTTGCTTAAGTAGATCATAACTATTGATCTTTATCATATTGAAAATAAAAAATATCGTAGTATTGTTATGAAAATAATTTTAAATTCACTTAGCCCTTAAAGGATTCTCCCCCACCATCCCATCCAGATCATACTTTGAAGCCACTGGTCTAGGTAAAGGGTCATGGAGACATTAAGTAGAATTATTACTATGTGAATCAAGAGGAGATTGGTGTGAGATATATTGTTGAAGTGGAATCAACAATATTTGAACACTGATTAGGTATTAGAGTTAAAGGACAGTGGAGAATTGAATATAACTCTGTGGTGGTTTATCTTGATTACTAGAAAGTTGGCTATGTCTTTATAAAAAATATGAGGTTTGTGAGAAAGATACTTCCAATTTTGCCTATTTAAAAAATTTAATTCCAGTATGATGTTTATATGGAAATATGTATATATCAGGTAATTGGTGTAGAGATTGGTGTTCAGTGAGTGAAATAAGGGTTAGATATTTATCTAACCCTTATTTATTTAACCCCAAATTATTTAATTTGGAAATCGTAGAGAAATACTTAAACTTTGTTGGAATCGATAAAATTAATTAAAAAAAAAAAAAGCAAAAAGAGAAGAAAAGAAGACCCAGTTGAATTTTCTGGAGATTACTCATTCTTAGGGATTGAGAGATGAGGATCCAATAAATATGAATGGGAAGGAGTGATGAAACAGGTAAAATAAGAGCTAGAAATAATTGTATCCTGAAAATCTGAGTGTCTAATAGAAAAAAAAATTATTATCCAAATAATAAGGATGAATACTAAAAATGTAGCATCACATTTAGAAACTGTCAAATTGTTAGTAACTCTGGAAAGAAGTTTCAAATGAATGGAATAATTTTAAGCCTTATTTTAACAACTTGAGACAAGAGAGGAGAATAAGTAGAGGTGATTGATGTAAGTAGCTTTTTCTAAAAGTAACCTTTTGAAAGGAAGGAGAGGCATTGGATGATAGGTTAATGGGATGACAGGATCAAGTGAAAGATTTTTAATAAATAAATAAATGAAAGGGGATTTGGTAAGCCCTTACTATGTACATAGTATAATGCTAAGAATTAGAAGTTCAAATAAAAAGCCAGACAATCCCAATAAATATGGTCACATTCAGTTTTGTAGTGCAGATGGAAAGGCCCAGTGGCCCTTATGGCACAGCAGCAAAGCAGATGGTAACAATCTTCCGTAATGTTATTTTCATTGATAAAGCCATATTGCTTTAGGATGTTTAAACATTTGAGAGTATTATGAATTTTGGGATCAAAATTTTTCTTTTCTGAGTCTTTAGTAGCTGTGGTTTTTGGGTACCAGAGGCTACAGCAGCTGCAGAGAAAGTACTTGAGTCATGCTTCCATAAACGTTGTTTCTACAGTGTCTGTAGGAGCTGAGCTAGAAGCAGATACAATGGTGTGGTGGGGCAGGTTTTACCTCCCTATTCATGTCAGTCTGGAGTGTAAGTGGTGGTGGGGTAGGTAAGGTTCCTTGTCCACACTGATTACTCCCCTTGATGATAACCATAGTGGAATGGCTAGAAGCTGGTCATATGGGAGACGGTGCTATTTTCAGGGCTCTTGGGCAAATGACTTGATTCATCTTTTGCGGTCTGAAGGAGTAGCAGTTGTTAGATTCACTTGGCACGCGCTGCCTCCTATTCCTTTCTCAGGTTGTGTTGTTACTTTAAGGATTGAGAAGACTTGGGCAAATCTGTATATAGCAGGAGAGGAGACAGTATTAGAGAGAGAGAGACAGACTTATCAAAGGGGCATGCTCTTTAGTAGCTAAGAAGAGGAAGGGCACAAGTGGAAGAGTGTGTGTGGGCAAAAAAAAATGGCGTGTTTTTTAGTGATTAGAGCAAATAATGAAATATTTATGATATGGATGGGTTTTGAGGTATAGGATAAGGAGAACTCAGGATATATAACTTTTATTTCCTTAGTAAAAAGTAGGTAGAGTTCTGTGCTCATGGAACAGCAGGGAGTAGGGCGGTAGAGGAAGCTTGAGAAGAAAAGCTTTGAAACACCTAGAATGGAAAATTCAGTGTAAGTTAGAAGAAACAAATGATTTTCATCTAGATGTGGAGTCTCAATTGAGAAAAGATAACCAACTAATAGGAGACCTAGTCAGAAGTAACTTTCTTTAGGAACATTCAGCAATCCATATAGGAAGAGAAAAGAATAACGGGAGTAATTTAAGATTCAGATCATTAGTGTCAATAAGGCCATTGTGGAAGAATTCATGATGGAGGACAGGGTGTAATTGGTACCATGGACTTAAGACCAGTGGTCTTAAGTGGAAATCACATTGAGAATTCGAATTAGAATTAGAAAGTATGAAGTGGAAAGAAGAGATGAATTTTAGAATTATGGATTGTGAAGATAGTTTCTTGTGGTAAAGGTAAAATAAAATTAGTTTATAATACAGATAAAGTTGTAAAGAGCAATATAAGGGGGAGGCTGACAAGGAGAGGAATTTGAGAGGGATAGGGTTAAAGCAGGTAGAGATGAGAGATTGTGGAGTGGTGTTAGGTCAGTCAATCAGTAAACATTTGTTAAGCACCCTCCGTATACCAGGCACTGTGCTAAGCACTGGGGATACAAAGAGGCAAAAGAAAAGTCCCTGTTCTCTGGGAGCTTACAATCTAATAGAAAGAGCAAGCCCTAAACAATTGGTGACTCTGGATCATAAGTTAGGCTAGAATCCTATGTCAGAATAAGATAAGAAAGTACTAGACAGTTATGGTTCCTGTTCTCAAGTGTTTCATTATGATAAAGAGTAGCATGAACTTGTTTTCTCAAACATTAAAGAAGAGAGATAATTGAGTGAGTTAATACATTATGAATCAGTATTCTGGAACCTTTATTGAAAATGCTTAGTAAAAGGATCATGTATTTGACTCTCCTTTTTGGTAGTTCTCAGTTCCCAGTAATACCAAGCCATTTTGTTTTTCAGACTCCCAGAGCTCTACTTTGATAAATAGATTATGTATTCAGTCAAGTAATTGATTAAACTACTGAATGGAATAAAATCAAGGAAAGTGTGCAATAGCATTCAGCTAAGGATACCTATCAAATCTGATAATGACACATTGTTAGTCAGCACTCTTTGAGTCTACTCATTAGAACAGTTTCTAATCTTTTGTGTTATCATCCAAGCCACATCTCAACATCTTGTCTTGAATGACTTGGCAAAATGCCTTGCTGGAGTCAATGCTAATTATTTCCCTTTGATATTAACTCTCAATTTATACTGCATACACCTTGTAAGTATGTAGTCATTTGCATATTATCTCTTCTCCCTAAAATGTGAGCTCCAAAAAGTATAAAGGATTTTGTTTTTGCCTTTCTTTGTATCTCCAGCATTTAGCACAATGCCTAGTAAATAATAATTGTTTAGAAATGTTTGGCTTGTTAGCTGAAATCAAGCAATACGATGTGTGTGGCATATATCAATCTTATAATCTTGCTTTCAAAGGAAATAATACTTTGTGTTTATGTAGATCTTTACAGGTTATAAAGAGCTTTATAACCATCAACTTACTTTGATCCCTACATTAACCTTGTGAGGTTGAAAGTGCAAATGCTATTATTTTTCTTTTACAGATTAAGAAACCAAATCTCATAGGTTTGTTAATGGAGAAATTCAGTGATGTGAAGAATGAGAATAAACAAAACTCAAAATCACAAAGTCCTTTATCTGACCTAAACTATACCCAGAAAAGAGTCATCTGTTTATCATCCTTGACAAATGGCCAAATAGTTTAGGAAACTTGTATGAGGTCAGTCAGTTAACTAGTATACATTAAGAACTTACTTTGTGCAAGGCACAGTGCTAATTCCTAAGAATTCAAAGAAAGGCCAAAAAACTCCAGAACACCAATCTTTGCATTGAGAAACAATATGTAAACATGTAGTTACAAACAAGACATATTAAGAATAAATTGAGGGATAACCTCAGGGAGAAGGCACAGATTAAGGATGATTAGGAAAGTCTTCTTGCAGAAGATAGAGATTTAACTGAGTTTTGAAGGAAGCTGGAAAAATGAGAAGTCAGAGATGAAAAGGCAGGGAATTCTAGGCATGGGTAACAAAAGCCAATGAAAATGTTGATGGTAAAGGATGAATGGTGTGATCAAGGAATTACAAGTCCAATGTCACTGGAAAAGTACATGGAAAGGGATTAAGGTGTAATAAGAGGGGGCAGATTTATGAAAGACTTCAAAAGCCAAATAGAGGATTTTATATTTGAATCTATAGGAAATAAGTTACCTTCTTGAGTTTATTGAATAGGGGAGTAATATGGTCAGACTGGTATTTTAAGAAGATCATTTTGACAGTTGGTATAGATGGGAGTAGGGAGATATTTTTGGAAGAGAGATGTACTGGTAAATTATTGAAATTTTCCAAATATGAGATGTTGAGAACCTGTACCAGGATAGTTAGAAAGGTCAGATTAAGGAGATTTATACAACAGATGTTCTGAAAGTAGAAGTTACAGGACTTGAGAACTCATTTGAAATGGGGGATAAGAGAGAAAGAATGATGAGTTAAGAATGACACCTAAGATGTAAGCCTGGATGACTAGGAAGATAGTGGAGTTCTTCATAATAATTTGAAAGTTAGGAAGATAGGTGGGGGGTGTTCGAGGAAAACATAATTCAGTTTTGAACAGATTGAATTTAAGAAGTGAAGGGCATTTTCCATCCGACATCTGTTGGGATTGTCTTGGATCACCAGATTGCTGAGAAGAGCTAAGTCTATCATAGTTGATCATCACATAATCTGGCTATTTATTGTGTACAATGTTCCCCTGGTTCTATTTAACTTTACTTAGCATCAGTTCATGTAAATCTTTCCTGGCTTTTTTGAAATCAGCCTGTTTATCACTTATAGAACAATAATATTCCATTACATTTATATGCTATGATTTATTCATCCATTCCTCAACTGATGGGCATCCACTCAATTTCCAATTCCTTGCCAATACAAAATTACTTTGAATCTATTTGCTTATTTATTAATCAATAAAATAACAATCTATTTGGGTATCTATTTAGAAGTGGAAGTAATTAATTTGGGAATGGGTTTTGAAGATTATTTGGAAATTAATTAGAGAATTGTGTTATGGAATAAATTCATCAAATATGTAATAAGGAAGCACCTATCATGTGCTATAATTCTGCCTCTATTATAAACTTATTATTTATTTCACCCTGTAATTCATTCACTTTTCCTTTAAATGTTTGGATACCCTATTTGTTACATAAATCTAAAGTATGGAGCATAATTTATTGTCTATGGTTCATTTTGGCAAAGTTTTCCCATTTTTCTTTTAAATACACTTTTGTTGTTGCTCTTTTTGAGGTCATGATTGCTACCTCTACATTTTGAGTTTATTTGAAACATAGAGTTTGATCTAGCCCCTTTTAAAATCTCAGTGTAAATCTTTGTTTCAAATGTGTTGTAAAGAATTTTGCTTTCTTATTCATTCTACTGTTTTTCATTTGCTCCTGTCTTATTAGTTTCCATTTGCTCAATTCTATTTTTAAGGAATTATTTTCCTCAGTGAGCTTTTGTGCCTCCTTTCTTGATTGACCAGTTTTGCTTTTTAAGGCATGCTTCTCCTCATTAGATTTTTTCGTATTTTCTTTTGCACCACTCTCAATTCTTTTCCTAACTTTTTCCTCTCTCTTACTTGATTTTCAAAATCCCTTTTGAGCTTTTTTATGGCCTGGGCGCAATTCTTATTTTCTTGGAGGCTTTGGATATAGAAGCTTTGGCTTCGTTATCTTTTGGGTGTGCATTTTGATTTTTCTTGTCATCATAGTAACTTTCAATGATCAGAAACCTTTTTTGTTTTCTGCTCATTTTCCTAGCCTATTACTTTTTAATTTTAACTCTTCATTAAAATAAGACTCTGTCAGAGGGTGCACTGTCCCAAGCTTCAGGGTTTTGTGTAGCTGTTTTCATAAATCCTTCTAAAAATCTCACCCCAAGTACTCTTTTCTGCCCTGGAACCATTAGGCACATCTCCCCTACTCACCCCTTACCCTCACTGTAGCTATAAAATCTAGTGTGCCGGCTGGGCACTTACCCTGGCTGGTATTGAACCTCAGACTCCCAAATTAAATATAGAAACATGTTAATGATGAGAAATTACACCTATCTAAATATTTGCCACAGTTCCCTTTGCTAAAAGCAGAATATTTGACAGTTTTCATTTTCTTTAATAATATTTATTTTATTTTTCAGAACATGGCAGAAATCTCATAACTCTTTGTGGAGAAGATAAATAGTTCCACTATGTTCTCTAATTTAGATACCTCTGATTTTTAAAGTTTTGTCCTTTATCTTAAAATTGAAAGGCAATAAAGATGTTTAAAGAAATGTAAAATATATTGTATGAGAATTTTTTGAAGGAATTAGGGAATAGATAGCTTCAAAAGGAAAATACTTGGGGAAATCAAGGTTTTGAAATATCAGCAGAACATAATTAGAATTGTTCTGCTTGGTCTCCAGAGAGTAGATTTGGATCATTGAGTAGAATTTATAGAGCAGGAGATAAGGCTTAATGTAAAGAAAAACTTCCTCCCAATTAGAACTATCCAGAAGAAAGTGGCATACTCCAAGAAATAATGGTTGTATCTAACTGGAAGTCTTGAAACAGAATTTGGAAGAGGATTATTTTTTTGGTAACATTACATAACTTCTGACACCCCTTATCTTAGATTGTGTAATTTTATGAAAGTATCTATATGATGGCCGAAAGTGAAGTGGTAATGAGCCTATTACTGGACAAATTATTAAGTTTCTATGCATTTGAATAGACTTTTGTAGGGCTAAGTCTTCTTATCCAGTGCCACTGAGTAAAATTTCTTGTTTTGCTTTTTAGCTAAAGACATATGTGATGGCCAAATTTTGGAAACATTTGTTTACCTCTGTGTAGACCCAGCTGAATATTCAGTGTTTACATTGATTATAGAGTATGCTTTGAAGTCAAAGTACTTAATATGCGAATTGTATATTTAAAGAACAGACCTTTAAATGTCACAGATTTATGAAAAAGCTTGATTATTTTGTGATTTCAGGCTGATCAGCTGATGTTTGCTTTACATTTTGTTCGAGGAATGCATCCTGAACTTTTCCAAGAAAATGTAAGTAAAGTCACAAAGGGAAAGCTTCAATATTACAAATAGGAGTTTTAATGTGTTTAAATATGTGGTTTTAGTTCAGGATTGAATATTAATTCATAGAACTAAATACCCTTAAGACTGAAAATGTAATTACTTTTTTTATAATACAGAAAAAGAAATATGATGAAATGTGTATTTGCATCCTTAAAATTTGTCTGTGTTTGTTCTTTTCTAAAATAATGACTATTGGATGATAAAAATAGTATTTTGATTCATTTTCAAAGTGAAAGTAATTTAGAAATTATTATTCCTAAATAAAGTATTAAAAGGTATCATTGGAATTACTTGGAAAAGTAAGAAAATATGTCTTTTAAATTCTGAGTTATAATGCAAAAGTAGAAAAAGATATTCTTTGGTTCACTGGTAGTACTAGCAACTCTGGTTAAACCAGTTTTCTTGCCCAATATTCCTTCCTTATCTGGGCCATACAAACTCAAAATAAAGCTTATCCAAAGTAGTTCAAATTAGAAGTATCTAACTTTAGTAATTTCTGCAAAATGACCATAGGTCGATATATATCCTTCTAGAATGTTGCGTAATCTGATCATTTACTGCATGTTGTCCAATAGGAAGTATTGTTTCTAATGCAAGGTAGTAAATCCTTTAATAACAGAAAATATGAGATTGTTGTATTTATTAGGAGACTACTTTCCTTCTGCCCCCACAAAACTTCCATAGGTAGAAAACTCATATATGGAAAGCAGGGAGTCAGACTGTTGTCAGTCTTTTAATGTATCTCATGTGATTCTCATAAAACATGCAAATTTTGCTTCACCAGGAATGGGATACTTTTACTGGAGTAATTGTTGGAGACATGTTACGGAAAGCAGTAAGTTAAATACCAGTTTTATACCTTTAAAGGAAGAAAAAACCTACCTGTGTTCTTCACAAAATAACAGTATACAAATTAAGCTGATGCTCAAAAAGTAATTAGTAAGTTACTATGAATAAATTTCTGCTTATCTTTTAATCTTGATTCACATTGCAGATTTTCTTTGGAAAAATCACCCTGAATTTACCTCTAACCAAAGTTTAAGAGAATCTCAGCCCATATTCCTAAGGATAAAGTTATATATAATTACTAATAGAGACTTTGTATATATTTAAATTAATGAAGTAAAATTTTTCCAAATTCTAGAAGCAAAAATAAAATCTTTTTTTTCTTTTTTTTTTTTTTAATTAATCATATTACTAGCAGGTTTGCATTATAAAGTTTCAGGAAAAACGAAGGATTCAGCATTCAGCATCAGAACCCTCTTGATCAATGCTTCCCCACCTGGCAGCAGTCAGAGAGAGAATGAATGAGAAATGGGAAAGTTCCTCTTTAAAGAACAAAATGGAGTAGGGGGTTTTCTGTGGCTACAAGCTGCCTAGGTAGCGGGTTATTGTGGAATAGCCCTCATAATATTTTTAAGTGAAGATTCCCTTAAAGTGTGTTTGTTGGCTATTTCTTTCTGTTATACACAGTCAGATTGTTTTAAAAGTTTCATTAAATATGAATGCAACTAGAATATAGTTTAAAATATAGTTTCCATTGGTATTATGTCACATGGACATGGTTTTTTTTAAATACCTAGAGAAAACACTGAAATGTAAAAACCAATGACCACTTTTGCCATTTTTCAAACCATTTTTAAAATTAAAAACAGCTATTTAGTTGTTAAAGATTTTTCAAAGTTTTTTTTTTTTCCAAATTGCACACATTTTATAATTTGTTTGATTTCTGAAGGACACTCAACAAAGAATTCGCGATCAACTTCCATCTTGGATAGATCAAGAACGGAGCTGGGCAGTGGCAACATTAAAGGTAATGATAATGTGATGATTTTTTTATACTATGGAGACATATGTGATAATACATGTATATTTAAGTTATTTTTGACTTAATTGGGAGTGCAGTAACTTGTGCATCCTTTGTTCATTTGCAGTCATGATATTTCTGCGAATTTGAAATAATATCCCTTTAAGAAGAGATACCTTCAAATTACTGCCTCTGAGATTATAAAGAGGCAAAAACAAAGTTTTTTTTTAAAGAATGATTCAGGTGATACAGTATGATGTGCCTTGAGAATGAGGTTTAAAATTCTTTATAAATATAAATTGTTCCATATAGAGAGGATTTTTGGAGATTATGAATAACAGTAATAATAATATATCTTACTACTTAGTAGATTTAAAAAAAAACATAGTTGCCAACATTCATATTCCAAAATGGTTAGCTATAAACCTTTGGACTATTTGGGCAGCCTTGTAATGGATATATTGTTAAGAGAGATATCTAGGTAATAGGATTTTTCTAATAAGGCAATTGTTGTAATTGTCCAGTCAATCAGTTATTCAACAAAATTTAACTAGCATTTACTATATGCTAGACATTATGATAAGTCCTAGAAGTTACAAACAAAAGGTATCCTGGTATCAAAAAACTGACATTTTAATTGGAGAGATAACATGTAGATAATTATGTTTATATATATATATATATACACACATATACACACACACATACACACAGACACAGAGTTTTGATGGAAGATAGTCACAGAGAAGGAATATATTAGTAGGCTTGAACATTTAGCACTTATGGACAGATGAGAGTCACCTGCTGTTTTATTTTTAAAATTATATGTATTTATTATTTATGTGTTATTATTAATATAATTAATATATTATAAATATGATTATTAATGATTAATAATATTTTGATATCATTGTTGTATACTTATATGTATTTCATTTATAGATAACACTTCCAAGTCTCTATCAGACATTATGCTTTGATGATGTAAGTCTGTGGAGACCCTATTACCATAATTCAATGTGTGAGCAGGAATTTCCATCCATTCTCACAAAGAAGGTTTCTTTGTTTCAGCAGGTAAAATTTAACTTTATCTAAATATAAAATGTTTCTGCTCTTTGAATTAGTGTTTAGTAGTTATATTATCTTTAATATACTTGTAGTTGAGTGGCATTCAAGTTTTGGCTGTCACCTAACACCCTGACCAAAACAAAAAATGGTGACAATTGATGGTTGTGGTCTAAACAAATTACTTCCAGTTCTCTGTTCCCCTCATAACTCCTTTTTTGCTATACAGGTGGCCATATAAGAAACAACCTTGACAGAGAAACAGAGAACTTCTATTCTAGCTTCATATGGCCTACCCCTGTTGTTCCAGATTCTCTTCCAGTAGAAAAAACACAGTGATAATTATCTTGAGTTACATGCCATATTTTTTTTTATGATAAGCAGTGATAGAAAGTAAAAGACTCAGCCATCAACAATAGTGGAATGCACTATGAATTTAGTCAGAAAGCTTTAAGAAATTTCTATTCTTGTGACCTTGAGCACTTAGTTTCATCACAAGGACAATTTAGAAATTAATATTCTTGATATTGCAGATCCAAATTTAGAATTATTGTCTGTCTGAGTGATTTATTTTATTTCATAATTCCCTTAAACATTTTGAGGATTGTAACTGAAACAAAAAGAGAATTCATCAACTTTAGTTTGATGCATTTGATGCTGTTTAGTTATATCTTGAAAGATAGAATTTACGGATAATTGTTAGAAGAATAATTAAAGAAAAACATCATGTATAAATATTACTCTTCCTTATAATATCTCTTTTCTAAAATGAATATCCATTTTTCTAGTTGTTATGATTTTTGACATTATTATGGCATTGCCCTTTACTGTCTTTTATTCCAAGGTCCTAGTGGTACAAGCTCTTAGACCAGATAGGCTTCAAAGTGCTATGGCCCTTTTTGCATGTAAAACTCTGGGTAAGTACCATCTTAAAATGATTACTAGCATGGTATGGATCACTCATTTTTAATATGTGCTTATTTTCTTTGGAATCTTAATAACTATAATAATTTGAAGTCTTTATGTACTTTTGTTGTTAAATAATATTTGGTTTTCAAAAATACAGATTTATTTTTATCATGTTATGTTATTGAATTGCGTTTGAACACACTAGTCTTTATAAGTTTAAATAATTTGTAAAATATTAAGTTTAATGGTAAAAATCAAGGAAATACATTTATAATGAAGTAATTGTCTTCAAGTGGTATTTGGTTTTCAAAAATACAGATTTATTTTTAACATGTTATGTTATTGAATTGCGTTTGAACACACTAGTCCTTATAAGTTTAAATAATTTTTAAAATATTAAGTTTAATGGTAAAAATCAAGGAAATACATTTATAATGAAGTAATTGTCTTCAAGTGGTATTTAAATGTCAAGTTCTCATTGAAATTTTCTTGGAGTTACATACTAATTTCTCATTACTTGTTTACCTTTAACTATCTATATATATTGATTTTTTTCTTTATTTGATATAATATTTTATGAAAGGGATGATAATTTTGAGGTTTTTGTCATGATTAGGAATTAATATTATATAATAGAAGGATACCAAATATTTCTGTCAGATGAACATGTCAGATTAGAGGCAAATCTCCAAGATAGTGTCTAAGGGTTATATTTTTATATAAATAATTTACATATTTTATAAATATTTTGTATGATTAAACATTATAAAATTTTTATGTAAAATATTTTATCAGTAATTTATAAAATACTAAACATCATTTTCAGATTTGCAAGCAACACAAAGGTAGTAGAGATTTGCTAACAGTGGATTATAGTCATCTTTATCTAATATTCAAAAAGAATTTGACAGGCTAGACTACTGGATTGATTCCAACACAATGAAATTTAATAGACATAAATCTAACGGGAGGAGACATTAACAAAAAGCATTTTGTCTGGAAAAAGCCTAAGTGTTTTGCTACACTGAAAGCTCATTATGAATAAAGAGAGTTGATATGATTGCCAAAAATTCCTAAGCATTCTTGGGCGACATGAAAACAAATATAGCATCTAGGTTTTAGAAAGTGATAGTCTTATTGCATCGTCTTCTGATTAAATGACATCTGAAGTACACCATAATTTTAGGCAAGACATAAATTATCTGAAGAGTGTCCAGAAGAAAACAATTAGGATGGTGAAAGACCTTGAGTTTATTTTACATGGGGATCTGTAGAAGGAATTGTGAATATTTTTCTTAAAGAAGAGAAAACTCAATGAAGACATGATGATAACTCCCTTTCAATGTGTGAAAAACTGACATGTAGAAATATGATTAGAGTGAATTCAAAGGGCAGATCGAGGAATAATACATGGAAGTTTCAGAGAAACAAACTTGGGCTTTTTAGTTGGGGAAAAAAAGAACCTTCCTAATAATCAGAGGTATCCAAAAGTAGGCTGATAACAGGAGATAAAGGGCTCTCCCTCCTTAGAGATCTCCAAGCAGAATTAGAAAATTCTTTGGCTTGTTGAAGAAGGAATTTATTTTTTAAATTGATTTAGAGTTGTAGCTGCCAAAATGTCTCCAAAATTCTGAAATTCTATATTCTCGGAATACAGAGGAAGGAAGAAGCTGGGTTTAATTCAGTGGCTCTTTCTGAAGTCTTAGCTACTTGAGACTAGTAGTCATAAGAGTTCTTGAGTCAGAAAATTGTTTTTTTTTTTTGAACTTCTGGTGCTTATCATGTATTCCTGTACATAGTGTGGGCTTAATTGCTTGTTGAATTGGATTATCTTTCAAATTAAAAGTTATAAGTATATATAATACGTTTAATAGCATATAAATATAATAATACAAATAAATATATACTTATAAGAAACCTAGAATTTATGACATGTTGACACTTTTAACTTATAAACAAGCATTGCACAATGTGTTGAAACTAAATTTCTCACTAGGGCTTATCTGTCTTGTGATATATAAAAATAATTCTTAAAATAATAATAATAATAATAATTTACCTGGTATAGTAATAGTGGATGGAACTCTGATTCATTGAGTTAGGAACTCTGGTGTGAAAACTTCTCTATCAATTCCTTACCTTCTCTACAAGTCTTAAAAAGTTAGCTAGATCATTAAGAGACTTGTCGCCAGTACCCAGCCAGAATGTATCAGAGGCAGAACTTGAACTCAACTCTTACTGGCTCTTAAGGTTAGTTCTTTCTCCACTAAAATACATCTTTTATTTATTTACACTTTATATAATTGGCCCATGGTTCCTTTTGTGTGAGAAAATTTTTGAGAAACTGTGTTGCGAAAGGCCAAGAAACAGATTTACTAAGTTACTAATACAAGAATGATAGATCTGTACTGTGTTATAAAGTGTGATTTTTGAATTTTTTAAAAGAAATTTTCTTTTCTTTTAAATATTTTCTGAAAGGTATCACTTTTTGTTCATATTCTATTGATTTAGTATTTATTGAGTGTTCTAGATACTATGCAAAGAATATAAAAGAATTTATAGAATTTAATTTATAGAGAATGTATAATCTCATCAAGTAAGGTTATAGGAATGTTTTTCTCTGATCTAAATTTTCTCTAATGTTTCTGTCAAAAATCAGCAGAAATTTGAATAAAATTCTAAATATATTGCTAAATTAAGGCAACACACATTAATCAACATCATTTTCAATAATATATAGAATGTATTCTTGAGTAGATACATTAAAGAATTTGAAGAGCTAGAAAAAAAATACTATATATCAGGCTACCAAAACCCCAAGTTATAATAGAGATTTCAAACAAGGTAATTTTAGTATTACTGTAATGCCAGAGAAACTGAGGCAAGATAGAGATTAGAGAATTTTTAATATTTTATTAATTGAAGAGTTTAATTGACTGGACAGGACTCTCGTCTCAAAATATCCAGGAATGAATGGGGGGATAATAAACACTTTATAGCTTTTCAGACAAAGGAAAGGAAGAAGAGCGGGAAAAGTAAGAAGCGCTTGGTTCTGTCAGGATGGGGGGAGAGGGAGGCTGTAAATTTTTACTAAAAGCCAGAGAGTCAGGATGTTTGAATAACAGAAGTAAAGATGTCAGTGAAGTATCCGAGATAGTCTTATCTTTTGGAATATTTTAAAGGGGCAATGTCATAAATTCTTGGGGGCAGAAGGAGCTATGAGCCAGAAAGTCTGATCTGCTCCTCATCTCCCATTGACAATTTATAACCTTAGAGCAAATGGTCCTCAGTCTTAATGAACCGGGGGGGGGGGGTTACAACTTAAGGGACTGAAGCAGAACAGTTAAGGAAACTGAGACAGAACAATTCAGGGAAACTCAGTCAGGACAATAAGGGAAACTACTGTAGGGAAACTGAGGTAGAATGGCTCAAAGAGACTGTGGCATAACATTACGTTATCTAAGAAATCAAAATAATGATAGAAATAAGCAACATTAACCTGAACTCTCTTTTTGGAACTAATGGTTATATCCAAGCCTTGCTCTGTTATTTATTACTGTTAGAACTCTTCATACATACTACGTCAATATAATGTTTGGTCTGATAGAACATCCTGATTTTTAAATATAATTTATGGAAATAAATAGTTTGACTGACTTCAAAGCTACTCAAGGCATTATATGTACCACCATAGTACCCTCTTTACTATTGTCTCCTGGGCTAGAAAAATCCAGTTTCCTCTTGGGCTATGAGTGTGAGTGAGAAATCTATAGAAAAGTATATCTCAGTTCTATCTGCCTCTGCCCAAGGCTTTTATTAATTGTTTGTAAGAGGAGACTACATATAAATTTACTGAAAATAAATTTTAATTGAAATTTGTGATTTTTCCTTGTGATTTTTATTTAAAAGACTGTTCTGAGTATGGATCTGTAAATTTTATTAGATATTTATCTATAGTCTCCTAATTCATTTTTCAGATGAAGGAACTGAATCCCAATGTTATTCAGTGTATTAGTGCTGAAACTGGTATTTGAACTCATGACTTCTGACTTCAAATCTATCATTCTTTTCATCCAGTTCTGACTTCAAATTGATCATTAAAATTTCTTCAAAACACACAATTCTACTAGTTTAACATATAGTAATTCACAAGCCATTGACATTTTATCCTTTCAAACTTCTTAACATGGTATTGATTTATGATGACAATTTTGATATTTGTCCAGAGACTTGACCACTTATTTTCCTAAATTTAATCACATTTTAAGTAGAATCATTAACTTAGAAGTGTTCTGGAAATGCATTGGAGTATTTGAAGCAAGATTAATTTAGATTAATAGCTTCTATATTTTCCTTAATAGTATAACTTTTCAGTGTTCGCCCTTTTTCTAGACTAAAATATTTTACTATTCTTAACATATAAAATTTTTTTATATTTATATTGAAATGCTAAATTTGGACTTTTGACTGTTTACTAGTAGCTATTCTCCAAATAAGCCTTTTATTTCAGGTCAGTTCAGCTCAAAGATATTTATTTTCTTTGAGACATCTCAGAAATCAGAGTGTCTAAACAGAATTCATTATTTTTTCTCCCAAATCCACCCCTCCTTGAAACTTCCTTATTTCTGTTACAGACATCACCATTCACTTTATCAACAGGTTCTTAACCTTGGCATTATCTTTGATTTTTCACTCTACATGTGTTGCCAAATCTTTTCATGTCTTCCTCTGTAATACTCCTGACTCCTCATCTTGATTATCATGGTGGTCTTCTACTTAGTTTCCCTGCCTCAAATCTCTTCCTACTCTAGTCCATCTTGCATGCTTCTTCCTTAAGCTCAGATCTGACCAAAGTCTTGTTTTTATATCTCTAGTGCTTTGCACAGTACCTCACAGGAAGTTGGTGCTTTTTTGTTAATTGATGTTAAGTGTCTGTTATATACGTGATATTATGCTAGGCTCTCAATGTACAATTTCCTTGATGGAAAGAGCTTACATTCTCTTTAGTGGATTAAACATGAACACAGATAAATAAATTATAAAGTATATGAAAAATAATATGTAGTAATTTCAAGAAGTATAAAGCAATAACAAGTATTGGGGGAATCAGGAATGAGAAGTGACAGCTCTACTGAGCTTTGTAGGAAGTTATTTCAGAAAACTATGTTTTTAATATGAGGCTTGTCACACTAAACAATTATTTTAATACAAGTTATTATTTTATTTCAAGATCCACATGAGATTCTCCAAACATGCTTTGATATTTTGTATCCATGATCTCATCAGTGTTGGTGGTACTTCTATAGAAATGACAATTTCTCAATATCTTCTCATTGCTTAGATTTTTTCAGACATCCTTCCATAAATCCTCTATAGAGGATCATCAACTCAATCAGTCAACTAAAAAAAGAATATGAATAGTATATTCCAGACTACAGACAAAGTAGAAAAGAAAACTACCTCTGCCCTTAAGGAGCTTATATTCTACTGGATGATCCAATTTGTGCATGTATGTGTGCATACACATATATACATAACAGTCATATACATATAGATGTATAGATATGTAAGTATATATCTGTATAACTATATATACACACATATATAACATATCCTTAAATTGATGAAAAATTTAGACATTGTGATGGTGTGGTAGGAAAAAAAAATCCCCTATCACCTCCCTTTCACATTCTGAATCTTTCATTGGTTGTTTCACAGTGTGTGTGTGTTTGTGTGTGTGTGTATGTGTGTGTGTGTGTATATTTGCATGTAAGTTATAGCATGTGCTCAAAGCTTGCTTTTCCTACCCCTGCTTGGCACTGGCAGGGAGGTTCCTAGGCCTCAGCTACTTTTGATAGTCTCAGGGATCTGGAGACCCTGACATTGGGGAGTGTATTTTTCTGGTACTGTGGCCCCTATGGTTGTATTATCTCTGTTGATTATTAGATGAGATAAGTTAGGTAGTTAGAGTAAATATCTTTTAGAGAGGCATTTTATTAAGGTGATATAATAAGAAAGTTAATAAATAGCATCCTCCCAAAAGTCTGTGATATACATTCTCAGTAGCATATGCAGATTTTGGGGGAAAGTCCTCTAGTTTAGAGCATATGTGGCAGAGATTACTTAAATTTTGGTTGCTGGATGTTCTTTTCCTCCCTTCATAGCATGTTCATGAAGTTTTACCTAGGCACAGCAGAACTTGTGTTGGGCTTCTTTTGGGATCCTGCAGCTGCCTTCCCTCAATGTATATTGTCTGTCCTTGATTTCTTAGGCAGACAGTGCCTCAAGCTTATGTTTTGGAAATGCTATGTGACAACAATTAGAAAATCCAAACATTTAGGCCTTTTGCAGTTCCTAGGGTTCCTTGGTGGTAGAGGAGGCTGTAGGAACAAAGATCTTCTCAACCAATATGAACATGAATATGAATATGAATATATTCATATATTTTCTTCCATCATTTCACTTTGTTCAGTGGCAGATTTTTTGAAATTTTTTGAAAGCTAAAATGCCTTTGATCCAATAGTCCTTGATCATATATGGATGTGCACATCTGTAATTGATCTATTTAACTGAAAAGTTAGAAATTTCCTTATTGAGGTAGTGACAAGGACACTCCCCTTATAAAGATAATGTGAGTGAGTGAGATGTTAGCAGCTGAGAGTCAAAAGAGGCCTGATGAGCTGCCAAACTGATACTCCTCAGTAGATCAAGTTCAAAGAAAAGCTGTAGTATCTTTCCATTCTCTTTAGGATGAAATACAGACTGGTCAGTGTGACACGTAAATCTTGTTCTCATTTACTTTCCCAGTCTTATTTCATAGTTTTCTTCTCATTTGTTCTTTCTTTTACAATCAAAAATGGCTTACTGATTATTCAGTTATATATAACATTGTATTTCAACATCTGTGTAACTTCCCCATCATTTCCCCCATTGTCTAGAATATGTTTCCTCCTCACTTGTATCAAATAGAATTCCTTCTTCCTTTCAAATTTATGTTCTGGTGCCATTTCTTTCATTTTATAATCCTTTTTCAATCTTCCCTTCTCATCCAGTCCAGTTACACACTCTCTCTCTCTCTCTCTCTCTCTCTCTCTCTCTCTCTCTCTCTCTCTCTCTCTCTCTCTCTCTCTCTCTCTCTCTCTCTCTCTCTCTCTCCTTCCTTCCTCAATCCTTCCTTGAAATTATTTTACTTTTTAAGTGTTTTTAATTTACTTATACCCGCAATAGAAGATAAGCTTCTTGAGGATTGGGACAGTTTTGATTTAGGCCTTGTCTCTCATGCCTAGATCATATAGTAAGCACTTAAAAAAATGTTTGCTGATCGAATTCCTCCCAGTCTCACGATATAAGTGTCATCTTCTAATTCGTTCCTAAGGCTTGTCAACTTTACCTTCATAACATTTCTTCTGCCATCAGCCCCTTGCAGGCTCTCACCCCCTTCTGACTGGACTATTGTAATAGCCTGTTAATTGGTCTCCCTTCTACAAGCCTCTGCCCTTCCCAAAAATGTCTCTATTCCGTTGTCCTAAAGTGCAGGTTTGATCATATGTCCTTAGATAAATCCCCAGCCTCCTTTACTATTGACTCCCTATCACCTCTAAGATTAAATACAAAATTCTCATTTGGCATTCAAAACCCTTTCTAATATATACCATCCCACCCCTTTCTAAGCTGTCTTATACCAGATTCCCCTGCCCATGTTCTCCTTTGAATTCTTGTTCTTTGAACAAGATACTCTTATCTTTCTACTCTGGGCATTTTCACTGGCTGTCCCCCCCTCATTTCCTGTTTCTGTGGCCCACTACAATCTTTTCTTCTACAGAAAGCCTCAATTTTAGTGTTCCTTCTGTTGATTTTTCCCCCATTTACAGTGTATATATATATATATTGTTTGTACATAGTCGTTTACAAATTGCCCCCCCCCCCAATTAGATTATGAACTCTTAGGAAACCAGTGTTCTTTTACCTTTCCCCCTAGCATTTAGAACAGTGCCTGGTACATAAGTAGTTACTTAAAAACGTTTTGGAGTTTGCTCTGACTGTCTGAAGGGTATTGGCTCAGATCACATTTCTTTTTTTGTCTTATTAAAGTTTTTTTTAAATATCAAAGCATATGCATATATAATTTTCAACATTCGCTCTTATAAAACCTTGTGTTCCAGATTTTTTCCTTTTCTTCTCCCCACCCCCTTCCCTAGATAGCGAGTAATCCAATATATGTTAAACATGTGCAATTCTTCTATATATATTTCCTTATTTATCATACAGCACAGGAAAAATCAGATAAAAAATTAGAAAGAAAACAAAATGTAAGCAAACAACAATAAAAAGAATGAAAACACTACATTGTGATCCATACTTGGTACCTGAAATGGACAAAGATTTGGCCTCCCCTCCCCTCCTCCATGGTCTTAGTTAGGGCCCAGGTTCCCTGGGAAATGTTTATTCAGCTAGGAGGAGGGAAATTCCTTTCCCTAAAGCTCTGAGGAATATTTATTCCATATGGAAAGATGTTCCATAACCCTTATCTATTTCAAATAATCTATGTTAAACATCTGCCATTGTATATTCTCCCTACATCCTGTAAGCTCCTATTTTTCTCCTGTGAATGGAGAACCAGAGTGTTTATAAACCTGTGCCCACTTCTATTCGGTGCAGAACTCTCCTGAGTCTGTCCTGGTCCTGACCAGTAAAATAAAATGTTCTCCAAATTACAAACTTCTTGGCTGTCTTTAGTTTGGTTTTTTTTTTTTTCCTGGGCTATCTCAGTACCCACAATCTTCTCTCTGGGTATAGATGGCTCTCTCCATCTCAGATCACATTTCTAAATTTACAAATAAAAAAAATTTTTTCTTGTGGGACATCTATCCATATTGGGTTGCTGCTTTTTCTCTGTTTGAATTCAAGTTTTCTGAAACTAGTTAGAGATGCTAGTTCAGAAGTCCTTAAAAATATTTAGGTATTTGTATCTTCCTCTTAACAGTTGTTTTCACCCATTACTGTGTTTGAATTCCCTTAGGTATATAGGTTGCAGGGAAACAATTTGTTTATTGCACCCTCACTCATTAATCTCTCAGCAGGATAGAAATGAGTCCCACAAGCAGGAGCAAGCCTATATTCCTTTCTTAAACTGGAAAACTATAGCCTTAGCCAGGGTATCATACATTTCATAGAATTTAAGATTGAACATCAGAATTAACAATCTCTGTAGCCTCATGTTAAATTTTAATTGTATACAGAATAAGTAAAACTTATGTATCTTTCAGATAAGTACAGCCTTACAATTAAAAGCCCTTTGCCTCCTTCCTTTATTTGTTTGTAGATTGTTTTATTTGACCTTTCTACTTAACTTTTGTTTCCTTTAATCTTTTCCAATACTCTTTAGAACTTCTGCATCTAATCCATTGTAGCTTAATTAATTAATGCAGTGCTTAGCACAGTGTATGGCCCATAGGAGGCACTTAATGTTTATTGGTTATTAATTTTGCCTCTATAATATAGTATACATCTGTCTTGCTGGTGAGGTAGCTTTCTTCTATGTATTGTATGAGTCATTGTAATTCATGAGCCACCTGCTGTTGCTGATACTGGTAATAGTTAACACAGTAGACTCACTTAACTCAAATAAAAAGTATATTGAGTTGAATTGTAAAAACATAGATAAAAACATTTTCTACATCAACCCGGGGCACATTGTCCCACAAATACATATAATTTGAGTGAAGACCAAAGAGCATATACTTTGAATTATGATAGCCATTTGTCAAGTGTATTGTTATTGCATTTAATGAAAGGTTTTATTGGATGATCTTTAGGGTTTCCTTCTTGCTCTAATTTTCTATGAAATTAAGTGTTTCTTCCTTCTCTTTTGTAATTTCCTGGTCTTTGGGCTGATAAAAATTTCCATGTAATTGAAATGGTACTCTTGTGTTTTGTAAATCCATTTTCATTCAGTTCCCCCAAATATAGAATTGCCTTGCACATTTTCCTAATAAATTAGTAGTTTTGCAAAGGCAATGGGCTCACAAGAAAGTTCTTCTGTTTCTGATTTCTAAGTTGGACATGCTTTAAGCCCCCACAAGCGACATTTTCCATTTTATTTGGCAATATGTAATTTTGCCCTATCTCATCTTTCTTGCGCATTTTATTTTTTGCATTTTTATTGCGCATTTCTCTGCTTCCCACATTCTGTAGGCTAGCCAAACTATCCTTCTTGTTGTAACTGGTGTACATGACACAGTATATCATGTCTCTATATGCCATTGTAAAACTGTTTCCCATTCTTTAATATTGCTCCTCTTCTGCTCTGTGTTCTTGGACTCTGTAGTCTTTCAAGATTTAAGTACCAATTTTTACATGAGAACTTTCTTCACCTCCTGCTCCATCAGGTCCTAATGTCTTCTCTTCCAAGATGACTCTCAAGGTTACCTTGCATCTGTTTTATATGTGTTTTTATATATTTGGATATATGCCAGATGATTTGCATTCATGTCTTTTTGGGAGAGAAATATTCTTAATGATGTTATGACTCATACCCATCATTTCTAGATGAAAAAGAATTGACATGTATTTTATTTATCTCCTTTTATAAATATGCAGTTGCTTCAATTAGGATATTTAAGGGATGTGTGTATGTAATAATATGTGTGCGTATGTATATATGTATATATATATATACAAATATATATACAAAAAAAATATATATATACAAAAAAAATATATATATATTCATTTTCTTTTTATTTGCCCAATATGTGATTTAGGAATGAAAGAGTTGTCCCCAGCACCTTTAAATCTGAAACGTCTATACAAGGAGACATTAGAAATTGAACCCGTTTTGATCATTATTTCTCCTGGAGCTGATCCTTCCCAAGAACTACAGGAACTTGCTAATACTGAAAGAAGTGGAGACTGTTATCATCAGGTTAGTCCTGGGTTTTTATTAATTCTTCTATTTTTATTATTGCTTCTATTTCAGTTGGTATTATTAGAATACTTTATCTGTTGATGAGAAAAGAATTTGTTGTTTATCCTTTAAAATATATATTCTTTTTCAGCTCACTAGTATGTAATTTACTGTGTCATAGGGTTATGTTTTTGGATGAGATTTAAACTGGAATATTAGGATTATTTTCTGTGGAAAACAATGAAGGAAGCTATCTAATTAAAAGAATTTATCTAATGTACTTTCATAATTGAGAGTTGTTGAGAAATTATTTTTATTATCTAGGTAATAATTCCATCAGTTTCCTATTTCAATTTGCATATTCTAAAAGAAACTTAGACCTAAATGAACTTGGCTTCAAATGGCCTTATTTTTAGTTTTGGATAGAATACTTTACCTTTCAACAAGGGTCTGAAGCTCAGGAGAGGTCAGAATTAAAATCTGAGTGTTGGGGAATCATCTTATAAAGATTAAAATCAAAACTGCCTTTAGCTGAGAAACAATAGGACCTCAAGTAAACTCAATATTAAGGGGGCAAAGTAAAAATAAGGAAAGAAATAGAGAAACAACCAAGGTAGGGGGGTGGTATGTTAGAAGCAAAAGGAGGAGAAAATATCAACAATAAAAAAGTAAATATAAGAATAAAAATAAAAAGGCCAGTGTAAACTGTTATAGGGAGATCAAGGAAGGTGAAAATTTGATTCAGAAAATCATGGCCATGAGAATAAGATAGAAAAACATAATTAGCAATTTTTATAACAAATTATGAAGAGTTTAGAATATTGAAAGCTCAATATGAGTCAGGCATATTTAAAAAGATAAAGCTAAGGATATCTTATGTCAGTTTGATGAAACCCTGCCTCTGCCACTAAGAATATAATAGTCCCTTACTACCTTGGTTAGAAAATTCAGTTCTTATACTTTACTTATAAATTTAAGCATATATTTTATTATTGTATAATTTCTTTCTTGTTTCTGCTCATTTTACTGAATATTACTTCATGCAAGTCTTAAGTTTTTCAGAAGCTATCTCTATCTAAATGTCTGTATAACTAAATTTATTCAGCAATTCTTTCACTAATAGATGCCCCTTTAATTCCCAGATGTCTGCTGTCACAAAAAGATTTACTATAAATATTTTCGTAAATATGAATTTTTTTTCTCTTTCTTTGGTCTGTTTGAGAGTATCAGTGATGATATTGCTGGATCAAAAAGTATGCATTGTTTAATGACTTGTTGGACATAGTTCCAAAAAGAATTTTCCAGAATGCTTCTATCTATTTACAATTCCTTCAACAAGACAATAATATGCCTGGAACCTTGCACAGAATTGCTTTAATTTTCATTCTCTTATTTTTGTGATTTGGAGAAATTTTTATATGGCCATCATTTTCTTTGATTTCTTCCCTTTAGAACTGTTGGTTCATATATATTGACCAGTTATCTATGGGGAAGTGGCTATCATTCTTACAGATTTGTATTGGTTCTTTATATCTTTTGCAAATCAAACCTTTATCAGAAAAACTTGTCACAATGATTTGTCAATTAAATTTTCCCTTATTAATTTATTGCTTTTGTTGATACATTTTTAAAATTTTAAAGTAAACAAAATTGACCATTTTCTCTTCTGTGATCCTCTTTCTCCCTTGTCTGATCATGAATTATTCTCCAATCTATTGTTGAAAAAGTTGCTTTTTTTCCTCTTTAATTATTTACTGTTCTTATGTAGTATCATTTTATGTCAAGATCCTGAATCCATTTGCAGCTCAGTGTGGTAAACAGTGATAGATCTTAGTCTAAACCTAATTCTCTGAGACTTTCTATTTTTCCTAGAAGTTTTTTGTTGAATAATAATTATTATTATTCCTTATCCCAGTGGTTTAATACTTTGAGTTTGTTGAATACTATGCTACTATGGTTACTAATATGTTCCACAGATCAACTTTTCTGTGTTTTTTATGATCACTGTTGTTATTTTATAATTTTAACATCTGATGGTGCCATTTTTACTTCCTTACAATTTAATAAAATTTCTTTTGAAAACTTCAACATTTTTTGTACTTCAGATGAATTTTGTTATCATTTTTTCTAGGCTTTTTAGTAATACTTTGGTAGATTCCTTGATATGGCACTGATTAAGTAATTTTAAAATTACATATCAATTTTTATTATATTATCATGCTCCAAGCATAAATAATTAAGATTTCTCCATTTATTTAGATCTGTCTTTATCTTTATAAAAAAGTATTTTGTATTTGTGTCCTTTTGTATGTGTCTTAATAGATGTCCTTCTAATATTTTATATATTCTGTAGCTATTTTGAATGGAAAAGAGCTTTGAAAGAAAAGTACTGCCAAATACTATAGAGGTGAAAAGGAAAATGAGGGTTTAAAAGGGAGAAACTGTTAAGACATGATAGTTAATCTTTGGGAGATCATTTAAGGGGAATTTGGATAATGGGTTTCATGGTGAGTCAATAGAAGATGTAACTACAATCATCAATTCTGGCAACAAAAGGAAAGAGAAAGAAAGGAAAGTCATTGTTTATTGCTTGACTAGAAATGGCATTTTAATATTACCTGCTAGGTTTTAGAATATATGTAAAGTATAAAAAGCTCAGAAATCATATCATAAAAACTCTAAGAATTGATTCATTATGAATTATTAAAATTTCTTATCTTAAATGTGATACTGATAACATATTCTGTAATATAAATGTTCTCTATTTTCTTCTAGGTTGCTATGGGCCAAGGTCAAGCTGATTTAGCAATTCAGATGCTGAAAGAATGTGCTCAAAATGGAGACTGGCTGTGCTTGAAGAACTTACATCTTGTGGTTTCATGGCTTCCGGTTCTGGAAAAGGTAAGCTTGGATAAGTGGGACATAATAAGTATACTGTTCAATTTATTCCCTAAAAGAATCCCTACATAACATCAATTTGTATGAAGTTGTTTTTTTTTTTTTTTTTTTTTTTTTTTAATTTTTTATTTTATTTTATAATTATAACATTTTTTGACAGTACATATGCATGGGTAATTTTTTACAACATTATCCCTTGCACTTACTTCTATTCAGATTTTTTCCCTTCCTCTCCCACCCCTCCCCCAGATGGCAAGCAGTCTTATATATGTTAAATATATTACAGTATAATTTAGATACAATATATGTGTGTAGAACCGAATTTTTTGTTGCACAGGAAGAATTGGATTCAGAAGGTAAAAATAACAGTTTACATTCATTTCCCAGTGTTCCTTTTCTGGATGTAGCTGGTTCTGTCCATCATTAATCAATTGGAATTGGATTAGTTCTTCTCTATGTTGAAGAAATCCACTTCCATCAGCATACATCCTCATACAGTATCATTGTTGAAGTGTATAATGATCTTCTGGTTCTGCTCGTTTCACTCAGCATCAGTTGATGTAAGTCTCTCCAAGCCTCTCTGTATTTCTCCTGTTGGTCATTTCTTATAGAACAATAATATTCCATAACATTCATATACCATAGTTTACCCAACCATTCTCCAATTGATGGACATCCATTCATCTTCCAGCTTCTAGCCACTATGAAAAGGGCTGCCACAAACATTTTGGCACATACAGGACCCTTTCCCTTCTCTAGTAGTTCCTTGGGGTATAAGCCCAGTAGTAGTATGGCTGGGTCAAAGGGTATGCACATTTTGATAACTTTTTGGGCATAATTCCAGATTGCTCTCCAGAATGGTTGGATTCTTTCACAACTCCACCAACAATGCATCAGTGTCCCAGTTTTCCCACAGCCCCTCCAACATTCATCGTTATTTGTTCCTGTCATGTTAGCCAATCTGACAGGTGTGTAATGATACCTCAGAGTTGTCTTAATTTGCATTTCTCTGATCAATAGTGATTTGGAACACTCTTTCATATGAGTGGAAATAGTTTTAATTTCATCATCTGAAAATTGTCTGTTCATATCCTTTGACCATTTATCAATTGGAGAATGGCTTGATTTCTTATAAATTAAAGTCAATTCTCTGTATATTTTGGAGATGAGGCCTTTATCAGAACCTTTAACTGTAAAAATGTTTTCCCAATTTGTTACTTCCCTTCTAATCTTGTTTGCATTAGTTTTGTTTGTGCAGAAACTTTTTAATTTGGTGTAATCAAAATGTTCTATTTTGTGATCAATAATGGTCTCTAGTTCTCCCTTGGACACAAACTCCTTCCTCCTCCACAAGTCTGAGAGGTAAACCATCCCATGTTCCTCCAATTTATTTATGATTTCGTTCTTTATGCCTAAATCTTGGACCCATTTTGATCTAAACTTAGTATGTGGTGTTAAATGTGGGTCCATGCCTACTTTCTGCCATACTAATTTCCAGTTTTCCCAGCAGTTTTTGTCAAATAATGAATTCTTATCCCAAAATTTGGGATCTTTGGGTTTGTCAAAGATTAGATTGCTATTTTTATTCACTATCTTGTCCTGTGAACCTAACCTATGCCACTGATCAACTAGTCTATTTCTTAGCCAATACCAAATGGTTTTGGTGACTGTTGCTTTATAATATAGCTTTAAATCAGGTACACTTAGACCACCTTCCTCTGACTTTTTTTTCATTAGTTCCCTTGCAATTCTCGACCTTTTATTCTTCCATATGAATTTTGTTGTTATTTTTTCTAGGTCATTAAAATAGTTTCTTGGGAGTCTGATTGGTATAGCACTAAATAAATAGATTAGTTTGGGGAGTATTGTCATCTTTATTATATTCGCTCGGCCTATCCAAGAACATTGAATGTCTTTCCAATTATTTAAATCTGACTTTATTTTTGTGGCAAGTGTTTTGTAATTTTGCTCATATAATTCCTGACTCTCCTTTGGTAGATATATTCCCAAATATTTGATACTATCGACTGTTATTTTGAATGGAATTTCTCTTTGTATCTCTTGCTGTTGGATTGTGTTGGTAATGTATAAAAATCCTGAGGATTTATGTGGATTTATTTTGTATCCTGCGACTTGGCTAAAATTCTGAATTATTTCTAATAGCTTTTTAGCAGAGTCTTTGGGGTTCTCTAAGTATACCATCATGTCATCTGCAAAAAGTGACAATTTGATTTCTTCATTTCCTACTCTAATTCCTTGGATCTCTTTCTCGGCTCTTATTGCCAAGGCTAGAGTTTCTAGTACTATATTGAATAGTAATGGTGATAGTGGGCAACCTTGTTTCACTCCTGATCTTACAGGGAAAGGTTCTAGTTTATCACCATTACATATGATGTTTACTGAAGGTTTTAAATATATGCTCCTTATTATTTTAAGGAATAGTCCATTTATTCCTATACTCTCAAGCGTTTTTAGTAGGAATGGATGTTGGATTTTATCAAATGCCTTTTCTGCATCTATTGAGATGATCATATGGTTTTTATTAATTTGATTATTAATATGGTCAATTATACTAATAGTTTTCCTAATATTAAACCAGCCCTGCATTCCTGGTATAAATCCCACTTGGTCATAGTGTATTATCCTGGGGATGATTTTCTGAAGTCTATTTGCTAATATCTTATTTAAGATTTTAGCATCAATATTCATTAAGGAAATTGGTCTATAGTTTTCTTTCTCAGTTTTCGATCTATCTGGTTTAGGTATCAGTACCATGTCTGTGTCATAGAAGGAATTTGGTAGGACTCCTTCGATCCCTATTTTTTCAAATAGTTTACATAGCATTGGAGTTAGTTGTTCTTTAAATGTTTGGTAGAATTCACCTGTAAATCCATCTGGTCCTGGGGACTTTTTCTTAGGAAGTTGGTTAATAGCTTGGTCTATTTCTTTTTCTGAGATGGGACTATTTAGACTACTTACTTCTTCCTCTGTTAATCTGGGCAAGCTATATTTTTGAAGGTATTCTTCCATTTCATTTAAGTTATCGAATTTATCGGCATAAAGTTGAGCAAAGTAGCTCCTAACTATTGTTCTAATTTCCTCTTCATTAGTGGTGAGTTCACCCTTTTCATTTTCAAGACTATCAATTTGCTTTTTCTCTTTCCTTTTTTGAATCAGGTTTACTAAGGGTTTGTCTATTTTGTTGGTTTTTTCATAAAACCAACTCTTAGTTTTATTAATTAATTCAATAGTTTTTTTACTTTCAATTTTATTAATCTCACCTTTTATTTTTTGAATTTCAAGTTTTGTGTTTGTCTGGGGGTTTTTAATTTGTTCCTTTTCTAGCAATTTTAGTTGTAAACCCAATTCGTTGGCCCTCTCTTTCTCTATTTTATGCAGGTAGGCCTGTAGAGATATAAAACTTCCCCTAATTACTGCTTTGGCTGTATCCCACACATTTTGGTATGATGTCTCATTATTGTCATTTTCTTGGGTGAAGTTATTAATTATGTCTATGATTTGCTGTTTTACCCAATCATTCTTTAGTATAAGATTATTTAGTTTCCAATTATTTTTTGGTCTATTTTCCCATGGCTTTTTATTAAATGTTATTTTGATTGCATTATGGTCTGAAAAGGATGCATTTACTATTTCTGCCTTACTGCATTTGATTTTGAGGTTTTTATGCCCTAGTATATGATCAATTTTTGTATAGGTTCCATGAACTGCTGAGAAGAAAGTATATTCCTTTCTGTCTCCATTTAGCTTTCGCCAAAGATCTATCATATCAAACTTTTCTAGTATTCTATTTACCTCTTTGACTTCTTTCTTATTTATTTTGTGGTTTGATTTATCTAATTCTGATAGTGCAAGGTTGAGATCTCCCGCTATTATAGTTTTGCTATCTATTTCCTCTTGCAACTCTCTTAATTTCTCTTTTAAGAATTTAGATGCTGCACCACTTGGTGCATACATGTTTAATATTGATACTGCTTCACTGTTGATGCTTCCCTTTAGCAGGATATAATGCCCTTCCTTATCTCTTTTAATTAGATCAATTTTTGTTTTTGCTTGATCTGAGATGAGGATGGCTACTCCTGCTTTTTTGGTTTTGCCTGAAGCATAATAGATTCTGCTCCACCCTTTTACTTTTAGTTTGAATGTCTCATCCTGTTTCAGGTGTGTTTCCTGTAAACAACATATAGTAGGATTCTGACTTTTAATCCAGTCTGCTAACTGCTTCCTCTTTATGAGGCAGTTTGCCCCATTCACATTTATGGTTAGAAGGACTAATTCTATATTGCTTGCCATCCTATTAACCCCTGCTTATGCTTTTCCCCTTTCCTTCCCTTTTACCCTCCTATCCAGTATTCAACTGGTAAACACCACTTGCTTTTCACAGCCCTCCCTTTTTAGGATCCCTCCCCCACCTTAAAGATCCTCCCCTTATTTTACCCCTTTTCCTCGAAATTACTGTATTCCCTTCCCCTTAGCTTACTCCTTCCCTTTCACTTTTCAATGAAGTGGAAGAAGTTTCACCATAAATCGAATATGTCTATTGATACACGCTATGTTCATCTCCCTCCTTTCTTTCTCTCAGATATAATAGGTTACCTTTGCCTCTTCATGAGATGTAGTACCACCACTTTATACTTTTTTATGATATAATCTCCTTTCCACCTCTAGTTTCTAAGACAAATTGTACATATGTTCTTTACATATTTTTTTGACAGAAGTATAGTTCTCAAGATTTCATTTTACCTTTTTTAGAAGTCTCTTGAGTTCTGTATTTGAAGATCAAACCTCTTATGTAGGTCTGGTTTTTTCATCAAAAATAGATGGAATTCATTTATTTCGTTAAATGTCCATCTTCTTCCCTGGAAAACGATGCTCATTCTTGCTGGGTAAGTTATTCTTGGCTGCATACCAAGTTCCTTAGCCTTTCGGAATATCATGTTCCAGGCCCTGCGTTCTTTTAATGTGGATGCTGCTAGATCCTGTGTTATCCTTATTGTGGATCCTCCATATCTGAATTGTTTTTTTCTAGCAGCTTCCAATATCTTTTCCTTTGTCTGATGGTTCTTGAACTTGGCCACTATATTTCTTGGCGTTTTGATTTTAGGGTCCCTTTCAGTAGGTGATCGATGAATTTTCTCAATGTCTATTTTACCCTCTGTTTCCAAAACGTCTGGGCAGTTCTCTTTGATAATTTCCTCGAAAATGGTGTCCAAGCTCTTTTTTTCCTCCCATTTTTCAGGGAGTCCGATTATTCTCAGATTGTCTCTCCTGGATCTGTTTTCCAGGTCTGTTGTCTTTCTGGTAAGGTACTTGACAGTCTTTTCAATTGTTTCATTTCTCTGGTTTTGCTTGACTCCCTCTTGGTTTCTCCTTGAGTCATTCATTTCTACTTGTTCCAGTCTAATTTTCAATGATGTATTTTCTTCACTCACTTTTTTTATATCTCTTTGTAATTGTCCAATTGAGTTTTTATCTTCTATGGAATTTTTTTCCATTGTATCCATTTTATTTTTTAGAGAGCTGATTTCTTTTTCCAGCTCTCTAATCCTGTTTTCCTTGGAGTTGTTTACCTTTTCCAGCTCACTAATCCTGTTTTCCTTGGAGTTGTTTACCTTTTCCAGCTCACTAATCTTGTTTCTCAATGATTTGATTTCTTTATCCATTCTGTCTTTGAATGCATGGGATAACTTCTCCAGGCTCTCTTGCCAACCTTTCCTTTCCTTTTCCCATTTCTCTTCCAGCTCTCTTGTGAGAGCCTTTTTGGTTTCCTCTATGAGGTTCTTTTGTATTGAGGAGCAGCTTATATCCCTCCCAGGGAATACATCTGGGGACATTCTGTTCCTAGTCTTCTCAGCATTTGAAGTCTGCTCCCTCTCCACACAGAAGCTGTCAATGGTTAGAGCCCTTTTGAATTTTTTGTTCATTTTGTCAGAGTAGGAATCAAAGAAAACAAACTGACAAGAGAAACAATTGGTCTATTTTGCGGGGGATAGGGCTGGATGTTATTAATGGGCTTCCTCTACAGACTGGGGGTAGGGCAGCAGAGAGCCACTAACAGAACAGCAATGACTGTACTGAGTCTGCGCTCTGAGGCTCTGAGAACGCACTGAGTCAGTCCAGGTGGGGGTTGGGGGTGGCCGGGCTCTGAGAGAAGCTGGCTTTCTGGGGTTTTAATCTTCACCTCCGGTGTTTACACCCTCTCCGCTGCTCCTGGCTTGCTGCCAAGACGGAGCATCCACACTGGGGCAAAAGCCCTTTCACAGAAACGGCAGATATCACACCCCTCCCCCTCCGGTCTGAGCTGTGTGAGCTGCCTGTCTTGCTCTGGCTGCCTGCCCTCAGTCTGCGCCCAGTCTGATTGACCCTCCCCTGAGCAAACACAGACCTTTTCTGGCGACTTTCAAGGATGTCTTCTCTTGGTGATAATTTGTGGATTTCTTTCTGGGTCAAGCATTAAGTCAGAGGCTTGTCATGAAGTAAGTTCTGAGAGAAAACGAGGAGCTCAAGCAGCTGTCTGCCTCCACGCCGCCATCTTGGCCGGAAGTCGGAAAGCCTGTATGAAGTTGTAACACATAGTATTTGTAAATAGTGCTTGTAAAATCTGAGAAATTGGAATATGATGAAATCACCTTAAATGTCTTTCAAACTTTGTTAAAGTTTACTTTTAAATGCCAATTCAGAAAGATATTCTTTTTCCTGGAAAGATATCCTTTTAACTTTTTGATTTTATATGTTACACATCATTTTAGACTTAAGGGAAGGTTGTTTTGTTTTGTTTTTAAATTTTGTCACAAAACAGAGTGTTGTTTAGGAAAAAAAAGGCAAACTTAGATTGCTTTAAAGGAGAAGAACAAGTACCATGTAGATCAAGATACCAAAGTAGGGAAAACTGTAAAATTGGAAAGTCTATTTGTGATGTTTTATATTTTCATAGCAGAGAGAGATTGTTTTGTGGCTCACTTGTATTCAGCTTAAATAAGATGATTCTGGGATGGTGATTTCAGGTCATCTTGAAAACAAAATGAAAAAAAAATCACATTTGTTTTTACTAATTTGTTAATGATTATACTTAAGGATTACTGAAATAAATATTATTTTTATTTGAGAATCTATCTTCCAAGGGACAGTCAGGAACTATATGAACAAAACTACAAAACACTTTCCACACAAATAAAGTCAGAGCTAAACAATTAGAAAAATATTAAGTGCTCTTGTATAGGTCAAGTGAATATAATGAAGATGACAATACTATGTAAATTAATCTATTAATTTAGTGCCATACCAATCAGATTCCCAAGAAACTATTTTAATGACCTAGAAAAAATAACAACAAAATTCATCTGGAAGAACAAAAGGTCAAGAATTTCAAGGGAATTAATGAAAAAAATATCAAATGAAGATAGCCTAGCTGTACCTGATTTAATACTATATTATAAAGCAGGTATTGGTTAAGAAATAGACCAGTTGACCAGTGGAATGGGTTAGGTTCACAGGACAAAATAGTCAATAACTATAGCAATCTGGTGTTTGACAAGCTCAAAGATAGCAGCTTTTGGGATAAGAATTCATTATTTGACAAAAACTGCTGGGAAAATTGGAAATTAGTATGGCAGAAACTAGGCATTGACCCACGCTTAACACTGTACACCAAGATCAGGTCAAAAATGGGTCCATGATCTAGGCATAAAGAATGAGATTATAAATAAATTAGAGGAACATAGAATACTTTACCTCTCAGATCCGTGGAAGAGGAACGAATTTGTGACCAAAGAAGAACTATAGATCATTATTGATCACAAAATAGAAAATTTCGATTATATTAAGTTAAAAAGCTTTTGTACAAACAAAACTAATGCGGACAAGATTAGAAGGGAAGAAATAAATTGGGAAAACATTTTTATAGCTAAAGGTTCTGATAAACGTTTCATTTGCAAAATGTATAGAGAATTGACTCTTAATTTATAAGAAATCAAGCCATTCTCCAATTGATAAATTGTCAAAGGATATGAACAGTTTTCGGATGAAGACGTTTCTATTCATACTATTTCTAGTCATATGAAAAGTGTTCCAAATCATTGTTGATCAGAGAAATGCAAATTAAGACAACTTCGAGATACCACTACACACCTCTTAGATTGGCTAAGATGACAGGAAAAGGTAAAGACAAATGTTTGAGGGGATGCAGGAAAACTGGGATACTGATGCACTGTTGGTGGAATTGTGAATGGATCCACCATTCTGGAGAGTAGTTTAAAACTATGCTCAAAATGTTATCAAATTGTGCATCCTTTGATCCAGCAGTGTTACTATTGGACTTTTGTCCCAAAGAGATATTGAAGAAGGGAAAGGAACCTATATGTGCAAGAATGTTTGTGGCAGCCCTTTTCATAGTAGCTAGAAACTGGAAAATGAATTGATGCCCATCAATTGCAGAATGGCTGAATTAATTGTGGTATATGAATGTTATGGAATATTATTTTTCTGTAAGAAATGACCATTAGTATGAATACAGAGAGGCTTGGAGAGACTTACATGAACTGATGCTAAGTGAAATGAGCAGAACCAGATCATTATATACTTCAACAACGATACTGTGTGATGATCAGTTCTGATGGATGTGGTTATCCTTAACAAAATCCAAATAATTTCCAACTGATCAGTAATGACTAGAACCAGCTACACCCAGAGAAAGAGCACTGGGAAATGAGTATAAACCACAACATAGCATTTCCACACTTTCTGTTATTGTCCACTTGCATTTTTGTTTTTTCTTCTCAAGTTATTTTTTACCTTCTTTCTAAATCTGATTTTTCTTGTGCAGCAAGATAATTGTATAAATATGTATACATATACTGTACTTAACATATACTTTAACATATTTAACATGTATCAGACTACCTGTCATCTAGGGAAGGGATGGAGGGAAGGAGGGGAAAAGTTAAAACAAGTTTTTACAAGGGTCAATGTTGAAAAATTACCCATGCATATGTTTTGTATATTAAAAAAAGATTATTTTCTTTAAAAGTTGGCTTATATATCATCAATTCTTAGTTTGTATAATATTAGTTGCATTCAACTTTTTAAATAGCATCATCTGTCACAATCATCATAATAACATTTCTATAGACCTTTTTTAAGTTTTGCAAAGTGTTTTACACATATTACCCAATTTTAACCTTTTAACAACCCTTGTATGCAAAACTCAATTATATTCCCACTTTACAGATGCAAAAACTAAGACTGAGAGAGTTAATATGATTTGCCTAATATCTAAGACAATATTTTAAATTAGATTCTTCTGACTCTTTAACTTCAGCACCTTTTTTATTGTGCCACCTAATTGCATGTCTATATATTGTATATATGTTTTATTCAATACAATACACATTTGTTAAGTCATTAAGTTATTCTTTTCTTTTGATTGATTACTATATCTATTAGAGATTCAATTCCTGTTCTTCCTGTTTTTATATCATAGGAAATAATAAGCATGTATTATTAATTTTCATGAATTTTATCACAATACTTATTTCATAGGAACATGTGAATAATTTATTTATATATTACATAAGTAGAATATAACTATTGAGTGTCATGTAATTAGATAATTATAATTGGTATACTCATCCTCAATAGACCATTTATTGAGTACCTATGAGTTACTCACTTCTGTGCTAATTGATGCTGAGATTCAAAAGAAATATCCCATTCCCATCTTAAAAACTGTAATCTAATAAGAAACAAAATCAACCCGTTGCAGGCAATTGAGAATAATTAATGTTGTGGGCAACAGAATTTTGGAGATGGGAGAGGAGTCAGTGTGGGTAGAAATATTAGAAAGAAGTTTAATAGAAATGGCATATAAGTCTTGAATGATGAATAGAGTTAGATTGAGTTAGAAGAGAAGACATTCTAGTACAGAATATATAAGGAACCACACATAGGATATTGGGAAATAATGGGAACAATATGAAATTGGTACTGTGGGACCAAATTTTAGACTGAAAGCCACCAAGAAGAGTTTGGATATTGGCAATAGACCTAATTGTAGGTTCAGAATATAAAATCCTAATTGATAGATTGAGAACTCAGTCAGAGAAATTTGCCTTCCTTAAATAAACTCTATTGGGTTTACTTTATAAAGAAGCTGATTTGTATGTGTTCCGTAAATCTTTCTATAATGCTAATTTACCTTTTTGTTTCTTTTTTTAAAGTACTAACTTGAGGAGAATTCCCAAGATAGAAGCTATGCATTTTTACATTCCATGGCTATGATTGCATTTTTTAATGTACATATCACACTTATATCTAAACATAACATTTTGCCACCCTATCCATTCTTACCCCTTCTCTTTCCACTTCACAGTATACAGTTTTTAATAACTGAAACACAATGCTTAGATTATAATCACACTCTTATAAACCATATTTTTCAGTCATCATTAACTTAATCTCATTTAAAAAAACTTTCATAAGGATTTAATAGGAAATATGTGATACATATAGATATTTAAGATTCTAACAATACAAAATAGGTCCACTTGTAGTACTTATTTAAATAAATCTGTTATTTTTTTCCTTCTTCCAGGAATTAAATTCCCTCCAACCCAAAGAGACTTTTCGTCTTTGGCTCACAGCTGAAGTTCATCCCCACTTTACTCCCATTTTACTTCAGTCCAGTCTGAAAATAACATATGAGGTAAAAAGGCATTATAAATTTGAATCATTGTGTGGTTACATATAATATTGTAAGTGATTTGACTGAGAATGAATATGTATTATACTTATATGCTCTACATGAAAATGAAAAAAAAATTAAAATACAAAAATTAGAGGCAGAAGGCCTGAGTTCAAACCATAGTTCTTCAACCAATTCCCTTGGTTTAAGTTTCTTTATAAAATGATAGAATTAGACTGGAAGATTTTTAAGGTCCATGTCAAAATCTCTGACATTGGAAAAAAAATCTTGAATCTATTAAAAGATGTTTTAGTCATCTTTTTTTTTTCACTTGAGAGTCAATTAGATAAAGTGCAAAAAGCAAGAAGATCTAATTCAATTCTTGTACCTAGCACTTTTTGTTATGCCATGTAATCTGAGTATTTTTATCTGTAAAACTAGAGATTAAAAATACCTGCTTTCCCTATTTTTCAGGGTCATTGAACGGATCAAATAAGATAATATATATGCATGTGCTTCATAAACTATACACAATACAAATACAAAGCATCGTTCCTCACTCTTCATTGTTATAGTGATTTAATAATAGCAGTAGTGACATTGGCATTTGCAGTGTTTCAGATTTTGAGGATACTTGAATAACCATTTTGTTTCATTCACCTTAGCCATGATAGAGAATGAAAATGTGTGTATTTTAAACTTATTTGTTCTTTTTTGCATTTATTAATTGTTCTACTAATTTTCTAGTAAATGGTTAAAATAACATATATATATATTTTTTTTTTCTGGTAAATAAAAAGTAATTATTTAAAATATTTCACCGATTTTTTTCATTTCTTCCATGGACCTTAATAGAAAGGAAAATAAATCCTGTCATTTTAGAAACAGAATTTTATATCTGGAAGGGGATGTACAAATTGTATAGTTGAAGTTCCCCTTTATTTTGTTAGAAAATGAGACTGAGAGAGATAATGAATACTTTATCAGTTGAATTCAGAATAGATTCTGTATTTTGCAGATGATAGTGCTGTCAGAGAAGGGATTTCTAAAGCATGTGGGGATTGGACCAGTTCAGTATTTACCTAACTATAATATACAAAAACTTGGAGTTTCACATAAGGGATTATTTGAATAAATTTTAGATTTTCGTAAGGTTAAAAAACTAGTTCCAAAGTTTGGAATAGAATTTATATTTGTTATAATTCACTATTTTTACATTTCATCTTTTTCCTAATAATTCTATGACAGTGTTATCAATTAGAAATGAGGTTCTCTAATATTAATTGTATACATTAGGAATCCTACAGGTCACACATTAACATAGTTTTAAAATGTAATATTTTGACTATTGTATTTTAATAATTTTGTTAAATATTTTAAATTACATTTTAATCTGGTTTAACTGCACTCAGAGAGTTGTGGACTATGTGCAGCCAATGCTTGGTGTATTTGACAAAATCTGGGAGAGCCTTTTATAGTTCTTATTATTCCACCAAGAAATGGATATAATTCCATAGTTTGATTTTCAAAATTCCTGTAATTCCCATAATTTATAAAGAAATCCTCAAAATTCAGACCTCAAAAATGAGTTCCTGTTTCTCTAGGCCAAGTCTGAAGGACTCTTTAGTAGATCAAAATTTACAGCTTTCTTGATTTTACCTAATTTTCTCACAAATTTCCAGCAATGATTGCCTGTGAATCTCTCTCTTAAAAGAATTGCATTAGCTATTATGTTTTATTTTAAAGATAGTAGAACATTTTTATGCTATCTAATTTTTGAGAATGTGTATCTCATTTTTGAAACTTTCACTGAGAAACTTTATGTTTATGTGTTTTAAGTATTTCTTACACTTATAAAATGTTTTGAATTATTTAAAAATGGATTGTAAAATCCACAAAATATCTGGGTTTTTTTTGCTTACTCCCCTAGACCCTAAAAAAAATCTGGTGATTGCAGCAGTTCTTCAATACATAGTAATCTATACATATATATACACACACACACACATAGTTCAATGTAATTGTAATCAATAAATAATAATATATTGTTTTATATATATATATATATATATGTTCAGAAAATCTCTTTTCAATCTGTTCAAAGTAAACATTTATCTTATGAAATATAACTATGCTATTATAATATTTTTTCTTAAGGCACCTCCAGGTTTGAAGAAGAACTTAATGCGGACATATGAATCCTGGACTCCAGAGCAAATTAGCAAAAAAGACATTGTGGAACGGGCACATGCCCTCTTCAGCCTGGCCTGGTTCCATGCTGCATGCCAAGAAAGAAGAAATTATATTCCTCAAGTAAGAAATACCATTTTTATGAAAATGTTAACTTTGGCATTTTGTTTCCTTAAAGTCAGAGATTCTTCTTAATCTTGGGTCTGTGAACTTGTTTCTTTTAATATTTTGAAAATTACATTTCAGTATTAATTGATTTCCTTCACAATCCTGTGTGTTTTATTTTATTTATTTAATCTGAGTAGGGCTTCATAGGCTTCCTTTAATTTTTAGGGTGGCCCATGATCCAAAAAATGGCTAGGAATGCCTGCCTAGTATTTTTTTTGGTTATTGTTTGGGGAAAACTATTAAGTGCCAATTATGTGCCAGGCACTTAAGTAGACCCAATAGTTTCTATTATATTGTATGAAACAAAATGTAATTTATAATGTATATGCAAAATTATCTTGTGCATTGAACAAGATGTAATCTTCAGTGATTTCACCTTGGAGATCACTTTATGACAGTATTCCTAGTCCAATCTCCTTTGTTTGGGATACATTGTCAAAGAAATTAAAATGTTCAATATTTATTAAGTGCTGCCTGCACTGTTAAATGGTGAAAAACATATAGAGTGAAGATAAAAACTATATTTACCATTGTGGAGCTTAGTTAATAAGCTACATATAGCACATAACTGTGATACCCAAAAAATATACTATAAGTCTATCAGAGAGGTACAAATCAAGTACTATGTGTAGCCTTATAATGTGTGATCATCCCTAAGAGAAAAATAAAGCTTTATGGAAGAAATGGCACCTGAGTTGGCATTTAAAGCATGGGTTCATTAAGCTAAAGAGGAAAGGGAAGTTATTTGATATTCAGGTGGAAAAGGTATGGAAGTAGGAAGGCAAAGTAGATAAAGAGGAATACAAGGTGACTAGAACATAGAGTGAGTTAGAGGAATTGTTTGGTGATAGGAGAGATATATTTGCGTGTGATTTTAGAGAACTGTAAATGTGATGAAAAGGAGGGAACTGATGGCTACCATTGGTTTTGTCAAGGATGCCATGTCATCTGTTTTGTAAATGTGAAAGATCACAACAGAGTTAGGAGATTAAGGAGACTCCAATAATTGGAACAGTTTCAGTATTAGGATATTTTGAACAGCTTCCATGAGAAATTAGCAAAAAAGAAATTCATTGGAGAATAATGGGGATCCAGCAAAAATTAAGGCACTACACAATTGTAAGAGGTGAAATCTGAGTGGATAGAAATCAGTTCATTTGTTGTTTTGATCTTTCTCTACTGAGAGTATAGTTAGGAATCAGAATGTTGCAAATTGAATGGTGGCTTGAGTTAGGAAGGAAGCAAACATTTAGTAAGTGCCTACTACATCGTACTAAATACTTAGGAAATACAATTTTGTTTGACTATAATAGTTCTGTGAGGGAAAAATGTTATTAACTCAGTTTTACTTGCCCGAGGTTACACAGTATCTGAAGCTAGACTAGAGCACAGGCTTTCCCAACTCCCCACTCAGAGTTCCATCCACCTCATCACCTAGGAAAGTGAAAGTGATAGAAGGTCATAGAGCTTGTGATGGAAAGTGAGAGCCTGAGCCAGGGCCATAGCCAGAGAACTTATGTGTATCAGCAGAGGAGGTGCTGTGATGAAGAAGAAATATGTGGATCATATTGATTTCAAAAGAAGGGAACATACTGATACCACATCTGCTGTAATCTTCCTGGAGGCTACTCTTCATTTCTGCCATTTTATATGACTAGGAGATGGAATTAACATAAACATTTTTACCCATTGCTCTTTTTATTCCATTGTTGATTTCTATACAACCACTTGTCACTATCATTATTCACATGTGTTTTTATCTATTATCTTTTTACAATTTAATTCTGATCCTAGATTAAAGCAACACTCTTGTTGTTAAAACAATGTAAATTTAGTATGTAGATTCATAGATTTTATAGATTAGAAATTTAAGCTAGAATAATATTTTATGGGAAATTTTTGGAGTTTCAAATAGATGCATTGAAACATTTGAAATACTGTCCATTGAGGTCTTTATCAAAGAGTTTATGCTGTAAATTGTTATTACCATTGGCTTCCGTATCTCTTAACTTGTCAAGTGAGCTGACTTAGATACTTTCTAGATTCTTTTGTCTCTTCATTATGGAGATTTCTGTCAGGTAACCTACATGAAATTATTTAGTTTAGGTTCTGTCTTATTTTCCACTTGTATCTCATTTCATTTCAGTAACTGCTTAGAATTGTTTTAATTGCATACCATAGCTTTTCATTATCTTCTAGATTTTGATATTTGCTCATTTAATGGTGAAACTATGCAATGATGAGCTACGATCTGTATGATTTTGTTTTTATTATTTTTTTTATTGTTATTATTCTGGACTCAGCATGTCCAGGGAATATGGATGTAATCCAGGTTGATTCTTATCTTGAAGTAAGTATTCATGGTATAAAGGCTTAAGATTTCTGTGTAGTCACTTCTTGTTCCTGATCTGTTTTTCCAACCTTTTTGTCCATCTTCTCTTCTAACCTTTATCACTATTTACATTTAAATCTCCAAATATTAAGATGTTTTGTATTTGGCTTAGTTCATTAGTCTGGGGAGCTCTCTGTGGCAGGTAGTCTTCTGCCCATACTGTTTGGCAACTGTTTTGCAATGAAAAATCTCAGAGTTTGAGAATTTATATTATATTACTTGTCCAACATTACAAAATATGTGTTAGAAACAGAACTTATACAACTCTTCTTAATTTTGAGAATTACTGTATTGCCTCTCAAAATATATGCTGATGTTGATTTAATTTAGTTTTATTCTGTTCTTGTAGAATATTTCTGACTCTTTATCTTGTGTAATGTTGGTTTATAGGCTGTCATTATGTTAATGGTGGTCTTTTTGTAAAAAGGTTGTTATAAATACTGCAATGTAAGGTGACCAAATATTCCATGAAATGATGTTGCTTGTAACTTTGCGCTATGTGATGAAATCAATTCTGACAAGTTTTCAATTGCTTATATAAAGAGAATATATTATCCATCCTTCCATTTAGTTGGAACAGTGTTCTGTCTTCAATCTCTTTTTTTAATAGCAAAAATTCAGTTTCTCAAGTGTAGTCTCTTGTGGTTGGTCATTGAACAAGAATCTTGTAATTTAAAATTTCATCAGCTAAGTTAAAGTTTAAAAACTATGATTCTTAATACCCCATGCCATCTGCTACTCTCATTGTAGAAGCAGAAAGGTTTCACATAGGGCTGAGGTTTCTGTGGCTCAAGAATTTACTGCTAAGTGTCCAGCGTATATATTTGTGAGGTTTCAGACAAAGTAAGAAGTCAGAAGGCAGACTCAAGTCTGCTGCTAGAATTGCATTCAGAGTCTTTCAACAATAACAGAGCCTGCCAGAGTGGGTATAGCTTTGTAATTTCAGGCTTAACTTTATAATGGGGAAGGATAAAGTTTAGAGAATAACAAATTGTTGGCATTCAACTGATAACAGAAAATGTGAAATAAATGTCAAAAGATAGGTTAGGGTTAGTTTTGGAAAGATTTTAAGACTCCAGATCAGTGATTTTGTAGTTTTTTGTCCGTTTTTTTTAATTCTATAGATAATAATGACACATTGAAGTTTCTTGAGTTATATATTAAAACTTATGTTTTAAGATGATTATTTTGGCAATTGTGTAGAGAATAACTTGCTTGGGAACAAGGTATATTGAGAGACTAAAATTCTGTAATCCAGGTAGAAGACTGGTAAAGAAGGCCTGAACTAGGGGGTGTCCTTATAATTAAAAGCAAGAGTTCAATGTGAAAGCCATTGATTGATTCTACTTACAGAACAAAACTTCTGTTTGTTGGGGAGGTAGTGAGGAGAGATCTGTAATAGTGTTGTGATTTAAGAAAGATTAGGGTACAGATTTGTTTAGTCACTAGATTCCTTTTTTTGGGGGGGGGAAATGTTGAACACTGTTTCAACTTTAAAATTATATATATATATATATATTAAAATTATATATATATATAATTTCCCTGCCTCTAGCCCCTGTTACCTTCACTTTGTCCTACAAAGTTGCTAAATTAATATCCCCAAAGCAGTATCACTCCTCTGTTTAGGAAACTTTGATGATTGTCTTACCTTTAGGATTATGCAAATTCCTGTTAGTTCCACTAAAATTTCTTTAGTTGATTTTTTTTTTGGAATATTGTACATTGTTGTTCTCTTTCATGAAATCTTTTTTTTTTTCCAAACAAGATAATGTAGTTTCTCCTTATATGTATGTAGCATTCAAGTTTCTTAAAGGTGTGGACTATTGTGTTCCCAGTGCCTATCACTGACACTTAATAAATGCTGAATGAATGAATGAGTAAATGACTGTTTAACTTCATTACTATTATTACTATGTTTAGTTTCATTACTATTTCATTATAAACTGCTTAATTATTTTTATTTTCCTTTTATGAAATAACAGGGTTGGACCAAATTTTATGAGTTTTCTTTATCGGATCTTCGAGCAGGATACAATATTATTGACAGACTTTTTGATGGTGAGTGCTGAATACATTTCTGTTTAAAAGGCTACATTAAATGCCTTTATTCCCTTCCAAAAGATATCTGTCCTTAAACTGTTTTTCCAAGTGATTTATAGGGAAATAACTCTGTATGATAAAAAAAAAAAAGCTACTAGTTGGCTGGTTGTCTTTTGTTCTGGAAGAGGGCCAAAATAATATTACTATGTTAGAGTAGAGTTCCTGTGTGTCCAGCTATGGGTGATCAGAACATGAGCTCAAGAATCCTCTGCCACAATTCGGATACAAATAGTCATTTGGGGTGGCGTCTCTTAACTTTGCACATCTCACATTTCTGCGGACATGCCATGCTAGGGTGGTTCCATGCCAGTGTCTCCCATGTCATAGCTCAGTGTTTGAAAAACTGCAAAAAAAAAGTGTAGGAGAGGTGAAATAAGACTGTCAAACTGAAAATCTACAGAGCTGTTGTGCTGACTTCATTGTTGTATGCCTATGAAATCTGGACAGTATAACAGTGCCATGCCAGAAAACTTCCATTTAAATTGTTTTAGGAAGATTTTGAAGATACCTGGCAATACAAAATACTAGACACTGAGGTGTTTTCTCGAACTAACCTGCCGAGCATTCCAATTCTACTGCAGAGAGCACAACTCTGACTACATTATTAGATTGCCAAATGTACAGTAGCCAAAAAAATATTTTATGGAGAACTCACACAAGGTGATTAGAAAAAGCAAAATAGGGATATTCTCAAAATATAGAATTGATTATATGACATGGAAGACTATAGTAGCTTTGGAATTGGAGAACCTGAGTTATTTATATGACTTTGGAAAAGTCATTTGATCTCTCTTAAGATTCAAGTTCCCTTGTCCTCAAGAATAAAGTGGTAAAAATAGATGATATCTGAAGTGTCTCTAACTCTAAATTATGAGACCTTCTTGGTCTCTGACCCTTTGATCAGACTTCCTAGGCTATTGGGTTTTGAGAGTCTTGATTCATAGTCGGTTTGAAAGAATTCAGACATTCTCTTCTAGTCACAAAAGACTTTATTAATGCAAAAATTAATGAACCAAAACCTTTAGGAAGAGTTTGATAGTTAATAAAAGTTTGGGAAAGCTTATATATTAAAATTCTGACCTCCTGTCATCAGGCTAATTAATGAGTATTCAGGATGAGGGACAGGGGCCTATGTGTAGGAACTAGGTTGTGCTTTTACCAAAATATTGTCAATCAGATAAGGAGCCAGGATTGAGTTTTAGCAAGATCCTGTTAACAAACAGGATTTTAGCAAGGTCCTCTCAACAGATATGGTTTTATTGTTCTGGGTTTAAACAATAACTAAATATTTAGTTGAATAATGTTTACAAAAATGGGTAAAAGAATCACCCTGGACTCTGACCCATCACTATGTTGGTCTCTGACTTAGCTTCCCTCATGAAATTTGCGTTCTAATTATGCCAGCTCCTAAGATGAAGAGAGTTCACAAGGCTATATTATTTTGTCTGGGCTTTCACACCTAGCTAGGGGCTCTTTAGAGAAAATTGTAGAGATACATTTATAGACTGTCAACTAGCATAGCAAGAGTCAGTCTACCAGGTGCAAGCAAATATTCATGCTAAAAGTCAGCTTCATAGCTTCTCTAAAGCATTTATTACCTTGACTACATGAAAAGCTACTTTTACTTCAAATGAGCAAGAGGTCAAGAGTTGACATTCATGGAAGATATTAGGACATTTCTTGAGGGTTTACCTATTACAGTTTTATAATAAATTTAAAAACACTTCGGCTATGAATTCTGTGAGGACTTATAATAATGACTTGATTAATAGTAACTTTTAATGATACTCCTATTATCGCCACCTAATTTGATGCTTAAAATAGTTATGGGAAGTTATTTGTGTGAGTATTAACATATCTATTTGCCAATTGAGGAATCTAAACTTACCCAAGAAAATCCAAAGAATTAGTAATATAGCCATGAGTCTTTACTACTCTAGTGCATTACCCCTGAACCATATCATTAAATGAAAATAAATAAGAAACCAGATATAACAATAATGCTGAGAATCAGATAGTGAAATCCCCAACTGTATGTTCATTTTTTTCAAGAAATGTTTCTTTGTGTCAATGAAATATATAATTATTGAATAAAATGCTTAAATAAAAAAGTAGAATAAAAACCAAATTGTCATATTTGAGTTTCTGCATTCATGAATAAAATAAAACTCTATCTTTGGAAAAGGGGATAAAGACAGAAAAGTAAAAGACAATTATCCTGAAGTCAGATTTTCAAGAAATGTCTCCTATCTAGTTTTTTTAGGAGTATGATATTACTGCATCGATTCTTTTCTGTTCAACTAAGGTAACAAATAGTGATTTATCATTTGGCAAACTTCAAAGTACATTTAGAAATATGAGTATTGATTTAGAAGAGTCATTGACATATCCCACTTTGGAATTTAATCCTCCTTGAAGCCTCTGTTATCATTTGTACAAAAAGTGAGTGACTAGTGAGAAATTTGCTGTACACCATTTTAATTCCCTTGAGGCCTATTTATATTTGTTCTGAGAATAAGATTATAGGAAGCATTTTCCTTTATTTGTGAAGTAACCACAGTGTACTTTCTTTGTCTTGTAATCAGAAGCTACAGTGGAAATGTTAAGAGTAAAATGAATTCTGGATTATTTTTATGAATATTTGCTTTCATCAATTTTTAGCTTCTATCTACCTCACAGCACAATTATAGGTTTTCTCATTGTCAAGGTAGCGGGGTGGTATCTGATGAGAGAACATAAATAATTTTATTATTAACTATATTAAAATTTTAAAACTAACTATAAGGCGTACTCATATAACATATTGCAAGGCCAAGTGAACTTTTAAACATACCCACTGTGTTGTACTCTTTCTTCTTTTATTTCCATAAGTAATAGACATATTGCTATGTAGAAATAAGAATTTTGGTAAAATGAAGAGACCATTTTTTTTCCAGTAGAGGGTTCTTCATATCTTGTTCACTTTCTTTTCCAACACCCTCAGCATACTGCTTTTATTTCCAGGAGGTATTTCATAGAAATTGCTTATTCTTAGACTTTCATTTTAAGTAAAGATTTCTTGATATAATTATGAATTAATTATTCTGTTTTTAAATGTACCTGAATGCCCATAGCAGTTAGCAATGTTTTTAAAAATAATACTTGTTGTGTGCCTCCAAATTGGGGTGCCAAAATGTACTATGCTTTTTAGAGCCCCCAGGATGGGGTGCTAAAATATACTGTCTGGACTAGCTCTCTGGAGGATCTTGGGACCAGCCCGAATCCTTGGTCTTTAGGGGAGGAGTAAAGAAGGCAGGAGATCCACAAGGCTGGTCAAAGATGGAGTCCCTTTATTTCAAGTCCTCTCAGACCTTAAATACCTTTTAATAGGATTATATCACTGCAGCACACTAAGCATGTGCCAACTATAGAACCATCACATCCCCACATTGCACTGAAGAAGTGCTAATTATGGTAGTATTACATCACACTGTTATTAATATGTAAATGCCTCTCTTTACTGTAAGTGTCCCTTCCTTCAAGTAGAACACAGGTGGTCACGCCCTCCTTGACTTCTCAGGAAGGGTGAGAGCACCAAAGGGAGGATGGGAGCCCGACCAGACAATGTCAGCAGGTTCCCTCTGGGCTGAAGGGTCTTATACCTCACCCAGAGTTCCCTCACTATCTATGGCCCTCTACAAATAGTAATTAAAATGTATGTTATATGTATTTCAAATTAACAGGTACCAAAGATGTTCAGTGGGAATTTGTACATGGCTTGCTTGAAAATGCTATTTATGGAGGCCGTATAGATAACTTTTTTGACCTCAGAGTCCTCCGATCCTATTTGGAACAGTTTTTTAATTCTACAGTGATTAATGGATCAGATCAGAGACATAAAAAAAGCATTTTTCCATATTCCATTTCTTTACCTAATTCTTGCAGCATTTTGGTAAGTAAAATAGTTCTTTATAATTCTGTTAGCATAATGCATATATATCCATATATATTACTCTATTATATCACTTATTCTTTTACTGGAAAAAACAGCTAGTTTTCCCAAACACTCCTACAATTTCCTGATAGTTAACATTTTGTTGCTAATGATGACAGTGATGATGACAACAGTTATGAGAATAGGCACCTAAATCCTTGGAGGAATGAAATGTTTACTTGTTGGAAGCTTATGGACTTTCTTCATTTTTTTATATTTATATCTCCAGGGTCCAGCATAGTATCTTGCAGATATTATCTATTTAATAAATGATTTATCTTAATTGCTCCAAGTAGTAAGCAACAGAAGTTGTATTTGAACCCAATCCTTCGATTCCAGAGCCAATGTTCTTTTCACTGGGTGTGCTATTACTATCTGCATGTAAAGATGCTCAAACTCCTTATGTTCCAGAAGTTCTTAGTCATTTTCCTGTATTATTTCTTACATTATATTGATTGGGCTTTTTTTCTTTTCTTTCTTTTTTTTTTTGGACTTGTCATGTTCTTCTGGGAGACCTATAATCTTTAATTTTTGTTTTCTTGTGAATTCTGTCTTTGAAAATAATATGTTTTGCTTGCATGGAGATATTTTCTTTTAACATTGTCGCTTCCTGCTTCTTATCTTTTAGCATTCACCACTACCTTTGCATTCCCAATCAGTTGTCCTCTCTTTTGTTTCATTGATGAGAATTGACATTCTGAATTTAAGGTTTTTTTTCTTTTCTGCCAACTATTTCTGCTCTATAGACCATAAATTCTTCTATCACAGTTCTCATTTCTTTTTTAGACCCTTTAGGGACATTCTGTTGTAGTTCTGTGATCTCTTGGGAATCTACAAGGTGCTTTCTCTCATTGGGTCTAGTTTATTTTCCTCTTACTTAAAATGCTTATTCAAAAGATGTCTACACTACACTACTTTGTGAACCTGAGAATATCATGCAATCTCCATTTACCTTAGTTTCCTCAATTGGAAAATGGGGATAACAATAGGATCTGCCTCCCAGGACTATTGTGAAGATCAACTGACATAATAATAATAATAATAACATTGCCTGGTACAGAGTAGGTGCTCTATAAATGTCAATAAGTATTTATCATTTATTATTCCTATCATTTTTAAGATTAAGATTTTACTTCTTGATTATTTTGTTAATTTTAACATTTGTTTTATTACTATCTAAAACAATAAGTTGATAAGGTTGTTGGACTAAACCCTCCTTTTCCTTCCAATTTCTACTAGCCCAGTTTAAAAAAAAAAGGCAAAACTTACTACAATTAATTGTAATCAAGCAAAACAAATTCCCATGTTGACCATGTGCAAAAAATAAATATTTTATTTGCATCTTGAGTCCATCACCTCTTTCAAGAGTTGGGTATTATACTTCATCATTGGACCTCTGGAATCATATTTGGACATTGTACACTTAAAAGTTCTTAAGTTTTTCAAAATAGTTTATCTTAACAATGGTGATATGGTATGAATTATTTTCCTACTTCTATTTGCTCCATTCTTTATCAATTCATATAGTTTTCCAAAGATTTTTCTGAAACCTCTCCTTACATCATTTATTACTGCATAATAATATTCCATTACATAATTTGTTCAGCTAGTCTTCGATTGATGGGCACCTTTACAGTCTTCCATCTTTTATTGCTACAAAAAGTACTGCTATGTGTCTTTTTCATAGGTTCCTTTCCTCTTTCTTTGATTTAGTAGTGGCTGTGTTGTTTTAATAATTATGTACAGGTTAGTAACTTTTGGGGGATAGTTTTAAATTGCTTTTCAGAGTTCATGAGTTAATAGCTTCACAAAATATGCAGGATTTCCCTCGATTATTTTTTTTCACTGATTAGGTTTAAGCATGGATTTTATTGAAGATGTACTTATCCATTTTTATGCTTAGGACTTTCGTGCAGTTATTGAAAAGCTACCAGAAGATGATAAACCTAGTTTTTTTGGTCTTCCTGCAAATATTGCTCGTTCATCACAACGTATGATTAGTTCTCAGGTAAGCCTTTAAATTTTTTTCCTTGTTTTTTTTTAATGGTTATCACTGGTATGAGATACCAGGCACAGCTAATAACTTCATTAATATTTTATGGATTTGTAATCTCATCAAGATGGTCATTTCAATAGTACAGATTAAAACCCATTCAAACCTTCATCCTGGACAACTTTTGGCCATGTTGTCCCAGAAATCTTCCACAAGGTTTTCTACCAATGTGTTTATTCCCTTTCTCCAGAGTGCTTAATGTGTGTACCATTTAGGCTATCCATTGGGTAAATTGCAGTTGTGCTATCAGTTTGATATAAATCCTTCTCTGTATCCTTCAGTGAATCCTCATTTGTCATGAACTAAAAGCAATTCACTATCATAATTGCCTTCCTTTCATTTTTTCTGGATTATGAGTATCCTTCCAAAAATATGCCATCCAGAACATAATCCTCACAATGTGATCTGACCAAGGCAAAATATAGAAAGACCATCACTTCCTTATTCCTGGGAAATATGCAATTTTTAATATAACCTGACCTTGCATTTATCTTTTTTCATCTGTCATTAAACATTGACTCATACATACTCAGTAGCAAAACATTTTAACATTATCTAAGTAGATATCACACTTAAAATACCTTATGTAAATATTTTATTTGCATAATAGCATGTGGATAAAAGAGCTTACTTTTTAAAAATCCTCATTGAATTTACCTGTTACATTCCAGGGGAAAATGAGTTTTCAGACTCTGAAGAAAAATATTTCTCTTAAAAAGTCGCATTACCTAAAAAGTCTATGTCATTAGGGCCAAGTCATTTGTATACTAAATAATAGTATTCGCTATCCTGTTTTCAATGAAGAGCTACTCTAAGAATTTTATGATTCTGCACATGAAAGTTCCTTCCTCCTTTTGACAATATTGCTTCAACCAGGAGGTATTTCTGATATATGTATGTTTCTACAGAATTACAGCTTTGGAGCCTAATGCATTCTAGGATCAAATCTAAAATGTTTCCTACTTTTCTCTCATTATTAAATAATGGAAAATATTGACAAGCTTTATTTTAATTAATTGATATATTATCAGAAAGAATGTAGAAGTATAGTTGTTACCAGGAGGCATTGAAAAAATATCTCTAGAGATTATGAAATTCTAAATAGAAAAAATGAAGACTTTATTTAAGTGCCTAAGTATTGACTTCCTTTTTGCTTTCCCTTGAAGGCAAGAGTTTTAGAAGTAAAAGGTAGATTTTGGAAGTGAACTCTGGAAGATACACTTGCTGGACTGATCCAAATACTGTTAACATGTGAAAGGAAATCCATTGGTCTTAGATCAGGATACAGCAGAAGAAAGGATAAGGGCCTTAAAAAATGTGGAATGAAACCAGAAATAAGTGAATTGAAATACATTAGAAAATCTGAATAGAGGATCGATCCTAATCAGTCAGGGTCGGTTGGGAAAAGAATTTCAGGGAGCAAATCACTTCTCAGTCAAGGCAGATTTTAATGTGAAAAGAAGAGAGGGCTTAGTCCTTAAGGGACCAACAGCAACCTAGATGAAAGGTCCTATATTTATATGCATTTCTGGGCCAGTTATTACAAGTAAGTTAGTTCTTTTGTGAGCCTTTAATTTCAAGGAACAAAAAAACAAGATGTGGTTGTCCATTCAGCTGTGTTCAGGGAACTTGGCCATGCTACATGTTTCAGTGGTTGTAAACCAGGTTATTTATGTTTGTTGCTAGGTAAAAAGTTTCATTGTTTCTGGGGCAAGTTTTCCACAGGGCAGGGTTCAAAGCAAGGACTAAAGCCATCCCCATCACAAGTTTATAAGCAAATATATCAACAGTGAGAGGAAAAATAAGTGAAATTCAGAATTCAGAACAACATGAGAAAATATTATATGCCCAATTTGTTTTGTATATATTTTGTTTATTTGTTTTTGTTTTCATATCTCCCCCCTAATGACTTTAAATTCCTTGAGCACAAGACTTTTTTTTCCCCTTCTTTGCATCCCTATTACTTAGCATAGTGCCTGGCAATGGGTAGGTACTTAATAAAGACTAGTTGATTGCTTGATATGAAATATTTAATCATTGGGAAAATACTTTCTTATTCTTAGGCAAAGGCAAACATGTATATTCATACAACCTTTGTGGGGGCACTTCTACTTTTTTGGTTTTTTTTGTTTTGTTTTGTTTTTTTAGTAATAACTTTATTTTTCCAAATATATATAAAGATAGTTTTCAACATTCTCTTTTTCAAAACCCTCTGTTCCATATTTTTCTCTATTCTTTCTACCTTCCCCTTCCAAAGATAGCAAGCAATCTAATATAGGTTAAACAGGTGTACTTTTTAAACATATTTCCATATTTGTCATGATGCAAAAGAAAAATCAGAACAAAAAGTAAAAATTGAAGAAAAAACACGAAAATATGAAAATACTATGCTCTGATTCACTTTGTCTTCATAGTTCTGTCTCTGGATGCATTTGGCTCTCTCCATTCCAAATCTATTAAAAATGCCTTGAATCACCTCATTACTGAAAAGAGCCAAGTCCATCCTAGTTAATCATCGCATAAACTTGTTGTTATTGTATACAATGTTCTCTTGGTTCTACTCACTTCATTTAATATCAGTTCATGCAGTTCTTTCCATGCTTTTTGGAAATCATTATGCCAATTATTTCTTAAAGAACAATAATATTCATATACTATAACTATTCAGTCATTCCCCAACTGATGTACCTCCACTCAGCTTCCAGTTCCTTGCCACTATAAAAAGGACTGCTAAAAACATTTTTCCACATATGGGTTCTTTTCCCTTTTTTGTGATCTCTTTGACCTAAAGGGCCAATAAAATATGTTGATAGATCAAAGGTTATGCACAGTTTGGGCATAGTTCCAAATTGCTCTCCAGTATGGTTGGGTTAATTCACAACCCCGTTATTATCATGTTTTCCTGCCATATTAGCCAATCTGAGAAGTGTGAAGTGGTATGTCAGAATTGTCTTAATTTGCATTTTTCTAATCAATAGTCATTTATTAGAGTATTTTTTTCATATTATTAGAAATAACTTTAATTTCTTCATCTTAAAATTGTTCATATCCTTTGACTATCAATGGGGGAATGGCTTTTATACTTTAAAATTTGAGTCAATTCTCTATATATTTTAGACATGAGACCTATATCAAAAATAGTGGATCTAAAATTTTTTCTTAGTTTTCTGTTTCCTTTCTAATCTTGGTTATATTGCTTTTGTTTGTACAAAACCATTTAATTTTAATGTAATTGAAATTATCCATTTTGCATTTCATAATGTTCTCTAATTATTTTGGCCATGATTTCCTTTCTTTTCAACAAATCCAAGGGGTAAACTATCTCTTGTTCTCCTACTTTGTTTATAGTATCACTCTTTATGTGTAAATCATGAATCTATTTCCAATTTATCTTGAGTTAGAATGTTGGATATTGGTCAATTCTTAGTTTCTGCCATATTATTTTTTAGTTTTTCCAATAATTTTTGTAAAATAATGAGTTCTTATCCCAGAGTTAGTCTTTGAGTTTATCAAATACTAGATTACTGTAGTGATTGACTATTATGTCTTGTGAACATAAGTTATTCCACTAATCCACTATTCTATTTCATAGCCAGCATCAAATGGTTTTGATGACTGCTGCTCTGTAACAGTTTTAAATCTGGTACTGATAAGCTACCTTTCTTTCCATTTTCCCCTATTGAAATTCTTGGCCTTTTGTTCTTCCAGTTGAACTTTTTAAAAATTATTTTTTCTAGTTCTATAAAGTTTGATTAGTATGGAACAGAAGAAGTAGATTAATGTAGATAGAATTGTCTCTTATATTATATTAGCTCTACCTACTCATGAGTATTTGATATTTTTCCAATTGATTAGATCTAACTTTATTTTTGTGAAAAGTATTTTGTAATTGTATTCATATTATTCCTGGCTTTGTCTTGGCAGGTAGTCTCCTAAATATTTTATATTATTCATAATTATTTTAAATGAGTTTTCCTTTCTATCTCTTGCTCCTGGACTTTGTTGGTAACATATAAAAATCCTAATGATTTATGTAGATGTATTTTATATCCTGCAACTTTGCTAAAGTTATTAATTATTTCTAATAGTTTTTAGTTGATTCTGTAGGATTCTCTTAGAATATCATCATATCATCTGCAAAGAGTGGTAATTTTGTTTCTTCATTACCTACTCTAATTCCTTCAATATCTTTTTCTTATTGCTAAAGTTAACATTTCTATGACCATATTGAATAGTAGTGATAATAGGCAACCTTGTTTCACCCTGATCTTATTGGGAATGTTTTTGGTTTATTTCCCTTACATATAATTCTTGCTGATTGTTTTAAATAAATGCTACTGATCATTTTAAGGAAAACTCCATTTACTTCTAATGCTCTCTAGTTTTTTAAATAGGAATGGATGTTGCATTTTGTCAGATGCTTTTTCTGTATCTATTGAGATAATCATATGATTTCTTTTAGTTTGGTTATTAATAAAGCCAATTATGCTAATAATTTTCCTAATATTGAACCAGTTCTACATTCCTGGTATAAATCCTTTGTGGTCATGGTACATTATCCTGGTGACAACTTGCTGTAATATCTTTGTTAATATTTTATTTAAGAATTTTGCATTAAGACTTGGCTGTCTTCAATAATGAGATGATTCAAACCAATTCCAATTGTTCAATGATGAAAAGAGCTATCTATACCTAGAGAGAGGACTGTAGGAACTGAATGTGGTTCACAACATAGCATTCTCACTCTTTCTGTTGTTGTTTGCTTGCATTTTGTTTCGCTTCAATTTTTCTTTTTCTTTTTTTTTTTACTGGTTTGATTTGATTTTTCTTGTGCAGCACAATAACTGTATAAATATGTATGCATATATTGAATTTAATGTATATTTCTACCATGTTTTAACATATATTGGAGTACTTGCCCTTTAGGGGAAGGAAGGCATGGGGGAAGGAGGAGGAAATTAGAATGCAAGGTTTTGCAAGGGCTAATGTTGAAGAATTGTTTTGAAAACAGATATGTTTTGAAAAATAAAAAGCTTTAATTAATGCTGCTGTATTTTGGCTAAGAGTTCTCACTAGATTCTTGTTCTGGGCCTTCCTGCACTGGACTCTTCACAACTGGACCTCCTTTTCCTTCTTCCCTACTGATACAGACTCTTCCTGAAGTTCTTCCAAGATCTTTTGCTGGAATATTATATGCTCCAGATGTTTGTAGATTTTGTCACTCCAAAATCCATTCAGAGGGTTGATGCAGTATTGATTCTGAGGGAAACTGGATCACTCTCGACCATTGTGGTTTCACCCTCCTCCTCATCTTTAAGTTAATTAGTTATCACATATCTAGGTACCTTGTTATTTTCCAAGATGATTTTGAAGTTGGATACAAAGGATAGCAAAGAAATGTGAGAGGATATTATCAGTTTCGTGATATTATTTACCTTCTTTAAAAAAAGAATATTAGAGCACTAACAGAATTATTCAGATTGACAATCACATACAACAAAACTAATTCACTTCCTTTTTAAAAAAGTTAATATCTTTCTGTTTTTATGTGAACTTCATTTCTTTTTTTTGCCTCATTTCTTTTTTATTATTATAGCTTTTTATTTACAAAACATATGCATGGGTAATTTTTCAACATTGACCCTTGCAAAACCTACTGTTCCAACTTTTCCCCTCTTTCCCTCTTCCCAGATGGCAGGTAGTCCAATATATGTTAAATATGTTAAAGTATATGTTAAATGTAACATATGTATACATATTTATACAGTTATCTTGCTGCACAAGAAAAATCGGATTTAGTAAATAACCTGAGAAGGAAAAAAATGCTATCAGACAATAACAGGCGTGAAAATGCTATTTTGTGGTCCATACTCATTTCCCATAGTTCTTTTGCTGGGTGTAGCTGATTCTCTTCATTACTGAACAATTGGAACTGATTTGGTTCATCTCATTGTTGAAGAGGGCCTCATCCATCAGAATTGATCATCATATAGTATTGTTGTTGTATTATGTATAATGATCTCCTGGTTCTGCTCATTTTACTCATCATCAGTTCATGTAATTTTCTCCAGGCCTCTTTGAAATCATCCTGCTGGTCATTTCTTACAGAGCAATAATATTCCATAACATTCATATACCACAATTTATTCAGCATTCTCCAATTGATGGATATCCATTAATGTAAATTTCATTTCTGAATGAAATTCTTCCTTCCTCATTCTTTGTGATAAAAGGCTATAAAAGAAAGATAAAAGTGCAATTCAACAAAACTTAGCACTATACAAACTATCAGATTTCTGCAATTTTCTAGAATTCATTCATACATCCAGGCAAAAAAGGGAATGAAAGACATTTTTTCTTCTCCTTTCCAGAGCTCTGCTTGGTTATTACAATGACAGCATTCAGTTGTTATGTTTATGTGTGTATGTATTTCCATTTTCATTATTTTAGCTTTTATGTTTATTATTTCCCGGTTTTATTTCCTTCAATTCAAGAAGCCTTCCCTTGCTTCTCTGAGTTCTTTATGTTCTGCATTTCTTATTGCACAATAAAATTACATTTTACTCATATACTATTATAATTGTATTAGTTATTCCTCAATTGATGAGCATTTACTTCATTTCTAATAAATGCTACTAAAAATGCTGTTCTGTATAGTTTGGTTTTTAATAAACTTTTCTTTCTGGATATGAACTCTAGAATAGCAATGGAACACATTATCAGAAGTTAAACATTTTAGTCACTTTAAAAAAAAATTCCAAATTGCTTCCTGTAATTGCTAGAGCAATACACAGCTTTACTAACTACATTAGAAGCATACAGGGTGATGGCTAGATTGCTGGGCCTGGAGTCAGGAAAACCTGAGTTCAGATGTTGTCTCAAATATTAGCTGTGTAACTTTGGACAAGTCATTCAAGCTCTATTTGGCTCCATTTCCTCATTTATAAAATGGCTTTATAACTTTGTGACCTTGAGCAATTATCTTCATGCCCCCTATCTAAAGAAAAAGAGAGAATGGATAGCTGCTTAAGTTAGAGAATGGGAGATAAAAAGATGAGAGCTTTTTTCTTTTGCTTCTGTATTTTTGGTGATTTAACATAAATTTGCATAGAACCCCTAAAGTATAATTTTATTTTCTCTTTTATTAGCATCTGCAACAAATGAAATTATAGAAAGTTAGTTGCATTAATTATGCAAAACACAACCAAAGCTTCTTAATTTATTAAAGCTTAAATTGAATCTCCATGGGGCAAGACAGCTCAAAAAAATTCACAAAATTTAGTGATTAATACCAGGTGTGAGTTATTTAGTACTTAGCTACCATTAACTATAAGACATAGTAGATTTTATAATGAATAAACATAATAGAATACTTCATGAATTTAAAAATTAATATATTCAGTAGTTGCAGTTTGAATTTCAATCTCTTAAAATCATATTCCCTTGAAAAATATGCTGATTCACGTGCTTCACATAGTATGTACCACCTGTACAATTTACTTTTGATCTTGAATAAAATTTCAACTTATAAATAACCAACATAAATTAAAATTGGTGCAGGTATGTGCCTAGCATATATCTATACCAAAAGATATAACAAAAGTAAAAAAAATACTTCTAATGCAATATAATAACTTGATGTAGAAATGGTATAAATATCTTTTATTTTGTTCAGAGATTGGAAATATGATTCACTTTAACTTTTTTAGTGTTCTCTTTTATCTTCATATAATATATTAATTTAATTGTTGTCACAATGGCGCACTACTTAATTACTTAGAGGACATTCACAAAATGTTAAAGATTAAAGAGAATCACTGTTAAGTCAGTTAAACTATTAAATATCATGGGATCAACTTTGGTGTAGCAAAGTTTAAAACAAACAAACTGTGACTACCTTGATATATCTATGATCTCATTAATAAAGGTTTTCCCTGTGGTGGTACAGATTATAACACATTTGTACATTATTTTCTGTAAGACTCTTGCCTATGTCCTTCCTTAATACCCTTTAACTTCTTTGGGGGGGCAGGGCAGTCCATCCAAGGATAAAGGACTGAGGCCATGATCTGATGAAATTATGTAGATACTAAGGAAGCCTATAGATCCTTTATGATTCTTTCTCTGTCTGTTTCTACTCTTTTTTCTGATTATAAATTTCCCCAAGAGTGTTCTTAATTTATTTTCTGCACTTTTTATCAATAATATATTTACAAGCCATTCGCATTCAGTGAACTTCTTTCCATTGCCTTTTTGGTGATCAGCAACTTCTTTGGAGCATGTGTTATTGACTAATTTATAACTATATAGAAACCCTTTAAATATGCTCCCAAAGAATCTCACGTATATTTCCTTCTCAGTACTCATACAGTTTCTACACTGATTTAACCTCTCCTCTTAACATTCTGTAGTATTCCAATTATTGTTCTTTTTGTTTCCAGTGAGTTTCCTTTCCAGTCCATTTTTTTATCCAATTGTGATAGTACTAAAACAATATTCCCCTTTCTTCACTTAAATTGTTTTTGTTCTCTGTTTTCTTTATAATAAACTATAAGACCATCAGTCTAATGTAATGTTCTCTACAATCTGGCCCCTTACATATTTTCACAACTTATTTCATGTTCCTTTGCTTTTTATATTATATTTTATAATAAATATTGTATTTATATTGCATAATAAATTGGGAATGCCTCAGAGGAAAGGATCTAAGATTAAGGAAAACTGCAAAAAGCTTCTTGCAGAAGGTGGGACCTTTGTTGAGACTTGGAAGAAGTCAGAAGATGGAGATGAGAGAGAATATTCTAGGGGTAGGTGACAAATAGTAAAGATGTTCAGTTGGGAGATGGAGGTTCAGAGTCAGAAAATCCATCAATGAGCTACAGTGCTTTGACATCACTTTAGTTTTATGGGTTTTTTTTTACTCCATTTCAATCAAACTGCCCTACAAAGTGTTCTCTGCAATTGACATTCCATCTCTCACCTTCACGCGTTTGCAAAAGTTGTTGATAACTCCATGTCTGAAAAGCATTTTCTTCTTATATTTACCCAATAATATACTTTCTTTCAAAGAATAATTTAAGGTGATACTTCCTAAGTGAAGTTTATCCTGATTTACTCTTGTGTATCTTTTGAAATTAATTTATATCCACTTATTTTTGTACATATGCAATATTTTGTACATATTTCCTAGGATAATATAAGCCCCAGGATAGGGGAATATCTCTGCCCTATTGTATTTTCTTGTATCTTCAGTGCCTTGCACTTATCAGGTCCTTAATAAATATTTGTTGAATTGAATTGAATTTTAAATTTTAAATTTTGAATTTTAAAACCTTCAATGAAATTGAAAAGTGTTGAAAATGAAAGTGTTTCAATGAAATCACTTAAAGTAAAAAAAGTTGTGCTGAATTTTTAAAATGTTATTCATGTCAAGTAATTTGCTCACTCATTTTTATAATTCTCTACCAATTAAAATGGGAAGAAATTAAGCCAGAATTATGTGACTCAGGTTACTTCTGCCCTTATGGTTGCTGCTAGAAAGGTGAAGGATAAGACCAAAGCCACTGAAGTCAATAATATAAAATGTATTTCTGATCTGGTAACTTCAGTTTACAGCTATACTCATCCACTTGAAAACTCTCTTTGTAATATTCAACAACTAAAGTCCTTTGAACCATTGCACTTGTTCTTTTCAAGTCTTCAGAGCCCTTCCTAATTTTGACGAGTAAGAGAGATCAATGAAATAATGTATTCAGTATCTTAAAATAAACTTTTCTAAATATTGATTTCATTAACCCTATATCTTCTCTGTTACTTCTGAATATTTCACTTAAGCTATCACTCAAGTAGCATTTATTATAGGCCTACTACATGCCAGATACCATTCTAAGCATTGAAGTTACCAAAACAACAAGAACAACAACAATGAAATAGACAAAAAAATGAGACATGGAGGAAGCCAGGAGATGGAGATGAGGGAGAGCATTCTAGGGATAGGAGACCGTTAGTAGCTCAGTTGGAAGATGAAGGTTCAGAGTCAGAAAATTCATCAAATGAACTATAGAGCTTTGATCTCACTTTGGTGTTATGTTCCTTTATCTCAAATGAGAGTATATTCAAGTATTTTTGAAGAAAGATACATCATATAACAAAATCTAGGAATAGGAGTGATCTCAGCTATGTGGTTTAGGGAACATTGTGCATATCCTTTCACTAGAGCTCAGTAGAGTTAGAAATAGATGTAGTAAAAGCAATTTTGTCATAAGCATGAACAGAAAGAGAAACTAGATGAGTTAGGAGAAATACATTATGGACCTAGAAAAGAAGTATGGTATAGTTGGGATGGAAGACATTGATTATCTTAACATATGTTCAAGTCACATCTGCTCAAAAGAAACTAGTTGGTTTTGTTTTTGTTGTTTAATTTGCCTGAATGACAACTTCATCTTTCAAAAGGTAAAGGAATCATTGAAGAGGAATTATATTCTCCATCAGTGGAGAGGAACAGGTAGATGGATAGAAACTTTAGGGAGAATTACTTAGTCTTATAGTTTTGTGATTCAGGAAAGTCTGGATTAGTCTAATCTTTATATTTATCTCAAAGTTTTCCATATATATATTTTTTTTTGCTATCCCAAAAAGTGCTACCTAAGGTTAGTTTATATGAATGAGATCTCTGACATAGAAGATAGAAGGAGTTTAGTGTTTTGTTTCACAAAATCTCATATTGTTTTTTAGAATGGTTTAGCCAATTCACACTGTCACCAACAGCATATTAATGGTGGGCACCACATTTTAGAAAGGACACTGTAAAGCTAAAGAATGTCTGAAAGAGAGCAAACAATATGGTGAAAGAACTTGATTTCATGCTCTACGGAAATTATCCAAAGGAACTTGGTATGTTTAGCTTGAAAAAGGCAGTGGGAACACTTTGTTCTCTGTAGACAGCTACTTGAAGGACTGTGGTGTAGAAGACGCAATGGAGTCATTTTACCTATCTAAATAATCAAGTTCTTTTCTCAAATCGTCTTCTGTGTGCTATCTCCTAACTATTGATATACAACAATGTCCTTTCTGCAGCAAAGGTCTGATCACACTTCTCCCTACCAGGGGCTTTCCTTTGTCTCTAAGATCTAATATCAACTTCCCTTCTCCCTCCATCTCTGCTTTGGTATTTAAAGTCCCATACAGCTGAGCTACAACCAGGCCTCCTTCCCATAATTTATTTTTATTCATACTTCAATCCAACCAAACTAATATTGTGGTTTTCCATCCATGTTCTGTCTCCTTTCTTTTGAGCCTTCACAATTCTCCCTACCCCCTATACTCACTTCTCACCACCACCTCTTGAAATATTCACCTGGGGGAGCCAAGAACTGGACTTTTTAAGCTCTCTCATTCCCTCACTACCAACTATTTAATTCAGCCTCAAAAATGGCGCTTGACTGGTAAAACCCATGAAGATTGGAAGTACAACAACTTACCAGCGGAAGAGAATCTGGAATATCGCCAGAAAAGTTTTGACCTGAGGTGGTGGGAGTAGACCAGCACAGGGCAGGGATAGAATCAGGAGTGGAGTGGCCTCTGTGGTTGGAAGGTTTACATAGAACTCTTTGCCATAGCTTGACTGCTTTGCTTTGATGGCAGAGTAGTGGACCAGGAGAGAAGTTGGAGCCTAGGGCAGTGGGTACACTGAGGGATTCCAGAGCCTGAGAGGACTGGAAGTGACTCAGCATAGACTCAGCACGGCTCTTGGTGGCATTCTGCAGCTAGGGGCTCTTGTTGGGGGGCATTCATAAACCTGCATAGCAGGGGCGCAGCCTAGTATAGCCTCTCATCTGCACAGTGGAGCTTGGCCTGGGATAGTGGAAGTTTCCCATCTTGATTGAGTGAAATGGAGGACTACCACCAAAAATATAGGCTTTTTAGATTAACAGAGGAGGAAGTAAATTGCTTAAATAGTCCCATTTCAGAAAAAGAAATAGAACAAGCTATTAATCAACTCCCTAAGAAAAAATATCCAGGACCAGATGGATTTACATGTGAATTCTACCAAACATTCAAAGAACAATTAACTTCAATGTTATAAAAACTATTTGACAAAATAGGGAATGAAGGAGTCCTATCAAACTCCTTTTATGACACAGACATGGTACTGATACCCAAACCAGGTAGGTTGAAAATGGAGAAAGAAAACTATAGACCAATTTCCTTAATGAATATTGATGCTAAAATTTTAAATACAATATTAGCAAAAAGACTACAGAAAATCATACCCAGAATAATATACAATGAAAAAGTAAGATTTATACCAGGAATGCAGGGTTGATTTAATATTAGGAAAACTATCAGTATAATTGGCCATATTAATAACCAAATTAACAAAAACCAAATGATCATCTCAATAGAATTTGATAAAATCCAACATCCACTTCTATTAAAACATTTGAGAGTATAGGAATAAATGGACTTTTCCTTAAAATAACCAGGAGCATCTAAAACCCTCAATAAGCATCATATGTAATGGGGAAAGAGTGCAGCCCTTCCCATTAAGATCAGGGGTGAAACAAGGTTGTCCACTATCACCATTACTATTCAATATTGTATTAGAAATGCTAGCTTTGGTAATAAGAGCCGAGAAAGAGATTAAAGGAATAAGAGTAGGTAATGAGGAAATCAAACTATCACTCTTTGCTGATAATATGATGGTATACTTAGAAAACCCCAGAGATGCTACTAAAAAGCTATTAGAAATAATCCATGGACTTCAGGCCAAGATGGCAGCGTGGAGGCAGACAGCTGCTTGAACTCTGTGTTTTCTCTCAGGACTTACTTCATGACAAGCCTCAGAGTTAATGCTTGACCAGAAAAAAAACCCACAAATAATCACCCACAGAAGACACACTTGAAATTCACCAGAAAAGGTCTGTATTTGCTCAAGGAGGGTCAAACAGACTGGGCGCAGACTGAGGGCAGGCAGCCAGAGCAAGACAAGCAGCTCACACAACTCAGACCAGAGGGGGGGAAGGGTACGATCTCTGCCGTTTCTGCAAAAAGACTTTTACCCCAGTGTGGATATTCTGTCTTGGCAGCAAGCCAGGAGCAGCAGAGAGGGTGTAAACAGTGGAGGTAAAGAATAAAACCCTGGAAAGCCAGCGTCTCTCAGAGCCCGGCCACCCGCAACCCCCACCCCAAGTGACTCAGTGCGTTCTTAGAGCCTCAGAGCTCAGACACAGTGCAGCCATCGCTGTCCTGTTAGTGCCTTGCTGCTGCCCTCCCCCCCAGTCTGTAGAGGAGGCCTGGTACACTATCCAGCCTTATCCCCCCCAAAACAGACCAATTGTTTCTCTTGTCAATTTGTATTCTTCAATTCCCTCTCTGAGAAAATGAACAAAAAATTCAAAAGGGTTCTAACCATTGACAGCTTCTGTATGGAGAGAGAGCAGACTTCAAATACTGAGGAGACTAAAAACAGACTGTCCCCAGAGGAATCCCCTAAGGGGGATATGATCTGCTCCTCAATACACAAAGATATCAAAGAGGAAATCAAAAAGGCTCTCACAAGAGAGCTAGAAGAGAAAGGGAAGCTTGGCAAAAGAGTCTGGAGAAGTCATCCAGAGTGGATAAAGAGATCAAATCATTGAGAAATAAAATTAGTGAATTGGAAAATGTAAACAACTCCAAGGAAAACAGGGTTAGTGAGCAGGAAAAAGAAAACAGCTCTCTAAAAAAATAAAATGCATGAAATGGAAAAAAATTCCCTACAAGAAAAAAACTCAATTGGACAATTACAAAAAGATATTTAAAAAGTGAGTGAAGAAAATACATCATTGAAAATTAGACTCGAACAAGTAGAAATGAGTGACTCAAGGAGAAACCAAGAAGTAGTCAAGCAAAAGCAGAAAAACAAAACAATGGAAAAGAATGTCAAGTACCTTATTAGAAAGACAACAAGCCTAGAAAACAGATCCAGGAGAGACAATTTGAGAATAATTGGACTCCCTGAAAAATATGAGGAAAAAAAGAGCCTGGAAACTATTTTCCAGGAAATTATCAAAGAGAACTGCCCAGAAGTTTTGGAAACAGAGGGTAAAATAGACATTGAAAAAATTCATTGATCACCTACTGAAAGGGACCCTAAAATCAAAACGTCAAGAAATATATTGGCCAAGTTCCAGAACCATCAGACAAAGGAAAAAAATACTGAAAGCTGCTAGAAAAAAACAATTCAGATATGGAGGATCCACAATAAAGATAACCCAGGATCTAGCAGCCTCCACATTAAAAGAACGAAGGGCCTGGAACATTATATTCTGAAAGGCTAAGGAACTTGGTATGCAGCCAAGAATAACTCACCCAGCAAAAATGAGCATCGTTTTCCAGGGAAGAAGATGAACATTTAACAAAATAAATGAATTCCATCTATTCTTGATGAAAAAACCAGATCTACACAAAATATTTGATCTTCAAATACAGAACTCAAGAGATTTCTAAAAAGGTAAAAAGAAATCTTGAGAACTATACTTCTGCCATAAAAATATGTAAAGAACATATGTATAATGTGTCCTAGAAACTAGAGGTGGAAAGGAAATTATATCATAAAAAAGTGTAAAGTGGTGGTACTACATCTCATGAAGAGGCAAAGGTAACCTGAGAGAAGAAAGGAGGGAGATGGACATAGTATGTATCAATAGACATATTTGATTTATGGTGAAACTTCTTCCACTTCATTGAAAAGTGAAAGGGAAGGAGTAAGATAAGGGGAAGGGAATACACCAATTGTGAGGAAAAGGGGTAAAATAAGGGGAGGAACTTTAAGGTGGGGGAAGGATACTAAAAAGGGAGGGCTGTGAAAAGCAAGTGGTGTTCACAAGTTTAATACTGGGTAGGGGGGTAAAAGGGAAGGAAAGGAGAAGAGCATAACAGGAGTTAACAGGATGGCAAGCAATATAGAATTAGTCATTCTAACCATAAATGTGAATGGGGTAAACTCCCTGATAAAGAGGAAGCAGTTAGCAGACTGGATTAAAAGTCAGAATCCTACTATATGTTGTTTACAGGAAACACATCTGAAACAGGGTGATACATTTAAACTAAAAGTAAAAGGGTAGAGCAGAATCTACTATGCTTCAGGCAAAGCCAAAAAAGCAGGGGTAGCCATTCTCATCTCGGATCAAGCAAAAACAAAAATTGATTTAATTGAAAGAGATAAGGAAGGGCATTATATCCTGCTAAAGGGTAGCATCAATAATGAAGCAGTATTAATATTAAACATATACACACCAAGTGGTGCAGCATCTAAATTCTTAAAAGAGAAATTAAGAGAGCTGCAAGAAGAAATAGACAGCAAAACTATAATAGTGGGACATCTCAAACTTGCACTCTCAGAATTAGATAAATCAAACCACAAAATAAATAAGAAAGAAGTCAAAGAGGTAAATAGAATACTAGAAAAGTTTGATATGATAGATCTCTGGCAAAACCTAAATGGAGATAGAAAGGAGTATACTTTCTTCTCAGCAGTTCATGGAACCTATACAAAAATTGATCATATACTAGGGCATAAAAACCTCAAAATCAAATGCAGTAAGGCAGAAATAGTAAATGCATCCTTTTCAGACCACAATGCAATTAAAATTACATTTAATAAAAAGCCAGGGGAAAATAGACCAAAAAATAATTGGAAACTAAATAATCTTATACTAAAGAATAATTGGGTAAAATAGCAAATCATAGACATAATTAATAACTTCACCCATGAAAATGACAATAATGAGACATCATACCAAAATGTGTGGGATACAGCCAAAGCAGTAATAAGGGGAAGTTTTATATCTCTACAGGCCTACTTGCATAAAATAGAGAAAGAGAGTACCAACGAATTGGGCTTACAACTAGAATTGCTAGAAAAGGAACAAATTAAAAACCCCCAGACAAACACAAAACTTGAAATTCTAAAAATAAAAGATGAGATTAATAAAATTGAAAGTAAAAAAAACTATTGAATTAATTAATAAAACTAAGAGTTGGTTCTATGAAAAAACCAGCAAAATAGACAAACTCTTAGTAAACCTGATTAAAAAAAGGAAAGAGAAAAAGCAAATTGTTAGTCTTGAAAATGAAAAGGGAGAACTCACCACTAATGAAGAGGAAATTAGAACAATAGTTAGGAGCTACTTTGCCCAACTTTATGCCGATAAATTCGATAACTTAAATGAAATGGAAGAATACCTTCAAAAATATAGCATGCCCAGATTAACAGAGGAAGAAGTAAGTAGTCTAAATAGTCCCATCTCAGAAAAAGAAATAGAACAAGTTATTAACCAACTTCCTAAGAAAAAGTCCCCAGGACCAGATGGATTTACATGTGAATTCTACCAAACATTTAAAGAACAACTAACTCTAATGCTATATAAATTATTTGAAAAATTAAGGATTGAAGGAGTCCTACCAAATTCCTTCTATGACACAGACATGGTACTGATACCCAAACCAGGTAGATTCAAAACTGAGAAAGAAAACTATAGACCAATCTCCTTAATGAATATTGATGCTAAAATCTTAAATAAGATATTAGCAAAAAGACTTCAGAAAATCATCCCCAGGATAATACACTATGACCAAGTGGGATTTATACCAGGAATGCAGAGCTGGTTTAATATTAGGAAAACTATTAGTATAATTGACCATATTAATAATCAAATTAATAAAGACCATATGATCATCTCAATAGATGCATAAAAAGCATTTGATAAAATCCAACATCCATTCCTACTAAAAATGCTTGAGAGTATAGGAATAAGTGGACTATTCCTTAAAATAATAACGAGCATATATTTAAAACCTTCAGTAAACAACATATGTAATGCTGATAAACTAGAACTTTTCCATGTAAGATCAGGAGTGAAACAAGTTTGCCCACTATCACCATTACTTTTCAATATAGTACTAGAAACTCTAGCCTCGGCAATAAGAGCCGAGAAAGAGATTCAAGGAATTAGAGTAGGAAATGAGGAAATCAAACTATCACTCTTTGCAGATGACATGATGGTATACTTAGAGAACCCCAAAGACTCTGCTAAAAAGCTATTAGAAATAATTCAGAATTTTAGCAAAGTTGCAGGATACAAAATAAATCCACATAAATCCTCAGCATTTTTATACATTACCAACACAATCCAACAGCAAGAGATAAAAAGAGAAATTCCATTCAAAATAAAGGTCAATAGTATAAAATATTTGGGAATATATCTACCAAAGGAAAGTCAGGAATTATATGAGCAAAATTACAAAACACTTGTCACAAAAATAAAGTCAGATTTAAATAATTGGATAAACATTCAGAGCTCTTGGATAGGCCGAGCAAATTAATTAAGATGACAATACTCCCTAAACTAATCTATTTATTTAGTGCTATACCAATCAGACTCCCAAGAAACTATTTTAATGACCTAGAAAAAATAACAACAGAATTCATATGGAACAACCAAAGGTCGAGAATTTCAAGGGAAATAATGAAAAAAAAATAAATGAAGGTGGTCTAGCTGTACCTGATCTGGAACTATATTATAAAGCAACAGTTGCCAAAACCATTTGGTATTGGCTAAGAAATAGACTAGTTGGTCAGTGGAATAGGTTAGGTTCACAGGGCAAGATAGTGAATAAAAATAGCAATCTAGTGTTTGACAAACCCAAAGATCCCAACTTTTGAGATAAGAATTCATTATTTGACAAAAACTGCTGGGAAAACTGGAAATTAGTATGGCAGAAACTAGGCATGGACCCATATTTAACACCACATACTAAGATAAGATCAAAATGGGTCCAAGATTTAGGCATAAAGAACGAAATCATAAATAAATTGGAGGAACATGGGATGGTTTACCTCTCAGACTTGTGGAGGAGGAAGGAGTTTGTGTCCAAGGGAGAACTAGAGAGCATTATTGATCACAAAATAGAACATTGTGATTACATCAAATTAAAAAGTTTCTGCACAAACAAAACTAATGCAAACAAGATTAAAAGGGAAGTAACAAATTAGGAAAATATTTTTACAGTTAAAGGTTCTGATAAAGGCCTCATCTCCAAAATATACAGAGAATTGACTTTAATTTATAAGAAATCAAGCCATTCTCCAGTTGATAACTGGTCAAAGGATATGAACAGACAAATTTTCAGATGATGAAATTAAAACTATTTCCGCTCATATGAAAGAGTGTTCCAAATCACAATTGATCAGAGAAATGCAAATTAAGACAACTCTTGAGATATCATTACACACCTGTCAGATTGGCTAAGATGACAGGAACAAATAATGATGAATGTTGGAGGGGCTGTGGGAGAACTGGGACACTGATGCATTGTTGATGTAGTTGTGAAATAATCCAACCATTCTGGAGAGCAATCTGGAATTATACCCCAAAATTTATCAAAATGTGCATACCCTTTGACCCAGCAGTGCTACTCCTGGGCTTATATCCCAATGAAATACTAAAGAAGGGAAAGGGACCTGTATGTGCCAAAATGTTTGTGGCAGCCCTTTTCGTAGTGGCTAGAAACTGGAAAATGAATGGATGCCCAAAAATTGGAGAATGGTTGGGTAAATTGTGGTATATGAATGTTATGGAATATTATTGTTCTGTAAGAAACGACCAGCAGGATGATTTCAGAAAGGCCTGGAGAGACTTACATGAACTGATGCTGAGTGAAATGAGTAGGACCAGGAGATCATTGTATACTTCAACAACAATACTGTATGATGATCAATTCTATTGGATGTGGCCATTTTCAACATGAGATGAACCAAATCAGTTCCAATAGAGCAGTAATGAACTGAACCAGCTACACCCAGCGAAAGAACTCTGGGAGATGACTATGACCCACTATATAGAATACCCAGTCCCTCTATATTTGTCCGACTGCATTTTGGATTTCCTTCACAGGCTAATTGTACGCTATTTAAAAGTCTTATTCTTTGTTTACAGCAAAACAACTGTTTGGACATGTATACATATATTGTATTTAATTTATACTTTAACATATTTAACATGTATTGGTCAACTTGCCATCTGGGGGGGAGGGAAAAAATTAGGAAAAAGAGGTTTAGCAATTGTCAATGTTGTAAAATTACCCTTGCATATATCTGGTAAATAAAAACTATTATAATAAAAAAAAAGAAATATTCACCTGTAAGATAAAGAGGTTAGGCTAGATGGCTTTTAAGGGCTGTTCTAGTTCAAAACTACAATTTTATACTTCTGGCTTCATTCAACTTCATCTTAAGTGCTACCTCCTACTTATATAAGGTCTCTCCTTATACTGCTAGGTTCTCCACACTTAAACTATTTTGCAATTAATTTATACATAATTTATTTCTACTTATGTATATGCTTGTTGTATTCCCACTCCCACCCCACCCTACTCTGCCCTCACTAATATATAAACTCCTTGAGAAAAAAGCATTTTTAAAAATAGCATTTTATTTTTCCCCAGTTACATGTCAAGAAAATTTTAGCATTCATATTTATGCAATCTTGAATTTCTAATTTTTTCCCTTTCCTCTCCTCTTCTCTTCTGAAGATGATAGTTTGATATACAGTGAAAAGGGCTAAAACTCTTGAGTCAATGCACTGAGGTCAGACAATCAAGCATTTGAGGCTAATTACCGATTGGACAATACTCTATAAGAATAAGCTTGCAAAATGTGCTGGCCCAATAGTTTGGTGAATACAGAGAATTGTTGGAAGGACTAGGAGGTGCAGTGAAATTAGCCAGGCTCAACTCTGGGCGGGAGACAAAGAGGTGAGGTGGCAGAGATTCTGCTTCCATCCCCTTGACTTCTACTGCTGAAGACCAAGAATAAAGACTTTTGCTTATCCTAACTTCGGCTGATTCTGGGGTGTCCAGGATGCTAACGCGGTCGTCACAATACAGTTTGATGTAGTTTTATACAGGTGCCATCACGTATTAGTCACAGTTGTGAAATAAAAAATGAGTCAAAAGAGGAAAAGAAACCATAAGAAAGAATAAAGTAAGTAAAAAAAATATTCTTCCTTCTGCATTCAGAGTCCAATAGTTCTTTATCTGGATATAGGTAGCATTTACTTCATGAGTCTTTTGCACTTGTCTTTGATCACTATGTTACTGAGAAGAGTTGGGTCATTCATAGTTGATCATCATACACTGTTGCTGATACTGTTTGCAATGCTTTCCTGGTTCTGCACATTTCACTTTGCATCATTTTGTACAAATCTTTCCAAGTTTTGTTGAAATCTGTTCAACATTTCTTATGACACAATAATATTACATTCATATAATGTGGCTTGTTCAGCTATTCTCCAATTGATGGCCATCTCTTCAGTTTTCAATTCTTTGCCATCACGAAAAGGAATACTATAAATATTTTTGCACAAATAGGTCCTTTTTCCTTTTTTATAATCTCTTTGGGATACAAACCTAGTAGTGATATTTTTATGGGATAAAAAAGGGTATGCTTAGTTTGGTTGCCCTTTTGGCACAGTTCCAAATTCTTTTTTTAGAATGCTTAGATCAGTTCATATCTCCACCAACAGTCCATAGTATCCCAATTTCCCCACATCTTCTCCGCTGTTTATCACTTTTTTTGTCATTTTAGCCAATCTTACAGGTATGAAGTGGTATCTCAAATTTGTTTTAATTTGTATTTCTCAAATCAAAAGTGATTTAGAATACTTCTTCATATGCCTAAAAATAGCTTTGATTTCTTCATTTGAAAACTTCCTGTTAATATCAGGGCTAGTACTCTATCCACTGTGCCACCTAGCTGCCCCTATTCCTTGTTCTTCTAAATTTAATTATGATGGTACTCTTTCTGTCTAAATCATTCTCTCTTCTTGTTACTGATATGATTGGTCTATACTTAGTTTATGTCCTGTTATTTTTCATTTTTCCTAACAGTTTTTTGTCAAATGGTAAGTTTTTATTCCCTTAACTGAGGTATTTGAGCTTATCAAATACAAGGTTACTGTGATCATTCATATTGTGTCTTGTGTACCAAATCTGTTCCACTAATTTGCTATTATGTCTTAGCCAGTACTAAATAGTTTTGATGATATATTACTTTATGTAATTTGAGATCTGCTATTACTAGGCCACCTTCCTTTATATTTGTTTTTGTTAATTCCCCTGATATTCTCCAACTTTAGTTGTTACAGATGAATTTTATTGTTGTTTTTTCTAGCTCTGTCAGATAATTTTCTAGTAGTTTTGTTGTTATGGCACCAAATATCTGAATTTAATTAGGGTTAACTGTCATATTTATTATATTGACTTAACTAATCCATAGAAAAATTATTTTAAAAATTGTCTTTATATCCTAATATGTAGTGCAGTATCTGGCATATCTTAACATTGGAATTAACAATTTAAAGGATATACTTTTTGAATAACAAGGGAGAAGAATTACAAGCAAATTAGTAGAAGTTGCAAAAAAGAATTTATAGTTATTGTAAAATAAAATTTTTATTTTATTTTAGAGCTTAGATTTCTAGAGCTTAGAGTTGTCCAAAAATGGAATCAATGATTGCCTATAGAGGGAAGAGAATGTCTTCTCGATGACCATTTGCTAGATATGGCATCAAAGATTTCTTTTTAAAGCAAGTGGTCAGACTAGATTGTTGCAGAGATTCTTTCCAACTGAAATTTCACTAGTCCGATTTTTTTTATTCTATATCCTTTAATAAGCCATAGCATCTTTTACAAGTGTTTTAAGAAATGCATAATAGAGATTAAAACCTAATATAATGCATTAGGAAGAACTATAGATCAGCAAAGAGACTGAACCTCTTCAGCCTTCACTTTTTATGAAATCTGAAAAAAGACTGCAACTGAGGCTGAACATCCATTATGATTGGTCAAAAGGGAATAAATATTATAATGAGAGGGAGATGATATTAAAATGGCCTAAGTCATTTTCATACCACCTATCTGAAAGAAGAATCCACATTTCCCTAGACCTGTCTAAGCACACATAATGAGTAGGAATATATCCGTTAGCCCAAACTTTGAATTTCTTTTACTTTCTTTTTTAGATCTTGATCTGGATAAATTTTTAAGATAGATTTCCCACACTGGTTGGCTTCTGTATGAAATAGAAAAGGGGGAAAAGCTTTGGTCATGATTCAATAATTAGTCATTAAATATGAGATAAATAATTTCTCACATTCTCTTATTTGATTCTATTGAGAATCTTTTCAATGAATCCCTAACTGGTATTACAGACATTTTATAACTATGGGGCTTATGATGGCTAACAATGTGATGCAGTGACAAAACTAAAAGGGGCCCATTTAAAGCTCAGTAGTCTAATTTCATGTTTCTCAAGCACCATCTGATGCAGCCCTTTGCTATGGATGTAGTCTTCAGAACAGTTTCCAGCTGATTGACATCTTAAGCTCAGGTTGCTTGTAAAGATTAAAAATCTGCAAAATTGTCTTAATACAAATTTAAAACCTGAAGAAAAGATAGATAGATAGACAGACTGAAAGATATTAGTTTTCCTGTCTTAGGAATAATTGCCCATTATAATTTCTAATGGTCACTATGAAAAGCTTTTAGTTCTCCCCTCAACCAGAGCTGAGAGTTCTTTATCACACCATTTGGACTTGGTTTCTTCTTTTAGTTGATTCCCATTTCTACCATATCCTCTGTACTAGAGAAGTGGATGGTATTTTAGGACTGAGAATCTGCAAGTGCTTTCTGCCTCATTGAGTTAAGTTACTTTGGTCATAAAGGAAGCAAAATGGTCCCGATTCTTGGAAATCTTTTTTTCTTCTGTTGAGGAGTTTAAAGAATATAATATTAATGTAGGATAAGTGATGTATGAAACATCCACACATAGTTTTTCCCCACTAGTACAAAATGGAAGTACATATATATTCCATAAAATATGAAAAAGTCTTATAGCCACTTCCTTTATATACTTGAATGGCAATTGAAGGCATATTGAAGAATTTGTTATAATTATTGTTGTTTGAGTCATTTCATCCATGTCTGACTATTTGTGATTCCATTTGAGATTTTCTTGGCAAAGAAAAAAGTGATATACCCGTTCCTTCTCCTGCTCATTTTATAGATGAGAAGACTAGGGCAAACAGTTAACTGACTTGCCCAGGGGAACATATCTAATAAGTATCTGAGGCTGGATTTTAATCAGATGTTCTTGATTTCACATCTGGTTTTGTATTCACTGTGCAGCACTCCACCCCCATATTAAATGATACAGTGGAGAATAAACTTTTAAAATTCAAATAAATGACACTTAACAGAAGGATCCCTGCAACCATGAACAATCAACAGAAAGGGAGTTGAAGATAATAAGGGTAGAGTCCTTATCTAAGGATGTAAAAAAGGAAAACTGGGAAGAAAAAGAAGACATCCTTCAATTGAGCTGCTTGACACCACAGCCGAGGTGAGGAATGTCCACTGTTGGCGTTTCTTTCTCTCTGGTTATTGCCTTCTTCTCTGTCTGTATCAGGTGATGATGGTAGCCACCCCTAGGCGAACTTAGTAGCTGGCAGGCCCATTCTAACAATAGCTAACAATACCCCTCACTGCTCCAATCTGTACAGTTTTCCTGCCCTGTCATGGGTATTAGTAAATGTGTAAAGACATAGAGAGAATGAATATAGAATGAAGGCCAATTGTGTAAGACTGTGGGAAATGGGAAAATGTATAGATACTGGAATGGCAAGTGAGGGCTGTGTTGTGAATGGCTTTATAAGCTAAACAGAGAAGTTACATTTTATCTTAGAACAACTACTGGAATTTATTGACTACTGGAGTCATTCAGATATGTGCTTAAGGAAAATGGCTTTGGCAACTTTGTGGAGAATAGGAAAAGTCTAAAAGCAGGGAAACCAAGCAGGAGATTGGCTGATTGTAATAATCCAGTAAAGAAATAGTAAGTTTGGGAGCTGACATAGTATCTATGTGAGTGTAGAGAAGGAATTGAGACATGGTAGAGGAGTTTCATCTTCAAATAGGGATTGGACTAATTGGCCTTTGAAATTATTTCCATCTATGAGATTCTGTGAACTTTTGTTCCTTCAGATTTTTTCCAAACGATTCTTTAATTCATATTTCATAACCATATAAAACTGTTAGCAGTGTACCTTCATGTATTTAGCTATATTGCAATGAACATTTTCTCTCCAAAAATTTTCTAAAATAACTACTTTAATATCATTACATTAGTAGTTAGATATAGAGTAATGAATTTCTTTTATTTCCAAATCTAAGGAGAAAAAATTTTAATTGCATATCTTCCAATTTCTCTGTTCTTTTGGGATGGTAATGATCATAATAACTCACGTTTTCAAAAGTCTTTTAACTATTACAAAGCACTTTGATACTTTCAATAAACTTGTAGGTTATGCATGATTCTATTCCCATTTTTGAAAAAGAAGATAGTGGGGCTCATAGAGGCTAAACTTGTCCAAGGTTACACTGCTGGCAAGTGAAAGCACAATTCAAATCCAGGTCTTCCTGATTCTAAAGTGTAGCATCTCCATTCTCCCTATATTACCTTGACTAATCTGTTTCTAGGGAGTGCTTATTTTCTGCTTCAGAGCACAAGGAAATGGCAAAACGTCACTCCTTCCTTTAACTCTGAACCTATTGTGAAACCCATTCCCGATTTGTTTAAAGATTCAACTAATAATGTTACTCTTATTGTAGGCATTGTACTCATCCACATCCACTTAAGTGTTTTTAGAAGGAAACTCTATTTAGCATCATTTCCACAACTTCAGCAACTAATTAGCCTCTCATTTAAATGTCATAATGCATGTAATGGAGCATAATATGTCTCCAAGCCACTTGCAGATCTAATTTGACTTCAAAAAAATTAGTAAGGAAGGTAATCATATCTTTGGTGTGTATGTATCTACACATATATGTCTGTGCATATGTGTGTATGTAGACACGCACACAAAAAAACACATACATACATATTCATTGCCCATAGGGCAATTTTCAGAGCAAATATGGAAGAAGAAAAGTCAAGGCCAGTAATTTAAAATAATTTGGCCTACGCATATCATGTAATAGGGTAGTGGTATCAAACATACTATCCAGAAGACTGTATGTCTCAAAGCTGTGATGTGAACAAAATTTTAATTTTAACAAATTTTAACAGATTTTAACAAATTTTTAAAATGTAATAAAATATAGATCATGCTAATTTGTGGTTTTCTACATCGATAAACAGCTGGAATTTGATTTTAGAATTTGACACTAGAGTAGGGAATAATGGTAAAGAATATTGGAAGGATGTTTTAAGTTGGGCCTGCCTTAGACTAGTACTCTAGTAGTTTATATTTGAAATTGAAACAGAATGAGACACTCAAATACATCACTTTGAAAAAAAATACATTACTTAAAGATTTACTTGGATATTCAATAAGAATATATATATACATACATACATACATATATACACACACACATATATATATACATATATATATATATATGTATATATATATATAAAATGATATCTTAAGAAGATTCTTCTGAGTTCAAAGGTTCCTTATTTGAGTTGACCATTATTTTCCATCAGCAGTTCATTAGAGCCTTCCTTGGAACCCTTCATTGCTGCTTTGAACTGAAGAAACCAGGAATTAATGTCATTAGCTTGAGTGTTTAATTCTTTGAGCTAACCAAGTCTTAAAGACTGAAAAATTACCCTAAATTGCATAGTGAAAAGAGTTAGATATTCTACCACAGAGGGCATATTGAAACCAGATAATGTAGTTATTTCATAGACTCTTAAATTTGGTATGAACTTTTAAAAATCGATTCTTTTCCAATCTATATGTGAACAGGAACTCCCCTCTTTACCAACAAGTGTCATTCAGTCTCTGAGTGAAGACTTTTAGTGATGGAGAACTTGTTCTCTACCAAGTCAATCTTTTTCAGTTTTGGATAGCACTAATTAATTGTTAGAAAGATTTTTCTTAGATAACAAACTCCAAACTCACTTTATAACAAACCCAAAATTTCTACTCTAAGAATTACAGTAGAGTCTAAGCAGAATAAATTGAATTATTCTTATGTAGATCAGTACTTTAAATAATTGAAAACAATTAAATCACCTCTTTTCCAGGCAAAAGACATGTCCATCTTAGGAGGAACTGATTGTTCCTCTTTTGAGTATAGATTTACATTCACTTCCTCTAAAATGTTACTGAGTCTTGTGTGGTCCTTTTCTGAGTATGTAATAACAAAAACAAGAGGGTAAAATTCAAATTACATGTTTTTGGACCATCTACAAACTTTAACTCTAAATGTGGAGTCTTTGTTCCATAACTAATGAGTAGACATATTAATGGAGGAATCGAAGCTTGATTTTTATGTTCTTGCCATAAATCAGACCCGAAGGCAAAAGCAGGTTCCAGCTAAATGCAAGGCTGGCTCCCAAGTTCTCTGAGAAAAGGCAGATAAGGAAGTTAGCAGAGTTGCTTATTGCATGTGTAAAAGCATTAAGGAGCATTATTTTCATAGGATACTTTAGCTATTTCGAGTTGAAATAATTATTTTAATGCCTTTGAAAAGATAATACTATGGAATTGCATTTTCCCCCCTTTCACTAGAGAAGTGGAAGATCACGGATATGGAATATTGCATATGATACCAATTAGTCACTTTGTAAGTTAGCTTTGCTTAACTGTTTTGGTGACATTAATGCAAAAGTGGACATAGGGAAGAGTGATTTTGTTGTTGTTGTTCAAGAGTTAGAAGTGAGAGAGCCTCAAGGCTTAGATAGACAAAGAAGCAGCAGCCTGATTCTATGTAATGTGCATCCTTTTTGCAAGAAAAGATTTAATATGTATTAGACATGGTGAGCATCAAATCATTTTGAAATAATGAAATTATATTTTAATAGACTGAAAAAGACTGATTAAAAATGTAAGTGATTTCCAAATCAGCTAGTTGTATGTAGTCAAATTTATTACATCAAAAGCAATACAAACAAGAAAGAAGAAAACAAGATGAGAAGATATGGCATGAAATTAAAGATTTTCTATCTTGATCTACTTAAATAAAATATTAATGCAAAAAATATGGCTAAAAGGATAATGATGCAGGTTTCCAAATCTTCAAGCACTATTTCCATTTACTGAAAAATGGTGGTGCAATCCAAAGAGAATAGAAAGTATCTCAATCAGCAAATAATTGGTCACTGTCTCAAACATGGAAATTTGACAACCAAGATGTGATGATAAACACAATATCTTCAGTCTTAACAAAAAGCAGTAAAGGAAAAAAAAATTATTTAAAAAAAAACCTGGCCCAATTGATCCAGATTATCTTAGTGCACTTAAATAATAAAACTAGAGGACACATAAGAAATTGATGAAAAAATTGGTAAGATTTGTAAAGATTTTTATTAGCTAATTTTTCTTTTTTAAACAAATTTTGTTGTTGCAATCAACCAAAATCTACCCTTTCTCCTACTCTGTAATCTCCTACCCCTGTTAAGAACTAAAAAAAAAATACTGTTACACATATGTGTATATATACATATTCATTGATATCTATAGTCATATGCATATATACACGTGTACATTCATATACATCTATACAAAGCTATACTATGCTTCTTTGCTGTTTCTCTGAAAATAGATAACATCTTCTTTCATAGATCCAATCTTTCTATATTTTTCTAACTCCACCATCTCATCATTTCCTATACCACTATCTAGTTACTTGAAATATTCTAAAACAATATTGATTAATATGACTGGGATATATCCCACTGCTGTTAATCTAAACATCCTTCTGTATTCTACCTTAACCTGTGCTTCCCTTTCCCTCCCTCTTTATTCCTTTTCTTTTAATCTACACACTTTATCTTACTCCTGTTAATCTATACACCCTTGTAAATCTCTCTTATGTTACTCCCTTCCCTCTTATTTCTTTATAGATTTTGAGGGTACTATCCTCTTGGTGTGTATTATGTAGAATATATATGTATATATGTATAATTCCCTTTTTAACCCATTCCCAATATGAATAGAATTCCAAAACTACCAACCTTCCTCTCCCATCTAATTCCTATGTGTCAGTTCCTTTTCTGTAACCTCATTTGCATAGCTTACTTTTTTTTTTTTTTTTACCTTTTCCTACATAGTTTTGCTTTTTAAAATCAGATCATACTCAACTTTACATGTCTTTCTTTGGAACTACTCAATTACTAATGACAATATTAATCATATGATTTATATTTCCACCTATATAACATAGTTTGTCCTTATTGAGTCCATTAAAATTAGTCCTTGATTTTTTACCTTATATTTCTCTTGGATCTTATGTATTGACTTTTCTATTAAGTTCAGATTTTGTTTTTGTTTTTGTTTTTGCAAAAAAAAAATCTTGAAAGTGTGTCCATTTTTTTTTGTTCAGGATTATATTTAACTTTGTTGGGCATTACTTTTTTTGTCACAACCCTCATTATTTTGTTCTTTAAACTATAGTTTTCTAAAACCTGCCATATTTTTACAATATATTATTTTATTTGAAAAATTGCAATAACTATTTTTTTTATTTTCAAAATACATGCAAAGATAGCTTTTAACACTCACTCCTGGAAAAACCTTGTGTTTCAAAATTTGATCCCTCTCTTCTCTCTACTTCTGCCCCAGACATTAAGTAATCCAACATAGGTTAAACATGTGCAGTTCTTCCCAATATATTTCTACATTTATCATGCTGCACAAGAAAAATAAAAAAGGGAAAAAATGAGAAAAAAAGCAAATCAAAAAAGGGAAAAAAATGAGAAAAAAGAAAATAAACAAAAACATATGTTGTGATCCACATTAATCTCCGTAGTTCTCTTTTTGGATGTAGATGGAATTAGTCTGAAACAACTCATTGTTGAAAAGTGCCATGTCTGTCACAGCTGATCATCACATAATTTTGTTGCTGTTTATAATGTTCTCTGTTTTACTCAGATCAAGTTAATCTCTCCAGGGCTTTCTGAAATCACTCTGATGATTGACCATTTATCATTTAGAGAGTGGCTTATATTCTTCTAAATTTGAGGCAATTCTCTATGTATTTTAGAAATGAAGTTTTTATCAGAACCCTTGAATGTAAAAAAGTTTTCCCCAGTTTTCTCTTTTCTTCTAATCTTGGCTGCATTGGTATTGTTTATACAAAAACTTTTAAATTTAATATAACCACAATTATCCATTTTTCATTTGATAATGTTCTTTAGTTCTTCTTTCCTGCCATCTTTTAATATAGCCACAACTATTAAGTTTTGTGTGAATCTAGCTGTGGCTATGCCATACATTTTTTGTGTTTTTTGTTGTTGTTGTTGTGGTTGTTGTTATTGTTGCTGTTGTTGCAGCTCATTAAATTTTCTCCTTGGTTTGAGGATGTCAGAATTTGTCAAGGAAGTTCCTGTAGGTTTTCCTCATAGGATTTCTTTCAGGTGGTGGTTGGTGGATTTTTTTTCTATTCTACTTTCCCCTCTTGTTCTAACATTCCAGGATAATTTTCTTGAATTATTTCTTATGTTATTGTATCAAGATTTTTTGTTGTTGTTGTAGCTTTCAGGTAGTCCAGTTATTCTTGTTTTCTTTTCTTGGTCTGTTTTCCAGATCTGATGTTTTTCTTATGTAATGAATCACATTCTCTTTAATTTTCATTGTTTATATTTTATTTTATTATGTCTTTGTCTCTTGTAAGTTTGCTGGCTTCCTCTTGCTCAATTCTAGCTCTCAAGGAGTTATTTTGTTCCTTAAGACTTTGGATCTCTTTTTCTAGTTGATTGACTCTCTTTGCATAATCTTCCTGTTTTTCTTGTTTTTATTTTAAATTTTTTTCCTTCAGTCTTTTTTTACTTGACTTTTAAAATCTTTTTTAAAAATTCTTCTATGAATTCTTCTTGGGCAGATGTCCATTTAATGTTACTCTTAGGAGTAGGAGAGCCTTCTTTTTTTTCAGTATGCTACTGAAGATGAATCCCAATCTTCTCTATTCCCAAAGTAAATTATGTAGTTGAGTTCTTTTTTTGTTTGCCTGATCATTTTACTTCTTATTTTTGGTAGCAGATTGTTGGTGTAATCATTTTTAATCCTAGGATATGGGGAATGGTGCTTCTGGCCTTCAGCCCAAGCTAAGAACTGCACCCTTCTCTAAGTGCCTGCAGTTAGAAGCACCTCTGCCCACATTTACCAGGCATGTGCTGGCTCCTTCTCCCCTATTAGTGTATCTTGACAGCACAGCTGGACCTAGGGAGGTTCCCTTAGTCTTCCCTGAGTCAGACTTTCACCTGCTCAGACTGGCTTGGAGGTCCTATGGCCAGGGCTGAGTTTCCCTCCCAACCCAGGGCTTACTGCTTACTGTTTCAGGGGAACTAGTCTGCAGGGGTTTGCATTTCACAGGGTTCAAACCTCTGTCCTGGAATTTTCTTTGAATCTTCTCTGATTGTCCCAGGGAGATTAGTATTCTGCCCCGACTCTTAATTGTTTTTATGCCTGTATGTTCAGCCTGAGGTGAAATTTTGTCCTGTTTGTGGGAGACATCAGGGACGCTTGGAATTTTCTGCCCTGCTCCACCATTTTCCCAGAATCCTCACCTGATTCTTTCTATTTCCACTTTGTCCTCTGATTCTAAGAGAGCTGTGCAGTTTTTAAAGATTTCTTGAAATATGATGTCTAGCCTCCTTTTTTTTTTCTTTTTTTGGTCCTGGTGTTTAGATATTCCAATATTTTTAATTTGTTTTTCTCTTAGACCTGGTTGTCTAGGTCAGTTGATTTGTTGTTTTTTTCTAACTTTTTGGCTTTGCTTTAATATTTTTGCTACCTCATCCATTTTAAGTTTCTGGGAATTTGTTGCTTGGACAAAGTTGTGCTATACTGTCCATTCCATCTTCCATAGCTCTCACTTTTTTAACGTCATCCTTCTGAATGTAGGGTAAGAAGGATGAAAGTTCTATGTTAGGAGATTCTTTAAAAGATGTAACCACAGGGATTACTTTGTTTTATAATCACTAACTATTAATATCAAGTAAGACAGAAAATAGATGTATGCCCACTAAAAGAAGGCATCATTGTAGTAGAGAATTTCCAGAATAATTCAAATTGCAAAAAGATTTGTAGATGTTGGAATCTTTCAAATTTTCTTCATTGTGGATGTCATTAGTTTGATTACATAAAGTACTGGAATATTGCAGAGCCCCATAAATTATCATTCAATGACAAAAAAACAAGTAGATCATGAACATTTATTATTCAGAATGTCATATTCTGATTAGATGGATAACAAATAGAGCCAGCCATTTGTGTGTGTGTGTGTGTTCATGTGCATATACCTCATGCACATGCACACCATATGGCTGTCTTTTGGGCAGACACTATGTATAGATAAGAAAAATGTTTATAGGTTTTAATGCTTTACCAACTGCTCTCTGAAATAAAATCTCATCTCTTCAAAATCAGTATTTTCTTTTTGATTCCTTATGACTGTGATTGTTTCTCTACCAATCTCTGAAGAATTTAAGTTTGCCACGTAGAAGTCACACGGACAAGTGTCAAAAAAGGCTGCCATTAAAGAACATGTGTTACTGGGGAAAAAAAAAAAAAAACCTGACTGTTTGATTAAAGAAAAGAAAGGATTAATCAGTGGGTAGCTTTGCAATGTCAAAAGATCTGGATTTTTTTGGAACATGTTGAATAGACCTCTCTTGATAGATTGATGAGAGCAGATAGACAAATATTATGACCAGGATGGATGCATAGATGGGTTGGAATCTTCAGTATGAGTACTCATATGCAATAAATCATAGATACATCAAATCATCTACCAAAATTCAATATCCTTTGCCTCAACTGTCAACTTCCTCTACTATATCATACCAAACAGCAGTCTTAACTCAGATGTACCCCATAGGATTTTCTGAATATATAGTTTTATAAATCTTAGGATACTATATATATATATATATATATATATGTATATATAAAACTTTAATGAGAATCTTGTCTCTATAAACAACAGATAAAACATTGCAGTTGATAGAAGTTGCAAATTTGAATTTTTAAACACAAATGGTTTACACACTTGCAATTTTAAAATCTAGTTTTAAAAGGTGACATTTAAAAGCTATGTTAGTAATAAAATGATTTATTGCAATAAATTTATGAATTGAATCAATTAGAAATATGTTATATATTTAAATGATAGGTAGTATAAGTTCTAGAATAAATTCCCTTTTAATAACTTAAGATATTTATAATGGAGTACCTCAAATTATTTCTGATGATATAAAGGATAAATCATTTTCAATAGCAAATATTTTACTGAAAGTTATAATTTTACTTTCATTAAAAAATGAAACTCTAGTTCCTGGATAAATGTTTCACTCAAATTCTTATTTGTTTTCTGTCGTGTTTGACAAATTTAAAACAAGAATAAGTGATAGCAATGTTGCAAAAGTTAAAATAGCACTTCCTCCAACTACCAACTAGTGATGCTTTGTGGTCTAGTAAGTCTGATAAATTAGTTGCTGTTATAGGGTTCAGCTAGAGCAAATGAAAATAATTTATCAGAGAAACACAAGAAAATGAAACACTGCATCATCACAATTTTTAAGATTAGAAAATCAATCAAAAACTTCAGGAGTAACTTGACTATAACTGTATGATTGTGGATGTTTTAACAATTAAGTAGTGCATTCATTCCTAAAGATTAATGGGGCTCATTTTTATTATAAATTTTGCTGCTCTGAAAATCTAGAAAAACATGAAATGATGTACAATGTGTTATAAGAATGAATAACAACTGATATCTTTCATGAAGTTAAAACAGAAAACTAATAAGCATGTTGCATTCAATAAATGTTGGTCATTGATGTATTGACTATGAAAATGTTTTTCTCTTTCCATCTACATTATTTCAACTAGCTCTCAATTAGTCATAGAATTACAAATAAGAATATTTTTAGAGAATAATCACTAAAGAGTTGTGTCATTTTCCATATAAATATGATAATCACTGTCTTCAAGCTCATATTAATTTACTCAAGATAAAATTAAGGATAATTCTTAGATACAATATTAAAATGGCAGATGAATTAAGAAACAAATAATTCTATTTCTTCTTTAAAAAGAAATGTTAATGAAATGTCTGAATTGTATACTTGAAAGCCTTATTTATGTTCTAACTCATGGGATCATGTGAAATAAATTTAACACCAGAAGTGATCTTAGAAGTCATGTAGTCCACTCATTTGGTGAATGGTGAAACTAAGGCCCAGAAAAGTGAAGAGATTAGCCCATTCTAATACTTATTGAAAGGCATAACATGACCCCCAAGCTCATGAGTCTTCAAATCCATTCCCAATGCATTGTCTTAACATCCTACACATCTATTTTTATATATGTGGCAGCTGTCATAAATAACCATGGAAACGGTTCATCTAAAAGCCATGGAGGCCTTGATAGTATCATTTAAGAAAGATGATTAAGTGACTAATACTTTTTATTTTTCTATGTTTTACATGTGCGAAATCTGATGGTAAACATTGGATAGGCAGTTTTAAATTAATATGTTTTTAGAATTAAAACTTCAAATGTATGTTTCAAATAATGCCTACAGATTTTCATAATCATGAGGGACTTTTCTAAAACATTTATTATCTTTTTTCTCATCTTCCTCTTTTCCTGTTATTTTTAAATTACTGAAATTCTTTTACGTTCCATACTTTAACTTATGTGAATATCAGTACACTGATACAGATTCATGTGGTGATAGAAGGCCTGCAGTTGCTATGATCAAAATATTCTTTAGGTAGTGGCCAATTTCCTGAGAAAAAAGCCCTTACAGACAAGTTCTTCAGCAAAAGATATATGATCTATCTTCAAGTCCATGTCTAAAGCCTTTCTACTTTTCTAGAACCTTTAAGAAGGTAGTGTCACTTTTATACTATGATAAGTCATCAGAGTAAGACTTTACTAAAAGGTACAATATTGTCTTTTAATATTTTAGACATAATTAAACTCATGGAATCTTCCACTAGAGTAGGAATTATCCTATTCTGATGCTTCACTATGGCATAGATGAAGCTTTAAGTAGCATTATGTAAGTTTTGTGAGGTCCTTCTAATCTGGGAAGATATTGACAATGGGCTCAGCAATGGACTGTATAGTTTTCTTTGATCCACTGTGAAGGTTATCACTGGGATATTGATACCTAGTGACAATCATTTTTGGTAACTGGAACTCCTGAAGACCATCTGCTAAGTAAACCATAAAGGTATTTTGACATTCATTTATATAATGAGTGCCCATACTAATGAAATAATGGATCTTTGATATATTAAAGTAAGTTATTTTAATAATATAGATCACTAATTCCTTGATTTATATCTATGTTTGCATTTTTCTTATAAGAAAAGATAAGAAAAGACTTTGTGATTTTCTTAGGCTCATAGAATGAATAATTGTAGCAGACCTTGTTAGAACTGAGATGTTAAAATATTCTAATTCACTTCTCATTTGTCCTTTTTTGCCTATGATAGTTAGCCCTAGTAAGATTTTTATTAAACATCCCAAAAGTAGAGAATAAAAATTGAGAGTAGGATTAAAACCTGATTATGATGTGATTTATTTTTAAATAATAAATTGTTGCATGTTTTGTAGCCATTGTCTTTTATTTTATATATATAGATACACACATATGTGTGTTTTTATTTTTATATATTTTTATTTATTCTTGCTTATTTTTTTTCATTTAGGTTATTTCACAATTAAGAATCCTTGGTAGATTAGTAACATCTGACTCCAAGTTTGATAGAGAAATCTGGTCCAATGAACTGTCTCCTGTACTCAATCTATGGAAGAAACTTAACCAGGTATGTTCTATGGTTTCACATTTTAAAACTTACTGTAAAGTCTCTTTTTCCTTCTTCCATCAGTATTTTTAAACAAAAGACTAGAAACTGACCATATCTCTGAAATGAACTACTATTTATTTAGCATTGAACATGTCCATCTCTCTGTCTTTATTTTTTGTCTGCCTCTATATTAGTCACATTTGTCTTCTCACATGACCATGATCTTACTGCAGGGTAGAGTTTTGTCCCCTCATTGTTACTTCCCTATTAACGTAAAGGCCAATACTACTGCCCAGTCCCTTAGGCTTACAACCTAGGAGCCATTTTGGATTCCTCATTCTCTCATTACCCATAGCTAGTCCTTGCCAAGGCCTGTTGCCTTTACCTTTGCAGCATCTCTTGAATATGCTCCATTCTTCTCTGATACTAGCACCACTCCAGTGCAGGCACTCATCATTTCAGTCAGTGTTATTGCAGTAGTCTGCAGATGGGCATTCCATTCCAGTACATCCTCCATTCAGCCATGAAAGCAACTTTACTAAAATCTGATCCGATCATGTTATCCTTCTACTGAAAAACTCCAGTGACTTCTTATTACCTTTAGGAGCAAATACAAAATGCACTGTTTGATTTTCAAAGTCTTTCATATCCTAGCCCCTTTCCACAATTTCAGTTTTCTTACATTTGCTCTCTTGTTTGTTGTTCCACAAAGAAGACCTTCCATTTCTTAGCTCCTGACATTTTCTCTAAATGCTATCCTAAAGCTGCCTGAAATGCTATCATTTTTCCCCCTTGACTACTGAATACCCTGGCATCCTTTAATTAAATTACCACTTACAGGAAGCCTTCCCTAACTCTTCTTAATTCTATTGCTTTCCCTGTTTTAACTATTTGCTATCTGTCCTGTATATAGCTTGCTTTATATTCATTTGTTTACATGTTGTCTCCACTATTTAGATTATAAGATCCTTGAGGACATATAATAATAAATAAAAAGAAAAATAATTATTTTTATTAATTGTATCCTCAGCACTTGGCATAGTGCTTAACACATAGGAAGTTCCAAATAAATCTTGATTGACTGATTCATCTTCCATGAACTGGTGGTGTAGATTTCACAACTTTTTGTAAGCTATTTAATGGCTCATAACATTTAATAATTTTTACTTTAGCAACTAGAAACAGTATGGTAAAAATTGTAGAAGGCTGACTTTAGAGTCTGAAAGAGCTGAGTGCAATTTCTGTCTCAAATATATATTAGCTTTGTTATAAAACCTCTTGCCATTTCCAGGGTAATTTTTGAGACTATTTTTAAATTACAAAGGAATTGCAGATCCACAATGGTAGAGTGAATTTTTCACATCAAGAATTTCTCATATAGAAGAGATCACTATACATTCCTACTTGAGCAGATATGCGAATCTCAATTAAATTTTAATAGAATTAAATAGAGTAATTTACCTAAGATTATATAACAATTTAGTAATAGACTGAGATTGGAATATGTTTTTCTTTTAATCCAATGATCCTTTTTATTCATTTAATCCAATTAACAAAGCAGTTTTATTGAATATGGACCTTAAAAAATGACTCCCTCTGGCATCTTGAATAATAAACTATTTCTTCCTATGACCTTGTGGTACCTTATCACCAACTTATTTTTTACAATAAAGAATTTTCTCCCAAGGCTATCCAACCCAATAATGCAACAAACATTTATTAAGCAACTATTAAGCAACATGTACAAGGCACTGAATTAAAAAGACAAAAAAAAAAAAAAAACCAAAAACCTAAAAACCTATTCTCAAGGAGTTTACCTTTTTATTATGGGATGTAACATAAATTGATAATAATATAATAATATAATTTGAGCACAGGGAAAGGTCACTAATAACTGGGGGTAATAACCCAATAAAACTTATTGTAGTACATGGAAACTTAAACAGGTAGAAAACTATTTATTTTAAGAGAGAGAGGTAAAGAATAAATATGTTCCATTGGCTTTTGCAATCAAAAGAACTTTAAAAATCTTGGAAGGAGGAATTTCATTTGAGTGGTCAGGTGTGATATTTGTTTGCAAAGGGTTGAGAAATGTAGGTAAGGAAAGGAGAGGAGGAAACGAATATAGATTTTTTAAAGGCGTATGAAAGGAAGAAAGGATATATTAAAATATTTCTAGTTGCTAAAGTCAAGTGAAGGATTTCTGTTTATTGCCGTTGTATAGTTGTTGGTTTTTTTTAAGAGAAACTTGAAAATATTTACAAACAAAAAAAATGTAGATAGAAATTAACGACTAGAGAAAGGGGAAATAATTGAAAGAGAAACTCAAGAGGATACTAGAGGAGATATGTTTAAGGCACTATTAGAAACATTCAACTAGCTGAGAAGTACAACCTCTTTATCAGAAATTAGATATGAGGAGAGATAGAAGTAATGACTAGAAGTTTGATGTAAAAACAGACTAATTGGTGCACATAATGGCCTCTATTTTCATGATAGTGATGTGTGAGGTACTCTGTTGAGAGGAAGCAAAAATAGTAGCATAAGAAGCAAAATTATTTTATAAAACAATCTCAGATGTTATTTCTCCTGTTATTTTAAATCTATAGGTCTTTAAAAGAACTATAGCTTATTTGGTTAGAGTTATAATTTGTGTATTATATTAAATCCACTGGTGTTCTAATCTGGTTGTTTGTTTTTCAGATACCATCCACACTAGATCTTTATAATTGCATGCAATGTGAAATACTCCAATAGCAATCTCAGACTGTACTAGTGTTGACATTTGCTCCTAAAATATTCTGCATAATCATTTACCTCAAACAATGTTTTTGGATTAACATGTTAATTGGAATGTATTTTCCCTTGGTAGCCTTTTCAAATTAAAACATGCTCAGTGAAAAGTCATTTTAGTAATCTGTATTTTTGAATCCCTTTGTTATCATAAACTTTGTGGTGATAATTTTCTCATTTAGAAAAACAAATGGTCTCCCTCTCATATCGCTAGCATCTGCCAAGGTCTGTCAGATTTCCTTACTTACAATTTTTGACATAGAGAATCCTGTTTGAAATTTTTCATTGTAGTTCTTAAATGATATATTAATAAAATAATTCCCTCTAGCTGTATTGTTTGTCTTCTGCTTATGTCAGCTTGAGATTTTATTGTTATATATTAATTGAAGATGCCTCTTAAAATATAATTAAGGCATATAATTTTAATTTATTAATATATGTACATTTACATATTATGAGCTTAATCAATTAATGATTAAAATATCATTGAACAAAATGTCATAATCAATTCAATTATTAAATATTATATTTCCCACAATCATATTTTTATTGAACATTTTCTATAATAGAATTATGCTCAAATTCTGGAACACAAAGACAAAAACATTATCTGTCTTCAAAGAATACCTTTTAATATGGAGGAGAATATGTAAATAAAAAGCTGCTGTTGGCTGCTGCTTCTAATACCAGTATAACATACACTCATGTATACCGGTGCACATGCATACATTTTCTTTCAATGAAAGATATGACTTAGGTAAACAGAAAATACTAAATAATGACAAATTGTATAACTTTTGGAATGCCTTTGTGTATTCACACTTAAATATACCATATATAATTTTGGAGTAGAACACTTTAAATCAGAAAATGAAGTTTTAGTGGGAAGAACTGACTTGGGAGAAGTTGGGAAGGATCAGTTTCCTGATCCAACCTTATTCATTTTTCTTAACCTGTTCTGCTGAAAACAGAAGGCAGCATTATTCAACAAGCCACAGATCCAAAGATTAAATTATTTTAGAAGATATATGTAGTATATAGCTTTCTAAATTAAGTTTGTAAATAATGTTTGCAATTTCTAAAAGATTATTGACAAAGGGAATAGGATCTGTATAATATAGATGGCAATTTAAAAGTAATTACATTAAATGATTTATGCTACAAATATAAATAAACAGTTGGGTATAAGTTAACTTAAATTTTTTGTTGTCATGGGCACTTCCCTACAACTATTCAATGACTCCATCCTTTTTGATTTGTTGCTTAATATCCTGCCTAAACCTGCTTTCTACAAGTATGGAACCTCAAACAATCAATCAATAATTACAAGGTAATTACAGTTTCTATTATCATCTAAAGTTTTCCTTTATTAAGAAACATAAGTATAAGAATAATATAAGGGCAGGATATTTCTGTAGATTCATTTTAAGTTATTTTATGGCTTTTGATTACTTCATTTGAACATCAATTTCTCAATAATAATAACTTATAACAATAAAGGGCTTTAATTTGGCATTTCAGTATATTCAATCAAATTTCACTGCGACTTTGATTGAATGATTCTATGAAGGCCTTCTCTATAATAAACAAAATTGTTTCAGGGATTGTACCATCCTTTTGGTCACTTAGATTCTCAACCTTGAATTCTTCCTTAACTCATCAATGAATAATAGCCAGTTCCATAGTTGGCTGCATTTACACTTATTTTCCTATTCTATGGTCTTTAAGAGTCATTTTTTATTGGGAAAAAATTACATTGAAGCATGAAAATGAAAATAAGAAAAGTTAAGTCTTCCAAATTTATATTATTTATTTGAAGTTCAGGTAAGCAGCTTCTTCCTATTTGTTAAAACCTAAAATAAAAACAAATGTGATGTTATTACTAGAAGAAATATTCAAAACAGTGTACAAGTAGCAAAATGTCAAATGTTAGATTTTTTTGGAGGCAGTTGATATCCTTGTGTCAGATAGCAAATTAGTATAGTATTTGCTTTAATCTTTTGTATTTATTTAATATTATTTTTCTCCATTTATATTGGGAATTACATAAAAAAGACAAGCAGTATAGATTATACATGTGTGGTCATGGAAAATGCATTTCCACATATTTTAAAGTGTGCTTTGATCTGCATTTAGATTACATTAGTTCTTTTTCTGGAGATAAAATTTTTCATCTAAGTTCTTCACAATGGTCTTTAATCATTTCTGAGAATATGTAAATCATTCACAGTTGATCATCAATGTTGTTACAATGTATGTTTTTCTTCTGGCTCTACTCAGTTTACTTTGCATCAATTTGTATGTCTTTCCAAGTTTTTCTGAGAAATGATACTCATTTTGTATAGTATAGTCCATCACAATCACACAACCACAGCTTGTTCAACCATTCCCAATTGATGGTCATTCCTCCAATTGCCAATTCTTTGCCAGCACAAAAAAAAGAAAAAAAAAGGTACTATAACTAGCTTTGAGCATATAGATCTTTTTCCTTTCTTAAAAAAAATCTCTTTGACAAAAATTGGTGTATCAAATAGTATGCACAATTTTAGAGCCCTTTGGGCATAGTTACACATTGCTTTAAAGAATGGTGGAATCACTTTACAATTCCATCATGAGTCCATCAGTGTATTAAGTTGTTCCTGCCAACATGTCATTTTTCTTTTTTGGTCATATTACCTAAACTGATAGGTGTGGCATGATACCTCAGAATTGTTTTAGTTTTCATTTCTCTAATTATTGGTAATTTAGAGCATTTTTAATATAATTAGAGATTGCGTTAATTACTTTGAAAATTGCCTGTTTGTATCCTTTGATTATCAATATTAGGGAATGGCTCTTAGTTTTTAAAAAATTGACTCAGTTCTCCATATATTTGAAAAAGGTGGCTATTATCAGAAAAGCTTGCAGGAAATTTTTTTTTCATAATAACAATTACTGGGTATTTCCCTCCATCCTCACCCCTTTTTTATCCTATTTTTGTCCTATCATCCTGTCCATTTTTTTTTTTGCTGCTGACTACTACCTCCTTCCAGTCTGCCCTCCTCTTTTATCAGCCTCCCTCCTTCTTTTACTCTTTTTTTTTGCCGCAGTTTTTTTTTTTTTTTTCTGTAGGGAAATATCCCACTGCCAGTAAAGGCCCCCAGTATCTCCTTTTTTCAGTTGTCTGACCTTCTTACACCCATTGGCTGAGAGCTCAGGAAAGTGCTGCTGCTGTGATGATTCAGTTGCCCCCAAGACCCACTGCTGGTTTTCTTAGGTACGCTGTGCTGCACTATCATCACTCTAGTGTAACACGTCTTTGCTGATGACCTTCTAAATGGTCTTGAGCTAGAAAATTATTTCACTCTGTCCCTTTGTTGGCTCTCCTGCTCCAGAATTAATTTTGAAGTGTTTTTTAAAGTTGTTCTAAGGTAAATTTGGGAGAGTTTCAGTGAGTTCCTGCCTTTTTTAACCATGTTGATTCCATCCTTTTCTTTATACTTTTGAAATTCAATTCAGTGTTAGTCTCCATTATCTTTTCCAAAGATAGTAGTAAAGTAAGCTACCTAAACAATAATTTTCCTCATTCTCAACAATTTTATCTCAGCTCTTCTCAAAGGTTTTTTTTTAATTTCTAAATTCTCCCCTTAAGTTATTTATATAGAATAGAAAACTGGTTTATGTTTTTCCCCTTTTATTTAAAACTTAAATGCAAAGTGAGAAAAAATGAAATAGAAAAATACAGAAAAGGAAAAAATAAGTTTTCTGGTGCCCAATTGGACACCATTGAGGATTCAAAATATGCAACAATGAATTTCCATTTCAAGAAAGTATATATAATAATAGAATTGTATTCATAACTGTTCATATTTTCTTTGCTCCCTTATAGGTTTTCTTTTGTTCTCTATTATCTTGTTTTTACTTTATTATTTTTCCACTTTCCTCTCTCCCTTTCCCCACGCAGTCTAGAGTTAAGCACAGATGTGTACACACACACACACACATATATATATATACAGATATACATATATCTAAAACAAAATTAATGTGACTGGACTTTGAAGGAATGCTTAGAATTAGATAATACATGTCTAAGATAAAGGAAGCAAATAGATTTGTCCAAAGCTGAGTGTGTAGATAGAAGTATATAAATAATTTGGGTAGGGTGAGGAAAGTTTGTATGAATCTTTAAATTCCATGTCCACAGTTTTGATGGAATACATTGAACAATAGAGAACTACTGAGGAGTTTTGAGGGAAAGGGTTGATGGTAGTGTGGTTGGAAACAGAGAGGAATAGAAAAAAGAGCTGGAGTCAGGAGACCCTCTTGAATTAGAGAAGAATTACATTTACTGGTAGGGTGAACATACACAAGTTATTTTAACTTTTATTTATTTTTATATTTTATATTTTGTTTTTGTTTGTTTTAACTTTTAAGCCCCAATGTCCTCATCTGCAAAATCTGAATAAAAACATTACTTAATAGCTGGCATTTACAATTTTTCAGAATACCTTATATATGTTATTTAGGACCATCAGATCATAAAGCTGGAATAGATTTTTGAGACCAACTAATCTTTTCTGCATCACATTATAGATAAACTAAGGCATAGGTAATTATTAGTCAATATCTGAAGTGGAACTTGAAACCAGTTCTTCTGACTGCAGAGAAGGTTATTTCTAGTCTACCGTGCTACCTGATTTGGTCCTCACAACAGCCTTAAGATAATCTGTTCTACACTTTATAGATTAGAAAACTGGCTGAAAGGTGTTAAATTACTTATCTGAAGTAACATAACTCATAGTTGAGACAGGATCCATGCCTAGCTCTTCCTGACTCTGTGCAGCATCATAGCCACCACCTCAGCTTATCTCATAAGCTTGTTGCGAATAGCAAATCAGGTCATGTTTGACAGGAGCCATGGAAACCTGGAGCTCTAATTATAAATGTCAGTTATTTGTTATAAATTAAATAAATTGTGTAGAGGAGATAAGAGAGATCGTTAGCCCTGTGAGTATTAGTTAGCCAGAGGTGACTGAGAGAAGAAAATATTGGATTCAGGTAATGAGAATAAAGAATCTAAAGGACTAAGCACTTAGGTTAATATGTGAAAAGGGCTAAGAGGCATTCAAAAGACCAAAATTGTAGATCAAAGGACTTACGAGATGTCATTTACAGTGAAATAGAAATTCACTAGAAGTGAAAATTTAATTTGGAAGTTTATGTTTTGCTAAATGCAGTTTGAAGTTACAGGGCAACATCCAATTGGGGAGGCAATAGGTGCAATGAGGAAAGAGAAAACAATGCTCTAAAGAAAGTAGATAGAGAAGGGAAACATTAAAAAAAATTCTTTGACATGAAAAAAATCAGATCAGGAAACTTGATACATAATTTCTGCTGCAGTATACTTTATTTCAATTGGCATTAAAGAACTTGATGTACTTTTTCTTTCTTTGTAAAATAATGATTAAAAAATCCATGTTTCTTGACATATTCTTTTAAGAAAATTGATATATGTAATTGCCATGTAATGATTCATGAAATGATTTGAAAATGTGATATCCCATTGATACTTTAAACAAGGAACAGGAGAAAGCTGCATAACTTTGCTAGTATTTATCTTGAAGATGTAATTAGCAAAGAGGTTTAGGTTAATTAGGTAACAGAACTTCAGAAATTTAGCCTAATTTACACATTGGATAACGCCAGAATCCTAAATAAATTACACATTAAATAAATTGGTAGTTGAATAGTGATGAAATGGTTTTAAGAGAGAGAGCCAAATATTTCAGGTTAGAAGCCAATTTTTATAATAACTAATATACTTTTGATATATATATATATATTGCAAAAATGTTTTTATAAATAATTTACTTATAAATTATCTACTTTTCCATTCTGTTTTAGAAGTCTTTGTAGTATTATTTTTCCATAATATTTATCTTGTTATTTCAAATTTGGAATTTTTTAATTTAAATTTTACATGTAGTGTTTTTCATGATTTTAGTGATCATGACCATGAAGATTCTTATTAGCTTACACACTTAATCAGAAGAGTATATTTAAAACAAAACCCCGCTCACATAAGAAATCTTCAACTGATCTTTAAAAAAATAACAAAAACTTTTCAACAGCTTATTATGAAAGTAATTTTTAATGAGTGGTGCTTATGAGTAAGAAATTTTTAAACCTACCACCATTAACTTCACTTGTGACATTTGGCTATTCCCTTGACTTATCAGTTGTTTTAGAATTACTTTTAAGCCAGTGATTTCCAAACTTGGTATCATAACTTTTACCCTTTCTTCCCTCCCCCTCCAACAAAATAAAATTCTCATTTCTCCCTACTCCCCCCCCACCCCCCGGCTGTGGTTAAGTGACTTGCCCAGGATCACACAGCTAGGAAGTATTAACTGTCTGAAACCAGATTTGAACTCGAATCCTCCTGAATTCAAGGCTGGTGCCCACTGCGCCACCTAGCTGCCCCTATCCCTACTGTTTATATAAAACAACCTATGTAAAAAAAAAAAAAAAAATTCCCTTATCTCCACTTTATTTCAACAAAATAGAGAATTTATTATAATGTTATAATAACATGCAAACAAATCTTAAGCAAACCTTGATTTAAAGAATAAATTAACCTGACAGTTTTTGATTGATAATAACAGTTATATTTCAATTTGTGCCAGTAGTGTGGCATTGTAGACAGAAAGTGGGCATCAGAGCCAGGAATACCTGAATAGTCCTTACATACTTGGCTATGGGATCCTGGGAAAACTTTCAATTGTCTATACAGCTCTCTAGGACTACATTTTGCAGAGTAGGTGTCAGCCCAAAATAAGACAGGCAATTTTCTCATTCTAGAGTTCCTTATACTTAAGAAATCACAGGACTAACCAATACATAGACTCAATAACTTATAGAACAATAATTTTAATATAATTAATATAATTGGTAGGCTTATTTTATAAAAGTTTTTCAAACATTGATGTTGTTAATGATATTTCTACTCATAATTCCTTTTTAATTACTAATCAAGATTGAGATTTTGTCTTCACGCCAGAACATCCATCTCATAGGAGTAAAATTTACTAAACTTCATATCATGGTTTTGATAAACTAGAGAACTCTATTTCCCTATACCTAAAACAATGTAAAAACATTTTAAAGTTTAGTTTCTTGTTCTGATGTACTAGTCCAGTAACACTAGTCAGTCAGCTGCTCTTGTTTAGATAGAGACACTATTTGTTTGTTGTCAATGGATTTCTTATGCCTTCATATTTAGAAATATTTCAGTTCAGTCTTTAAAATTTCTTTGGTAAACCATTCAAGTAATAAACAAATCTGGTATTGCTTTTTAAAATTTAATTTGCAAAGCTAGTATTTGTTTTAAATTGGAAAATGTAAAATATTCTTTTATAAATTTATTATCCATAGGTCTACCTTTTTTTTTAAACAAATAATCACTTTATTTTTAAGAATAGGGTGTAAATTTGAAGATCTTATAATAACATATTTAGAGCATTCAGTTTTTCAAAAAGTTGCAGCAATTTTTTAAGTTTTAGGAGGAATTTTTGTTGTATAAAGTGCTTCATCCTTATTGTTACTCTTATTAAGAAAAAGGATAATTTTTTATTTAACTACCATTGTTTGTCTCCCTTTTGTTTTTTTTTAAATTTGAATATTTTTATTGAAAAAAATGGGTATATTCATGCTAGTTTTGAACCAGATCATTTTTAATAAGCTTAGTAATTATTCCATGTGCCTCTTGCTAAAATGTCCTTCAGCCAATGATGTCATGTACCATGTACTCTTGCAATGTGAATGTGGACTTGAATTATTATCCTTATGATCAAATAGGGTGGAATCACTGCTCAGAGAGGATTGAAAGATGGTTATAGATAATAGAGAGAAGTTCCTATTTTGCTTATTTTTTTGGCTATGAATCTTTTGTATAGAAAACATAAATCTAAACATTGAAACTTAATATTAGTGAGATGAATTATAAGTGGGGTGATACAGAAGCTCACAGTGAGTTCATGTCATCAGGCCTGTGTGAACTATTGCTCCACCTTCACTGCTTGTTGAAAAATCTTGGAACATGAGTGAGATGCTATAGATCTAGAAAAGGGTAAACATTGTAATAAAAAAGGCAGAGAGTGAGCAGTAAGAACTGGAATTTCTTTATTAAGAATAGGTCTTTACAGAAGGTCTTTACTTCATTTCCTATTTTTACAAGATTATCTTACTAGTAAATGCAGGGGTACTATCAACATAATATTCCTGTTTTTCAACAAGACATAGTGTTTCATTCTTCTTCTGAGTGTGATGGAATGATAAGGTATAAGCTAAGATCATAATATTAGAAGTATTTGAAGCTTAACAAATGGAACAAATTAATATTAATAATAAACACTTATATGCTATTTACTTTGTGCCAACCACTGTAATAATTAGCACACTACAAATATTAGCTCATTTGGTCTTCACAACAGTCCTGGAAGGGTGACACTATTATTATCCCATGTTACAGATGATGAAGATGGGGCAAATGAAGGTTAATCAACTTGCCCAGCGTCATAGGGGTAGCAAATCTGTGAGGCCAAATTTGAACTCAGATCTTTTTCATTCCAGGTCCATCACTCAATTCACTATACTGTCTTGCTTCGTAATACTCAATAATGAGTAAATATTAATTTAATTTACTTTGAACCAGCAGTGCCATTCTGAGTCTGTAAGGAAATCATAAAGGAGGGAAAAGGATCCACATGTGCAAAAATATTTGTAGCACTTCTTTTTGTAGTGGCAAAGAATTGGAAACTGAGTAGATGCCCATCAATGGGGGGGGGGATGACTGAACAAATTGTGGTATATGAAGGTAAGGGAATATTGTTGTTCCATAAAAATGATGAACAAGCTAATTGAAAAGGCCTGAAAAGTGTAACACAAACTGATACTGAGAGAAACAAGAAGAATCAGGAATAATTGTATACAGTAACAGCAAGAATTGTGATAATCAACTAGGAAAGTCTTCGTTCTTCTCAGTGGTTCATCAATGTAAGGCAATCTCAATAAACTTTGGATAGAAAATGCCATCTGTATCCAGAAAAAGAACTATGGAGATTGAATGTAAATCAATACATGCTATATTCACTTTTTCTGTTTTTTTCTCTCTCATGGTTTTTCCTTTTTGTTTTATTTCTCTTTCAACATGACTCATAAAGTGATGAATATTAAAAATTAATTAATTAATTATTATTTTTAAATGGTAATTTGGAGGGAGATGTCTATGGACTACTCCAGAGATCTGTTTTGAACACTGTGTCATTTAAGATTATCTGTGTTTCAGATGAAAACTCAGATGCAGGCTCATTAAATTTGCAGGTAACATAAATCTGGGAGGAATAGTTAGTACATTGCATGATATTATCTAAAAACATCTCAAGAGGACAAACTGACATGCTAAAACTAATAAGATGACATTTGAAAAGGATAAACATAGATGAGTATAGTCTTTACTTTTGTGTCAAATACATAATATATGAGATATGGTTAGGGAACATTTCCCAAAGAAAGAGGACTGGAGATTTTTTTTCACTATTTAAAACTGAAACTTTAAGCACTTCAGAATTCTGAATACTTTGTTATTATTCATATCACTAATTCAAAGTATAATGTAAAGGTATAAATTAAAGATTTAATTATTTTAAAACATTTTTGTTCATTTGATTAATTATTCATATTGCTGTTATTTTCCACCATATATATTTTGTATATTATTTTAAGGTTTTGCTTGGTTCCTTTGAGTCTACAAAGACAAATAATCGCTGGCATTTAAGAATAGGAATATTCTCTATTCAGATAACAAATTTTTCTACATAATTTTTCCACCTTGAAGATCCCTCTATTATTCTTCTAATAGTAATGTATTACTTTCAGGAGAAATATTGCTAACAAAAGCAAGCAAAAAAAACAAAACCACTTTCTTGCAGTATTTGCTTTGTCCATGATTTTACTTTCTTAAGGAACTTTGCCAAAATACTATTTCTTTTATTGAATCTTAGGACTTGAAATGCAAGTTTGCCTCTGCAGAATAAAGTAGCAACTGAGTGATCATATGAAACAACTGAGTGTTGACTAAAAGTCATTAAATATAGCAAAATTAGTTTATGCTGTTATTTTATATAGCATATAATTTTGCATTATCATATTAACTATGCCATTGTTATTTCATTCTTAATTTAGTAAACAGAGACTATGAAATATGTTTTGCAACAAATAATCTCAGTCAGATAGACAGCTGGATCAGCATGAAAAGCAATGATTCATGAATTTACTTGAACTTAAATATATTAACCAGTTTTGTTGATCATTAAATCCATTGCAATGGGTTCATTTTTCCTGTTAACAAGAGCGTCATAGCTTTTTAAATAACATATTGGTCAATTTTATCCCCTACAATCAGGACAAGATTGATTTAAAGAATTATGCTGCATTCACTTCTTAGTTAAATAATAGGCAACTTTCAATCAATTTCTTTCCCAACATTCTATTGAAATTTGACCCCATATTGGTATCACCATATTCTTGACTTGACTGCTTTGTCATATTTGCCACCATTGCAAATGCATTTTTTTCTTTCTTGTCCTTGTGTGCTAGACAAACTTTTCTTGTTTTTCTGGTATTCTTTCATATTTTCATTCTTCTACCTCCTCTCATCCTTTAATAGTGAATGTACCTTACTTTGATCTTAAACGCTCTTTCTCTCCAAGTTCTCTTCCCCAGAATACTTTTATTCTAACAATTTTTTATTTATGAACACCATGCAAATAACTCTTAAAACTCTATTTATCTGCCTTGATCTCACACCTTAAGCTCTTCTCTAATAAATATAACTGTGTACTTATTAATTAATAGAAATCTGCATAAAGTCTTTAGACTTTGTCTTTTGCATTATTGAAAAGACTGAGACCAGATAAAATGCAACGCCTCAGTTCTCCTCTTCTTCTTCAAAGCTTGCTGAATATTTTACCTCCTTCTAGTTTTGAGACAAAACTGACTCTTCTTCCTTACATATTGAATCTACACCTTTTATTCTTCATTACCTCATTCTATCTTTTCTTCAACTAATTTCTGTTCAGTTAAAAATAGTGGTTAACAATTGTTTTGTAAACAATGCTGTTCCCAGTGTTTGGTAGAGTATGAAGTTAAGATAAACCGTAATCATTAACTTGATGGAACTTGTTAATAAAACACATACATTGATATCTTATACAAAATAATGTATACAAATAATATAAGGGCATCTATTCCAAACCTGTATAAGGAAATATTAATAGAATATTGTGCTGGTATGAGACTCAGGATAGGCTTGATGGAGAAGAGGCTGTCTAATGTGGTATTTAAAGGATGAATGTAAGTTGAGCAGGAAAAAAGTTAGAGGAAGGACATTGAATAGAGAACAGTGTGAATAAAGATACAGGGATGATATAAAACAGATTTGGATGAATATAGAGAATAATTCAGTGATTATTCTTAGATATGTGACATAGACTAATTTGAGAGAAGAATAAGATGCAAAGTTTTATTAGATTTTGGAAGCTGTGAATGAGACAAAGTATGAACTTAATTTAATAGGTGACAGAAAACAAAATAAAACCTTGAAGGTTTTAGAGCAAAAAGAATGATAAAACAAGATTAATGTTTGAGGAAAAATAATTTGTCATTGAAAATAAAGTCAGAAGTGGAATTGGGATATTTTGGGGGGGATTCTATTTTAGTCTTTCCAGGTACATAGTAGTGAGTTTCTAATAGGATTGTGCTGATGAAAATATAGAGAACATGTGCTAGGAGAGAATCAGGAGTATGAGCTAAATAATTGGAAATCAGAGACAAGGGAGAAGAAAGAGTCCAAAATCAATTAATCAGTCAACATGCATTTACTCTGGTAAGCAGGAGAGAAGTAAAGACAAAAATGAAATAATCTCTTCCTTAAGGAACTTGCTTACACTCCATAGAAATTACAATAAAGACAGAGAATGATTTTAGGAGTAATAAACATGGGGGGAGGGGAATGGAATTTTCAGAGGGAGGAGTCAATTTTTTGTTTATCTCTTGGGAGATATGAGTAATGACCTTTATTTAGTCTCTTCTGATTGCTTGTTCAATTATTTTTAAATAGTATTTTAATATTTTATTATTTATTATTAGTATTTTAAATAGTATTTAAATAGTAATAAAATGCTATTTTTAAATTATATGTTTTATAAAATTTTTAATTCCAAATTTTTCTCCCTCCCTCCCTAAGTAAGCTTCTCTTCCTTCCTCTTCCTAAGTAAGCAAATTGATATAGATTATATATGTGCAATCATGTAAAACATACTTCCATATTAGACAATGTGAAAGAAGAAATAGACCCAAAGGAATGAAGTTATAGAATATAAAGAAAGTGAAAATAGTATGCTTCGATCAGCATTCACACACTCCATCAGTTCTTTGTTTGGATGTGGACAGCATTTTCCATCATGAGTCATTTATAGCTGATCATCATAAAATGCTGTTATTGCGTACAATGTTCTGCTGCTTCTGCTCCTTTCAATTTCTTTCCGTTCATACAAGTTATTCCAATTTTTCTGAAAAAATATATTGTGATGACTCATAGAGTTTAAAAATAACAGAAATGTTAATGTATTTATAATATTTGTTTGATTTTTTTTCATGACTTTTGGTGTTTGTAGAGTATTTCCCCTAGTTAATTGTATAGTATTGTTAATCATATGAGTATTTCTCCCACAGAGGACAGAGAGGGGAATCATAAAATGTGTTGAGGACTTGTACAAAAAAATACAATGTATCTTTGTCTTGAACTTTAATGTGGTTCTACTCTGCAGTGGGACAGTGAACCAAACTATGGCTCTAGAATTAGAAGAGGCTCAGTGGGAATGTGTATCTTTGAACAGGTTACTTCACTTGTCAAGACCTCTGCCTAGTTATTGTAAAACAAAGGGGATAAACTTCAGGAATTTTTAAAGTCTCTTAAAACTCTAATTGAAATCCCATGATCTTATTATCCTATGAAGTGGCTACCTTCCCAACAATGTACAGGCCCATGGTGAATTAAGGAGGGTAAAGCAAAACTAAATTACAAGCTACTAACTCTAATAAATGTATAAACTTATTCCACATGGAAAATACTGCAGGAGGACAGCCAAGAGTGGCTTTAAAAAATTGTATTGCATTTTTCATTAATTAATGATTAATATATTCTTAGGCTTCTATTAATGAAATGACATGTGTTCTTCTTTCAGAATTCAAACCTGATTCACCAGAAAGTGACTTCACCTAATGAACGACAAGGATCTCCCATATTATCGTTCATTGTTCTTGAACAGTTCAATGCCATTCGCTTAGTTCAAAGTGTCCATCAGTCACTTGCAGCTCTTAGCAAAGTGATCAGAGGCACAACACTGTTGAGTTCTGAAGTACAAAAATTGGCAAGTGCCTTGTTAAACCAAAAGGTAAGCTCCTTGTTTTTGTGGAATAGAGATGCCATTGTGTCTGATCATATCTGATTTTTATACCATCTTATTAAGTGTACAAAAGGAAAAGTCATGGTTCATATCATTTCTTTTTCCAAAGAATTAGACAATATAATAAAAATGAAGAGTCTGGCCTCTGGAGTTTGGAGCCTGAAGTCTTCTCAGTAACTGAGATCACTATGGCTGGGGAGCGAGAGTCCTCAGTGACTCCTTTAAATACTCCAGTACAATCATATCACTAGGTCACACAGAGTATGCCCAACCAACACTTGAGCATGCACCAACTTGTCAGCAGAGCCATCACATCACCACATTACCTTAAGTATATGTACTTGTCTAGAGTGAATACATCTATAGCTAGAGAATTATTATCTCATCAAGTATACTCTATCTTAAGTATATCTTTTCAGAGTCCCAGCCCTTAACAACTATTACAATCATGCCTTAAAAAACAACAACAACAACAACACAGGGCAGCTAGGTGGCACAGTAGATAGAACACCAGCCCTGAAGTCATGGCCTAAATTCAGATATGGTCTGCATTCCTCCACTGAAACCAAGGAGAACCACCAGGAGGATCAAAGATGGAATCTCTGGCTGACTTTGTCCTCAGTATAAATACTCTATTACAATTATGTCATCATAGGTGTCAATCTTGTAGAATAGGTGTCAACTTGTAAAACTATACTAAGTGCATGTAAACTAGAGCTATTAATCACCTCTCTAAATTAGATAACCATTGTCTTATCAATTCCACTGAGTTAACACCTTGTTGTAGGATTAAATCAATCATACTGAGTGTTAAGTATATTTCTACAGAGTTCCTGCCCTTTACAAGAAAGCATTTTACATATGTTTTGTAAGCCATACAACAACCTCATGAGGCATAGGCTATTGTTACACTCATTTTAGAAATGCAAATTATGCTGACAGAAATCGAGTCATATAACTAATAAATGTTAAAGACAAAACTCAAAACTCATTTTTTCTCACTTCAAGTTAGTTAGTCAAGTACTCTAACTATCATCATCCAGATCTAGATTTCACTTCTTAATTTTTTTTTTTTTTACCATATTTGCTAATTGGCACAATGGAGAGAGTGCAGAGCCTAAAGTCAGGAAGACTCATATTGAATACCTAATAAGATGTGTGTGTGTGTGTGTGTGTGTGTGTGTGTGTGTGTGTTTAATATCCTGATGTTATATATAACATGCACACATTTATAAATACATACATACATGTGTAAGAGTATATATGAATGCAGACGGCTCCTCTTCTTGAATTAAAATCTGGCCTCAAATACTTAGTTGTGTGATCCTGAGCAAGTCACTTAAATCTGTTTACCTCAGTTTCCTCATCTGTAAAATGGGTTAGAGAAAGAAATGGATAATTATTCCAGGATCTTTGTCAAGAAAATACCATATATGGTCAGGAAGATTTAGTTTTGACTATTTGGAGAAAAACCCAAAACCCTTGACTTGTAGATCAAGGAAATGCTGGAGCTATATTTCCCTATATTTTAGTAAGCTTTTGGGAAAGTCATTCTACTTTGGGAATAAAATGCATAAATAAGGAAGACATGATGTATAGGTACTTAAAACTAAGTTTATACTGGATTGACAAAAAATTTTTGTCAGTGAATTGGACACTGTATAAATGCTTCTCAGTTTTGTAAATGATACAGGGTAAAGGTGGATTGCTAACATGATAGATGACAGGGAGATCTGAAAGTTTTTTGACAAGCTATATCTAATAAGATGAATTTTAGTACATTCCTCTAAAGTCTTATATGAGTTCCAATTATTATATTAAGTTCAAGGTTGGAAAAGCATGACTAGATTGTGAGTTGTCTTAAAAAGATATGGAGAATTTTAGTATGTTGTAAACTGAATTTAATATAATATGGCCAATAATATTAGTTTGCCCAGAGATCAGCATAATATCTACAACTAGGAATGTGATAGTTTTATCATTGTGTTCTTCTTTAGTCAGATCCCATTTGGAGCATTGTATTACAATGTAGACATCACATTTTATAATTGAAGTGTTCAAAGGAAGACATCCAAGATGGTGATCATGCATGAAAGCACTTGAAATGTTTAGGGTAGGGGAAAGAAGATTTAGGGGATACAAGAGAATTATTTTCAAGGTTTCATATGGAAAACTGGTTAGCCTTGTTTTGCTTGCTCTCTGAGGGCAGAATGAGATAAAATGGGGGAGATACAAAGAAGAAAATTGAGGCTTGAGGTAAAAAGAAACTTCATTATCGCCCAATTCCAAAATAGGTTGTTCTCTTTTAGGATTCTTAAAGTCAGCAGAATTGATAGAGACAATAATTATCTAATTTAGCATGGTTCATTTCAGTATGATTGATCTGATACTATAAGGAGATGTTATGGGCCAGAACTTGAAACAAGGTATTAAGTGGAATTTGGGGTGATTACTTTGAACTGAAACTAAGGCTGCCTCCAGAAGCCTCCCAAGAAACCTGCTCCCAGGTTTACATTTTAGAGATTACATTTTAGAGAAGGACATTATAGTTCTCCATTTTGGAGATAATAATTTCTTCCTCATTGGAAGTTTTCAAGCATAATTTGACTAAATATGTGGATATCTTTAGAGAGGATTCTCTGAGATTCCTTCCAGCTCAGAAACTCTGGAGAGTATTTTTCTGCTATTTTCTAAAGTTCAGTCTTTTTAAATGCCCTTAGGAAGACTTGGTATTTCCATGCATTGTTTAGGAAGTACAAGATTTTGCTAATCCAAACTAGGTAAAGCTCGAGCCAATTCACAAGGGACAAAACCTAATGGATATGCTCTGCATTTGTGAATTCTTTATCCCATTCCCCTGGCATAAATCTGCACACACTTCTAGACCCTATCTTATCCTACTCCCTTTTATTTCTTTATAGATTTCGGAGGGTGCTATACCCTTGATATTATATACACACACACACATATACACACACACACACACACACACACACACACACACACACATACACACACACACACACATATATTTCTCAAACCCATTCCTGATGTGAGTAGGTTCTCAGAAATACCAGCCCTCCTATAGTGGCTTTGTGTTGGTTCTTCTTCCTTACCTCATTTGTTTAGCATAATTAGTATTTTTACCTTTTCCTAGACAATTTTGTTTTTTAGAGTGAGATCATATTTAGTTCTGCTCTAATATCTTTTGAGCTACCCAATTGCTGATATCAATCTTAAACATATAGCATACATTTCCATGTAAAAACATAAATATTTCATCCTTGTTGGGTTCCTTGAAGTTAATCTTTGATGTTAGCTCTTATATGTTTAATTTTCTGTTGAGTTCAGGTTTGGTTAAGACAAAGACCTGAAAAGCTGCAAGTTGGTCAGATATCCATTTTTTTTGTTCAATAGTATGGTTAGTTTTGCTGGATATGATATTTTTGGCCACAGGCCTAGTTCTTTAGCTGGTCAATATGTATTATAACAGGACTTGTGGTTTTTTATTTTAGCTGCTGACAAATCCTGTACAATTGTAATTGAAGTTCCAGCATATTTGAATTTTTTTCCCCTGTAAAATTTTCTCTTTGATCTGGCAGTTTCAAAATTTAGCAATGATATTCCTATGTCTTTTCCTTATAAGATATCTTTGAGGTAATGATTTGTGGATTTTTTCTGTTTCTACTTTTTTCTCATCTTCTATCAATTCAGGACAATTTTATTTCTTTCTTTCATTATTGTGTCATGGTGACGAGAGTTAGGAAAGGGGGAATCCCTTTTGGTTCTGCACAAGGATATGTAGTTAAATGCAGTCTAGTAACGGCACAGAGTCTCCTGTAAAGGAATTTACAGGCCCGAAAACCTAGATTGATAAAAAAAAGGTTTATTGTAGGGGTTTGGAAATTAGGGAAAACGTAGAAAGATACCAGGGCCAGAGCTGGTCGCTGGGCAGACAGGAACCCTTACTTGGCCAGAAGGATACCATATTTTAGGGCTCCTGCCACGAGTGGACTGCAGGGTTCTTTATATTTTATTTTGTTATTTGTTATTATCTTATAGCTTCACTAGCTTCCCCTTACTCAATTCTAGATTTCAAAATATTTTCTTCTTTAAGTCTCCTTTTTCTGATTGGTTAACTTTTTTTCATAATCTTTTTTTTTTTTTCCCTTGGATGTTTCTTCCTTCCTTTTTTCTTTCCTTTCTTCCTTTTTTTCAGTTTTTCTTCAGTTCCTCATTGGATTTTTGAAGCCTTTTTTCTGGGCATGTAGCCATTTTTTCCCATTGTCCTTTCTTAAGGAAACTTCTATTCTGCCCCAAGTCCTGTTTGCTTTTTCATCAGTCTATTTTCCCTGAGGTACAGTTTTGTTTTGTTCGAGAGGGAAATCTGGAAAGCTTGAAATTTTCTGACCTACTGTCTTCCAGAATCCTCCCCAAATAAATTTTTCTTAAAGAATAATAATAAAAATATACATGGTCTTTGAAATTTTTTCAGCAATAACTTAAAATGTAAATCATATTTTGATTTTTCTTATCTTTATTACTATATTGAAAACTGAATGACAATTGTTTCATTAAAATGTTAATCAGATTTGGAGGATTGCTTGTAATTCACATATACAATGTGTGATGTTTATAATTAATGACTATGACTATAAAGTAATAAAGACTATAAAGTCTTTGTAGATAGATTAACTGTAGAATTAATTCTACATAAACGATAGCTAAAATCTTTTTCCTTAATAATATTTTATTTTTCCAAGTATATATATATATATATATATATATATATTTATATAAAATTTCCAACATTCATTTTTTAAAAACTTTTGTGTTCCAAATTTTTCTCCCTCCCTCCTTTATTCCCCTTCCTTAAGACAGCAAGAAATTTGATAGGGGTTAAATATGTACATTCCTTTTAAATATATTTACCATATTTGTCATGTTGTACAAGAAAAATCAAACCAAAAGAGAAAAAAAAAAAACAAGAAAGAAAAAGAAAGAAACAAACAAATAATAAAACAAAAAAAGTGAATATATTGTGCTTCAATCCATATTCAATCTCCATAGTTCTCTCTCTGGATATGGATAACATTTTCCATCCCAAGTCTATTGGAATTATTTTTGAATTATCACATTACTAAGAAGAGCCAAGTCCATCACAGTTTATAATATAAAAATATTAAATTGAAATGTATTTTGAAGGGAAGAAAGAGTGCTTACTGTTTTCAAAGCTATCTGTTCACATACTAAGGGAAATGTGAAAATAAGAAGACAGTTCCTGCCTTCATGAATTTTCTGCCTCAGAATAATATGACATAGTAGGTTAAACTGAAAACACCATACTGTATTGCTTGTCTGTCTTTTCATCTTGCATGATGTCCATGTTTTCAGAGACTCCTTTTGATCTGATGACCTTCCACTAAGTATTTTAATCTCTTGAGAATACTACTGTAATACTTAAAACAGTGTAACCATTGCCCCTCATTCTGATAACATGACCAGCTTACCTTACTTTTTGTTTATATGTGTCATTTATGAGGTCTTTCCTCCCGCATATCATGTTCCATATTTATATCTACAATATATCTTTCTATTTCTCTTCAGGCTACCAATAATGAGCATTTCTCTTAGATTAATGTATTTATTCTATGAATTGCAAACATAATTTTAGTATTATGGAGAGAATATAGATGTCAAAGTAGTAAAGTTAAAGTAATATGCTTTTGTAGCAGTATCATCCAGTAAGTATTAAGTGCTTCTCACCATTGTGCTAGGTGTCATTTGTACAAATACACAGAATAAAACATTTCCTACTCACAAGGAGTTTATCATGTAGACAGCTAGCACATACATAAATATATACAGCATAAATACAAATGTATATAAAATACAACAAAATTTGGGCTTTAACAGTTGATGAGGTCAGAAAAATTTTCCTTTCTAAGGTAGTTCTTTTTAAATTTAATGTAGTCAAAGTTGTATATTTTGCATTTCATAATGCTCTCTAGTTCTTCATTTTTTGTTTTATATACATATGTATATATATATATATATATATATATATATATATATATATATATATATATATATATATATATATATCGTTATCTTTTCTAGTCATCTTAGCAAATCTGAGAGATGTGAGATGGTATCTCAGAGTAGTTTTAATTTGAATTACTATAATCAGTAGCGATTTACATCCTTTTTCCATATGACTACTAATGACTATAATTTCTTCATCTATAAATTGCACATATTCTTTGACTCTTTATCAATTGGAGAATGACTCCTAAATTTGATAAAGTTCTTTTATATATATTTCTTTATCAGAAACACTGGTTGTAAAAATTTTTTCCCACTTTCTACTTCTATATTCTCTCCATAATACTTTCTACTTTCTAGTCTTGCTTTTGTAGTTTTGTTTAATGTAATCAAAGTTTTGCATGACATAATGTTCTGTAGTTCATTTTTGGCCATAAATCCTTACCTTATCCAAAGATCTGATAGCTGAACTAATCCTTGCTGTCATAATTTGCTATCACTCTAAATGCCTAAATCATTTAACCATTTGACCTTTTAAAAAAATAGTTTTTGAACTACATTTTAAAAGAAGAAGTGACTCTATAAGATGGTGGTAAGGAGGGAGTATATTCCATACATGAAGAAAAGGCAAGAAAGTGAATTTTCTGGTGTAAAACAAAAAGGTCATTTTTGATGATTTTTTCATCATGTGGAAAGAAGACGTATATCCATTGAAGCTGTAAAGGTATAGATGAATAGCAGATTGCGCATTGCTTTGAAAGCTAAATATCCTGGAGGAAATAGGAAACCACTGGAGTTATTTGAATTGAATTATGTGGTCATAGTGGGATTTAAAGAAAATTACTTTGGCAACAGGTGTGTATGATCTACTGAAATAGGAAAATATTTGAGGCAAGGAGACAAATCAAGAGAATATTGCAGTATGGATGAGGGGTGATGAAGGCATGAATGGAGAGAAGTTGTCAGATGAGAGAGATTGTGAATGTAAAAACTATTATGTTTTTAGTGAAATGTCTATTATAATAGATCTTTAGTAGTTTTTCCATCTGTAATATTGAAATCAAAAGATTACTATTAAATTAATTGTGACTTTTTTATTTGCAGTGTCCTCTAATATGGCAGAGCAAGTGGGAAGGCCCAGAAGATCCCTTACAATATCTTAGAGGTCTTGTAGCTCGTGCACTTGCAATACAGGTAAAATACATTCTTAGGGATTGTCATCCTGTGAATGTGAATTAGGCCTATTAGTATCTAAGAATCAACCTCACCACAGGTTTAGATGAATTTATTAAATAACCACTGTTTAAAAATGTTTTTATGTAGTCACACACATTTTCATTCTTTTAAAAATGCATACTCTGAGCTCAGGGTCTTAAGAAAGCTACCACCACCTGCTGACAGCACAGCCCTACATTAATTCAACAAAAATACTTTTTCCTTCAATAGCAAAGACCAACTTCTTTCTTGGAATTGTATTAGAATAGGTAGAAAGACTATAGTGTCAGGAGGCTTGCTATGAGTGACTGTGATTTGTCTACCTCATTTCCTGAATAAACAGATTTAGGGTGGTAAATGTGGTGGGATTGTCAGATTTGGAGGAGGAAAAAAATAAAATCTCCTTATCCAATATAAAAAGTAAATGATTTAAGTAGTAAAAACAGTTGTTAAACATAGAAGGTTAGGAAGGTCATTGTTTCAAAATAATAAAAATTAGCAACAGAAATCAGTAGATCTTCAGAAGAGAGGAGCTGGCAGGAAATTAACTCGGGTTGAGCTCAGCCAACATCTCACGCAGGACAAGAGATTGCAGTTATAATCAGTATTATCATTTCTGCAGCAGAGAAACTGAGATATAGGGAAAACATAGACACTCAGCAGGTAGAGAACAGTTGCACTGTTTGTGTACCTGGAACTATATTTTCATCAGTTGCCATTCGAAGGAAGCTGAATTTACAGCTTGCTACAAGTTTTCTATTAAGTAAGAACTCTTTGTGGTTTCATACTCAGGATGCTCAGAAATATTATTTTTTCCTACATTACTTGGAGCTTTTTCTCAAGTGGCCCTTTGTGACTATCTGTGATTCTCACAGAAGACAAAATATATCCTTATGCTCCTAGAAAAATGGGATTCACAATGGCAAGGATAGAAGTGACAGTGGTCTATTTCCATATGGGCAGCAAAAAGAAAGCAAGGAGCTAGGATAGAACTGGTGGGATTTGCTAAGAGCTTCTGATAAGTGTCTGCACACTGGGACTACTAGACTGTCTCTGAGAATTTAGTGCTGAGATTCCTTCTCTCACGCAGTGAAAACACATAGGAGAGAATGTTCTTTCTTGATTGTTGTGAACAGAGTGGAGGAATGGATCTGTTGGTGTTAATGGGTTGTGTTACTTTTGTTAATCACAATTGAAGAAGATTTCTAAAAAGAGATACTTTGCAGGATGAATAGCCTTTCTCCTACCCCAAGTAGCAGTGGTCAGATGATTTCTGGCCATGTCAGAATACAGTGACAGCTTCCTTGTCTCATGTCAATTGGGAGCAGGAGGATGCCAAATAACATACAAGCAGGACTGTCCACAGCCAAGAAATATACTTCCTCCTACTGTCCTAGCATAAACAGAGTCAATCCAGTCTTAAATGCCCAATAAGAATCCTCTTTCACCATTAAATTTACACTTGTAGTCACATTTTATTACTGATAATTATTATTGAAAGTAATACTACCATTTTTAGCATTATGGTGATTTAACATCTAAGATATTTAATTCAGCAATGAATGTAAAGGAAAGAGAAAGCTGTCATATTGAGTTATAATCCATAACACAATGTCTTGCTACTCCTGAACCACCTTCTTATGGTGGTATTCAATAGCTTATAAAAATAGTGAATAAGTGAATAGGGTTAAAATTAGCAAAGTGGAATCAAAAGAATTTAAATTATATAATTCTTCAAAAAGTTGTTGCTTAGTAACATGTCATATGCTCATTTGGTACTTATACACTTTGGAATACAAATAATGTTTGAAAGGCCTTAGATATTAAAATAGTCCAACTTACTCATTTTCTACTTGAGACTGGTTCATTAAAAGGAGAAATCTGTGGAAACAGCAAAGAATAAATACATAAAGTAAACCTGGTAACCTGGTTGGGGGAGGGTAGGGATACAACACAAGTTCTTTGAGCTTTTGTTTTCCCCAATAGGGAAAAAATGTTTCAAAATATTTAAAACTCCTGTATAAACCTCTTCACAAGGCTGATTCTGCAACTTAGATGAACCTTTTTCAAATGTTATTCTGATCTATTACCCAGCCTCAATCTTCCTCAGCCTCAGCTAACAGAAAAATTGTCATCCATAGCAATTGAGGGCTCTCACATCCACTAGTAGATGCTATTCAGCAATGGAAGTAACTAGATGTTCCACCTCCAGTACAGTCATTGAGGTTGTAGACAACTATCTCCATTGCAAGGGAACTACCCCAAATGTCTAGAAGGAGTTGTACAAGACAAGCTTTATAGCCTATCATGGAAAGTTTCTACTTGGTGGTCAACTGTCTGCCTGCCATCTACCTTCCCTGGAGAATTACTTAAAAAGCAACACCCCTAAGTGTGAAACCACACTGAATAGTTCATGTTGGATTTATTCTAGTGTTGAACCTTTCTGCTGTGCCATACTGAATCTCACATTTCTCAGTCACTTGCCAAATCTTATTAATTCTATCTCCACAACATTTCTAGTGTCTGACTATTTCTTTCTAATTATAAAGCTTCTATCTTAGATCAAGCCCTCATCACCTTTCATCCAAACTGCTTCAATAGCCTCCTAATTAATGTACCAGCTTTCATTTTGCTTCAGAGAGACAAGACTTGGCCTTACACATTCCCATACTGGTTTATGTAAGATTAGCAGAGATTCAGAAGTAGATCCTAAATTAATTAGACAACCAATATGGTCATCACTGATGACAGTGTTTTCAGCCCTCTTGGCATTATTTTGATTACCTGTCAACATAAAAATGCTACAAAATGGGATGCAGTCATCTTCTCTCTTATCCAGATAAGTCTCTCCAACTTTTTCATATGAAATCTGTTCCCATAACCTACCTCTCATAATTATACAACTTATAAGGCATTTGGTCTAACATTCCTTTTTTCCCCCTTCATTTGACCGTGACTCCTTTAGAAGTAATCAAATTAGGGGAGGATGTCTCATTTTTCCAGCATTCTTTTCAGATATAGAGATCCACATTTTCCTATATGTGAATAACACTGATAATTTGATACTTTCAGTAAATTCAGACAAGTTAGATTTTTTTCTGCCCAGATATTTTACATTGACTTTCAAACTGAAATGTACACAATATTAAACAAGAAAAAGAGAACCTTTTTCCATAGGGTCTCCAATGCCTTTGCATTTAATTTACTTTCAATTTTCATGTCTTTTTCTGGCATGTACATAATTGTATGTTTTCTCACCCAATACAATGTGAGTGTTGTGTATATATATTATACATATACACACATATGCATGCACACATGGGCATATACAAAGAGTTGAACTCTCTCTGTTGAACATGAGTGGTATATATAAGCATATAAGTATGTGTGTAGATGCATATACACATATATAGTAAAATGAGTATAAATAGAGAAATATAAAATAGAGAATAGTGAAATGAATTATAAAACATAATCTGACAGTAAGCTATTTACAAGAAACACATTTGAAACCTTAATATTTAAGGAGATCTCCAAGAAGTCTTTCCATTGTTACTCCAGCAACAATCTAGTGAGAATACTGGACTGAATAATTATGAAAAAAATTAAATGAGAAACTACAGTGGATCATCTTTGTATTCTAAAATTACACATTGAAAATTCAGTTTAGGTGAATGTGGCCAGGAAAATTAGTATATGATGGACAGAGCTCGGAGCTAAGACAACAACATGGCTATATCCAGAGCTAATCATAGAAAAGCTTGGGCCCATGCCAAAGCTGTAGATTGCTGAATGAGGGCATCCTGAGTCCCAAGATGGGCCAGTCTTGAGCCAGTCATGGACTTAGCCCCTCTCCTAGACCAATAGTTACTGGTTTTACTAGAAGGGCCAAAAGCCATGACTCAATGTCCAAAACCCCAAGCTAAGCCTATAGCACATGGACTATCTTGGACTCCAATCTAATCTAGGCCAGCTATTCTGAGCATAGAATAGAGATTTATCATAATTTGAAATTCAAAGCTCAACAAGCGTTAGCCCAGAGCAGATCTTAGATTTATTTCCTCACCCAGGAAAAGAGTGCATGGGACATCTTCCAGAGGTCTCAGGCCCATAAGGTCAGCTCCAAAAATTATTAAGTAAGCAAGTGACCTGTTTTCTCAGAGCATGGAGGAATGACTAAACAAACAAACAAACAAACAAAAAGATAAATAGCAATTATGATACTAGGGATGCATAAAAGATGGCATTTAAATTAGTTAAGGAAAAATTAACCAAATTAGAGAAATAGAAAAAAAAATTTAGTGATAGCATAGGTCTTTCAGATCTAAAAAAAAAAAAAAAGAAAAAGAAAAATTTAGGATCATAATTTGAACTTGAATAGATCTTAATAAGCAAATAGCTGAACCTCTTCATGTCACAGTTGAGATGATGAGGCCCAAAGAGATTAAGTAATTTGCCTAAAATCATATAGATGGCATAAAAGAGCTTCACTTTAAACTGAGGGCTTCTATCTCCAAACTTAACTTTTTTTATACTATAAGGCCTCAACAAATAACAAATAATAATATACATTTTTAAAAATTCTGAATAGAATATTAGAAGAGCTAAAATGTTTGATCTGTGATAGATATTAAAGGAAAATATAAATATATATATTTCTAATCTATAATTGTCCCCTTTTTAAAAGCTAATCACAGAAACCTCATAAACAAATGCAGAAAAGCAGAGCTAAACATTTAACAAAACATAAACATTTCACAAAATATAAACACAAAACAATAAATACAATAATTGATCGGTTTTTGAAGAAAAGATTAAATCTTAAACCTAAAGAATTGGTGAGTCACAGAATGCCATAAAAACAATGAGTAATTGTATGAAAATAGGACAATTTGACAACATCTCAAAATTTTGAGATGAAGCTAAAGCAACTCCTAGGGGAATATTTGAATTACTAAATACTTGCATCAGCAAAAGAGAAAAAGGAATCAATGAAATGGGCATACGAATCCTCCTCCTCCTTCTCCACAAATTAAAAACCCAAACTGAAAACAAAAATAGAAATCCTAAAAACCAAAAGAATAGATTAAGAAAAGTAGTAGCAAATGCATTATTGAATTTGTAAGTAAAACTAGAAGCTTTTTAGAAACAACAAAAAAAATAGCAAATTTGCTTTTAAATATAAAATGCAAAACCAGTATCAAAAGTGAAAATAGGAGAATTTGTAACAAACAAGAAATAAAGGAAAAATTAAAAACCACAGGATTATATGAAACCGTGAAAAAAAGTTTTGATAAAATTGAATCATTTCTGTTAAAAAAACAAAAAACAAAAAACATGGAAACCATAAAGGGCATTTCTCTTACTATTTTGAACATTCTCTAAAAGAAAGAGATTACTTACTTTATCTATAATAGAGAAACTTTAGATACCTCTCTTAATAAGGTCAGGATGAAATAAATGTATCACATTTAATTTTACAGATGCTAACCACAAAAATATAAGTTAAAATGGAAATTAAGAAAGAAAGCACAGGAAAAAACAGAATTATTGTTTTTTGTAGATGATGTGACAGTTTCTTAGAGAAATCTAGATTCAACTAAAATTAATTTAAACTTTGGCAAAATAGCAAGATATAAACTCAAATAAAGTATCTGCTGTTCTGTTGATAACAGGAGAGATAGATAAATTCCACTTAAAATAAAGGATATATAAAATATAGGGGAGTCTGTCTACCAAGACAAATGTATGATATAATTATAAAAATAATTTTATATAAACAAAGACCTAAATAATTTGATACATATTTTATCAAGGCTTGGCAATATCAATATAATTAAAATGACATTATTTAATTAATTTACTTCTATGTTATTTCCATCGAATTCTTTTTATCTTTAAAAATAAAAGGAAAGGAAGGAAGTTTAGTATAGCTTCATCTCAAACTACAGAGCAAAATGGTAAGCATTAGCACTTTCTGGTACTGATTAAGGTAAAGAGAAAATCAGTCAATAAACATTAAGCACCTATTGTTTTCTGGACACTTTGCTGAGTACTGACACACACAAAACAAGAAAATAACACAGTCTCTGTCCTCAAAGAGCTTATAATCTAATGAGGGAGTCAATATTTAAGCAAAAATATATAAGTTATATATAGGAAAAATTAATAGAGGGAAGGCATTAGAATTAGGAAGTATTGGATAGATGGAATTTTAGTTGAGATTTGAAGTTAGGTCATTAGATAAAACAGTATTGAGATCTCTATCCTCTTTGGGATGGTGGTGTTCTTTAGGGTGTACTAGGGAAGGTAATAGAGAAAAGGGTTTAGGAAAAAATAAAATTAATTCTGTTTTGGACATAGTGAGTTTAAGATGTCTAGGGGAATCCAGTTTGAGATATCTGAAAAACAATTGGAGATACAAGATTGAAAGTCTGCATAAAGTTTGGGACAGGATAGAGTAGATTTGAGCATTCTTACCTCAGAGATGGTAATTAAATCCATGTGAGCTGATGAGATCATCAAGTGAAGTACAATATAGGGGGTAAAAAGAGGGCTTAGGACAGAATACTGAGGTAAACTTATGGTTAAAGGAAATGGAGGAGTGGTCAGATAGGTAACAGGAGAACCAAAAGAGAGTGGTGTCCTGAAAACTTAGGAGAAAAGAATATCTGTATAAAAATGATAAAAATGTTTAAAGATATGGATGGTAAAGGAGAATTGGAGGAAAGAAAAAAATATTGGATTTGGCAACTAAGAGAACATTAGTAGCTTTGGAGAGAGTAGCTCTGGTGGAATGATAGAGAAAATAAAAGTACCTACTGAAGATTCCTTTTCAAGGAGTATAAGACAGAAGAAGTAGGATGACAGTGGGGACAGAAAGGTTCTCAAAGTAAAATTGAAACTTTTTATTCATAACGTATAATTTGTTTTAAGCTACAAAATTGCCTTGCTAGCTACCAAGGCAACTATAAACATGTATGTTTGTGTGTGTGTGTGTGTGTGTGTGTGTGTGTGTATATATATATATATATATGTGTGTGTGTGTGTGTGTGTGTGTGTATATGTTCTTAGAAAATCATTGAAAACACGTTAATTTAATGTTTGGGTTTGTTATTTATATCATAATGCAAATTCAAATATCTTTACAATGTAAAATAAAATTATTGAATTGATTGAGTGAGCTAAAATCCCTATTACTGACATGCCTAACAAAAATGCGGATTAGATAAGAATTTCAACTATGAAAAAGATTTATCAATCCAGAAATTTATCTATAAAGTTTCACTAACAATGTCAAGAGAATTATTGTTTTAGTCTTGTAAAGAGGGAAAAGATCTCTTAGATATTCATCTGTAGTAGTTCTCAAGTGGATTCTTTAAAAATTCCTCCCTTAATTTTTGTTAGCTTGCTGTGAAGGAAATGCAAATATAATTATGCTGTTACTTCTATATTTTGGTTTAATATTCTTTTTATATTAGTTTGCAAACAGAACTATAAAATCACTTCTTTTAAAGATAACATTTATCATATCATCCAAAATATCTTAGAAATGATCCATGATTAGGTTTGTATATTTATAATCTATATCATATTGCTTGTTGCCTTGAGGTGGGAGGAGGTAAGGGAGGGAGAAAAATTTAGAATACAAAGTCTTACAAAAAGGAATGTAGAAATGATCCATGACTGGAGAAAGTTTTTTCAGATTAATATTTATTGCTCCATTATTATAGTTAATAGAGAAGGCAGACACTTTTTTCTGTTCATAATTGAGAGATGGATGAAATGTTCATTGTTAAAGGGAAGTTTATATTATTAAAGTCTATAAAATTTACAAACTAATAGAAGAATTAATGTATATGGATCAATCACAATATTGATGTAGAACTTAAAGAGACCTCAGAGACTTTTTAATCTACAACACATTGCATGGGAATGATGAGAGGAATGATCTTGTGGGGTGAGGATCTCATTGTATAGGACATGGTCTCATGAACTTGACAGGTCTCATGAACTTGATATGTTCTGACCTTTCTCTGTGAGATATGTTCTCTGGCCACATGCACTTTGCTGAAATAATGGAACAACATCAATAACTGAGGGGTTGTGAGACAGATGATTAGCAGAGATTAAATCAGGAAAACCTGTTCACAAACCAAAACAAAAACGTGTCAGCCTCTTTTCATATGAATTCAATGCTTGTTTTCCCTTGAACTAGAAGCAAAGGAGAAAGGGGATTTCTTAACCTTTTTCCTAGGTTACAGAGATAGCTATGTGCAAGTATATTTGCTAGTTTAAGAGAGTGTGAATTCCTGGCTGCTTGCTGCTTCTTCCTGCCTCCTTTTATGAACATAGGTCAGTGAATAGAATAGAAACTATTTTGGTAACTACCCTCCTGAATGATTAGAATTGGGGAGTTCCAGAGTTATGTATCAACTGCCCTATAGGAGGTGATTCCTGTAACAGTATACTTCTTGTCGGGGGAGTGGGGGGGGTGAGGGGGGTGGGGATGAATGTCAATAAAATCATCCTGAAACTTGGGCCATATTTGACTCTTCATTAAATCTTTTGACCTTGAAAGTTGCTGAAATCCTGAAGTTTCAAGTAATTTATTGAAATAAGTCTCAATTCTTTTTTGTAAATAGTATTTTATTTTTCCAAATACATATATAGTGTTCAACATTAATTTTTGTAAAACTTTGTGTTCCAAATTTTTCTCCCTCCATTTCTTATCTTACCCTTCCCCAAAAATCTGCAATCTGATGGGGGTTAAATATGTGCAATTCTTTTAAGAATATTTCCATATTTGTCATGCTGTATAAGAAAAATCAGATCAAATGAGAAAAAAACACTAGAAAGAAAAAAAAAAACCAAGCTAACAACAACAAAGATGAAAATACTATTATGTGATCCACATTCAGCCTCCATAGTTCTCTCTGTGGATATGGATAGCACTTTCCATCACAAGTCTATTCAAATTGTTTTGAATCATCACATTATTAAAAAGAACCAAGTCCATTACAATTGATCATCACATAATCTTGTTATTTTGTACAATATTCTCTTTGTTCTGCTCTCTTCATTCAGCATCAATTCATACAACTCTTTCCAAATTTTTCTGAAATCACCCTGCTTATCATTTCTTATAGAGCAATAGTATTCAATTAAATTCATATACCATAATTTATTCAGCCATCTCCAATTGATGGGCATCCACTTAGTTTCCAGCTCCTTGTCACTACAAAAAGAGCTGCTACAAACATTTTTGCATGTTGGTCCTTTTCTCTCTTTTATGATCTCTTTGGAACCTTTAGGCTTAAACTTTAGGCATAGTTACAGATTGCTCTCCAGAATAATTGGATCATTTCACAACTCCATCAGCAATGCATTAGTGTCCCAGTTTTCCCACATTGCCTCCAATATTTATCATTATTTTTGTCATTTTAGTCAATCTGAGAGGTGTGAAGTAGTACCTCAGAGTTGTCTTAATTTGCATTTCTCTGATCAATAATGATTTAGAGTATTTTTTCATATGGTAGTCTCATCTATTTCAGCAGTTTCATGATTCTGGTTTGCCTCTCAAGAGAATATAATTACTGGATGGAGGGTTGTATTTGTTAATGTATATTTATGAGATCTTTTGTGTTTTAAACTGACTCATATATGTTATTCATATTGTACAATGAATTCCTATTTTAGAAAGGGTCCTATTACTTGCTTTGGAAGAAGACCGTAGATAGGAGCCACAGCTAAGCTTTAGCTTAGAGATTTTCTCAGAATTGCTGTAGGGTGGAACAGAGTAAGATCTGGCATTTGGGATCAGTTCTAAATTCAGTTGTGAATCTAAGATGACTCTAATTCTTCTGAATTACAATAATGTATTAAAAAACCAATATTCTTGCTGAGTGGATGCCCATGGGGAATGATTAAACAAGTTATAGTGTATGAATATTATATTGTTGTATCATCAGCGGCATGATTTCAGAGTGGCCTAAAGAGATTTACATGAACTGATGCTAAGTGAAGTGAGTAGAACCAAGTGAACATTGAACATGACAACAAGATTATGTGATGAACAATTCTGGTGGACATGGTTCTTTTCAACAATGACGTGATTCCAGCCACTTCTAATAGATTTGTGATTGGGACAAGCCATCTGCATCCAGAAAGAGAACTATGGAGATTTAAGGTAGATCACAACACAGTATTTTCACCTGTTTTGTTGTTTGCTTTTTTTCTTTCTTATTTTTTCTTCTTTTTGATCTGATTTTCTTATGCAGCATGATAAATGTAGAAATATATATAGAAAAATTGCATATGTTTAATATATATTGGAATTTTTGCTGTCTAGATAAGGGGAATGGAGAGGGGAAGGGAGGGAGAAAAATTTGGAACACAAGGTTTTGCAAGGGTAAATTGGAATCTATATTTGCATGTATTCTAATAATAAAATTCTATTATTAAAAATAAAAAAAATTAAAAACACCATTTTCCCAAATAGGAATTTTTAAAAAGAATCATGAATATTATTTAATCTTTTTAGGAAATTCTCTCAAGTGCTTAGCAAGGATAAATAAGAGCATAAAAAGGATACTGAAGAAAGTCCTAAATTAAGTGAATCAAATCATGTGTACTTATTTTCTTTAAAAACATGTAGATTACAGAAAACCAAAAAGTGGAATTATTTTTTTCAGCGTAAACTACATACAATATTCCATGTTACCTTATTGTTTTATATCTCTATTTTTAAAAGTCAAATTTTCACTTAGATTTCATTATAGACTTTTAATTAAACAATATATTTTTTAAAATAAAGCATTTGGACAATATGAGCAGAATCATGGCAGATTGACAGCTATTCAAATTTCTTTACTAATTTACTTGTCAATAGTTTTTGAGGCCCTATGCAGACTATCTCTTTCCAGGGCTATTTATAGCATCTGTCTTTTCTCTAAACAAGGAAAATTTCATTGTCCTATGAACTTTATTCCCTTAGATTTATGTTCTAAATCATACACAAACAGCTTGGCATTGCAGTTTCTAGGAGGCAAGTAAAAAAAAAAAACTATTCCATTACAATTTAGGTAATTAGTTTCTTCTTTTTGATCCCTTGTAGACTTTTTTTCATTCAAAAAGAAAGCAAATATTAAGAGTAATTTTCCTCTTTATAAAGTGATAAAGAAGCTGAGCAATGAGAATAAAAGGACAAAATTAAAGTTAATGTAATTGTTAAGTGATTTTGCTACCTCTGTAATAAAGAATTAATTTATAAGTGATACAAGTTTAAAAAGAATTGAAATATCCACAAACCTCCACAACACATTTCATATTGTGACTCACAGCCTCCATAAACTGCATCAATTAATACAATGATTTCTAACCAAATAACATCTTGCTGAACTGTTGTCCTTAAAAGACAACATCATGTTAAGGATATGACCAAAAAAGATTTATGTATAATTGGATGACTTCTTTGTATTTTGATTCTCTATGCATTATACTAGATGACCTCTGTCTGGTTCTTACATTCTGCTTGATATTCCAATACTTCATTGATTCCATAATCTCATTGATGTTGTTATTATTTCAGTGATATAGATGACATCCCATTCATTCTCCCTTCTCAGGTGTGTCTCTTGTCCACCTCCTTTAAGAAAGTCACCATAGGGAATCTACCCAGAGGATAATAGTGAAGCAGATGAGGCTTCTCTCTGATGGTTCTTGATATTGCAATATGACCAACATATATTTATCTATTGTTAGACATTTCTCTGAATGACATCTCATATACTACTTCTCTTACTTCATAACTTATTCACAATATATCATTGTCTTGCCTCCTACTTATATTCATTATATACCTCTTCATTAACTTATCAAGAATCTTTAATTTCATTTATTCAAACACTGTGGAGTTCTGTGACTACATCTTTATAGGAAAAATCCTGATGTTAAAAATATAAGTCTTTGGTTTAGGGAGAAGCTTGAAGGTAGCAAATTATTTTCTGATTTCCTCAAAACAGCTAGCCTGTTCTCCTCTTCATTTTTAATTCTGGGTTCATAACTTTGTCTACTTGAACTGTGTATCTCACATATATATGGTTAAGCTCTATATATTGTCCAACTAGCTGCATATAAGAATTAGCCATTTTTCATGCATTTGGTCTTCCTGTGTACATAAAGTCAAAGTCTGTTGATTAATTGTGAATTGCACTTAAGAGAATCTGCCATATTTTGGGACTTTATATGGTCACAGAAAATCATGCCATAGCCCCTAAGTACAAACTCCTGCTTGAATTCTGTGATCAGTGTTGTCTAACATAATCTTAAACATCTTTAGTAAGTGTGTTTGCCCTTTTATTCCCCTAAATAATAATGATAATCAGAGATATAGAGAAAATTGTTGCTACATCTTTATATTTTATGATTTGACATAAGTAGGGGAGACAAATTAGAGGACAGCTTTTAATGCTTAGCTGTACTGAGTCAAATACTGTTTTATATTCAATAAACACAAAGCACAGTGAAATTTTATATTCCTTATGCCTTTCACAATTATAATGGTAAGGATGTGATCTGCTATGGTATATTGCTCATGAAAGTCTGCCAGTTCCCTTTTAATACCCTCATCAAGGTTGCCCTGAATGCAACTAGAATCTTAAGTATTTTGGCATATTGCAATATAGGAAGTAACTAACTATGGGATTATGTAACATTAAATCCAACATTTTAATATAGATGTTTGTTTTTGTTTTGTTTATAAAGGTAGGGAGAACCGTATGCCTTATTTCACATTTTATATTTTCTAAGAATAAGAAAGTAAATCTGTGGGTCAGTGATTATTCATATTATTTGTAATCTTTTTTTTTTGGAGGGGGAGGATAACTCCAGAAAGTCCTGTGTTGATACTTCATCATGATGAGGAGCTGACCCTGGATTCTAGAGTGCTATTCATCTAGAGCATAAAAAATTCTGCAAAACTTCCGTAGGTTCCAAAAAAATAAAAAGCTTCCAACTATAAATCCAGTAACATCATACTGTCTGAGCTTTCTCTTAATCATAAATTGATATGGATTAATAATTCATAATAAAGAAGTATCCAGTGTGTAATGATATAAGGACTCTTAGTCCTATACTCTCTTATCATCAACTAGCCAAATCCTTTAATAGAACTTATTTGGTATCAGGAGCTGACCATGCCTAACCATTTTGATTAAGGACTAAAGAAGAGGGAACCATCTAAACCCTGTCTTGCTCTTCTCTCTAAATTCTTTTATAAGACCAATTTCTGATGCCTTCATCTGAGAATGAGTCTTCATTGTGGAATCCCTTCCTCTCCTAAATGGTTTCTGTTCTTGCATATATGCTAAATAGATCAGCTAAAGAAAGCTTACTTACTAAGCACCTTACTTTCTAATCACCTTATTTTAATTTATCTTGCAGTTTTCCTCTTACTTCATAAACAGAGATAGTAGGGACAGAAGAAGAAAACATATTTACATGAGTATATGCAGAATTTATTTATTTTATTTTTTATTATTATAGCTTTTTATTTACAAGAGATATGCATGGGTAATTTTTCAGCATTGACCCTTGCAAAACCTTTTGTTCCAATTTTCCCTCCTCCTTCTCCCCACCCTCTCCCCCCAGATGGCAGGTTGACCAATATATATTAAATATGTTATAGTATATGTTAAATACAATATATGTATACTTGTCCATACAGTTTTTATGCTGCATAAAAAGAATCAGACTTTGAAATAGTATACAATTAACCTGTGAAGGAAATCAAAAATGCAGGCAGAGAAAAATAGAGAGATTGTGAATTCTATGTGGTTCACACTCATTTCCTAGAGTTCTTTTGCTGGTTGTAGCTGGTTCAATTCATGTTGCTCTGTTGGAACTGATTTGGTTCATCTCATTGTTGGAGAGGGCCACGTCCATCAGAATTGATCATCATATAATATTGTTGTTGAAGTATGTAATGATCTGGTCCTGCTCATTTCACTCAGCATCAGTTCATGGAAGTCTCTCCAGGTGTTTCTGAAATCATCCTGCTGGTCATTTCTTACCGAACAATAATATTCCATAACATTCATTTACCACAATTTATTCAGCCATTCTCCAATTGATGGGCATCCACTCAGTTTTCAGTTTCTGGCCACTACAAAGAGGGCTGCCACAAACATTCTTGCATATATAGTTCTTTTTCCCTTCTTTAAGATCTCCTTGGGATATAAGCCTAGTAGTAACACCGCTGGATCAAAGGATATACATAGTTTGATCACTTTTTGATCATAGTTCCAAATCACTCTCCAGAATGGCTGGATGTATTCACAATTCCACCAAAAATGTATCAATGTACCGGTTTTCCCACATCCCTTCCAACATTCTGCATTATCTTTCCCTGTCATTCTAGTCAATCTGAGAGGTGTGTAGTGGTATCTCAGAGTTGTCTTAATTTGCATTTTTCTGATTAACAATGACTTGCAGCATCTTTTCACATGGCTGGAAATAGTTTCAATTTCTTCGTCTGAGAATTGTCTGTTCATATTCTCAGACTTGTGGAAGAAGAATGAATTTATATCCAAAGAAGAACTAGAGATCATTATTGATCACAAAGTAGAAAACTTTGATTATTTATTATTAAATATATTATCATATTATTTATATTTTATAGTGAGTAATCTATATGCATGCTTTTTCTATCTTCCTTTAACCTAAATTCCTTGGAAATGGAACACTGCCTTATTTTTACTTTGTATTTTTACTTTGTATCTCCCTTAGAGCCTAATAGTGTTTTGTGTATATCATTCACTTAATAAAATATCAGTTGAACTAAAGGTTTCCTGGGAACTGTATAGAAAATGAGACTTTTTTTTATTCTGCATACTATATTTATATATATTATATATTATAAAATATAAAGTATAATATTATGAAGGTTCTGGGAAAAGAAGACATAAATTGAAAAAAAAACAAATACAAAAAAAGAAATATAAAAAAGGGTCATTAATTACAGATGGCAGTAGATTATAAAGGGCGAGTAAAGGGTGTCGTCATTATGGTTTGGAATAGGTAAAGATTGGAATTGAGCTGGACCTTGAAAATGAACAGGACAAGAAAAGAAATGGGGGGAAGAGTTCTAGAAGAGAATAACTTGAACAAAGATAGAGATATTTGTAATTTGTTAAGCAATGAAAAGTCAAAGTAAAGGATTTTTATATAAAATATAGTAAGTGGAAAAGATGGAAGCCCTTGAATATAAGAACAAAGAGTTTGAATTTTATTTTGAAGGTAATAAGAAAGAAATCTAGTTCTGAGAATTACTTGCTATGATATGAGTTAGGGCAAGTCACATGCTTTCACTAACCTTCAGGGTTGATACTTTCATTGTCTATCTTAGGGGTTTGCTGTGAAAAAAAATAATTTGCAAACAGTAAAGTGTTCAAAAATATGAGACATTATTATCGTGTGGAAGTGAGATGTGGTACAATGAGAGTGGTATTTCTTATGTTCTTCCAATTTATTTACAATCTCATTATTTATGCCTAGGTCATGAACCCATTTTGACCTGATCTTGTTATATGGTGTTAAGTGTGGGTCAGTGCCTAGTTTCTGCCATATTAATTTCCAATTTTCCCAGCAATTTTTGTCAAACTTTGAGTTCTTATCCCAAAGGCTGTGGTCCTTGGGTTTGTCAAACACTAGATTATTAAAGTTATTGATTATTTTGTCCTTTGGACCTAAGCTATTCCACTGATCAACTAGTCTATTTCTTAGCCAATACCAAATGTTTTTGGTAACCGCTGCTTTATAATATAATTTTAGATCTGGTACAACTAGGTCACCTTCATTTGATGAAAAGCATTTCTTACCACCAAACGTTTATGCAAAATATGGTGGATAACAAACAAATGTCTTTCAGTTAAATGAATTCAGTAGAATTCTACTTGAATTCCACTTGAATTCTACAAAGACAGTGATAGAGTTATGAGAAAGGATAGAAAGTGTATTAATAATCACAGTTCTAGCCCACCATTTTTATTTGAATATTAGTACTCTAAATATAAAATATTTGTCCTATGTAACTATACTGTACTTAAAAATATTATATGAAAAGCTTTTCCAAATAATGGCATTGAACAAAATTGATTACATTAGAATTAACCCTTTAGTTTGACTATACAAAGACATTTTTTAATTAAAAGAAATTCTTTATAGGTTAGTTTATATAGGGAATAAATTAAGAAATACCTCCTTTACTTTCAGTTTTTCTAACAGTAAATTATTTTATAGTTCTTTTGAACATTTTCACTAAATCAAAAAAAAATTTAGGGGGGAATGTTTCACATGAATTAGAATCTGTTAGATTTTTTCCATCTAGTTCTGGGAAAGGAGCAGTACTTATGTGGGGCTATGCTGTCTTACTAGGATAGGTAGGAATTTCATTTAATTCTGTAAATATTCACTCCCAGTTACAATATATAAGGCACTATCCTAGGCACTAGAGATTTAAATATAGATATGCCCTTCTCCCCCCACCTCCAGAAACTTAAAATCTAATAAGAAATGTTTTAAAATGCCTACACAGATTTATTGAATGAAAATAAGAGGCTTAAGAAGTACTACGAGAAATTTGAAGAAAGAACAGGCACTTTCAGAAAGGGTTTGAGAGAAGCTAGAGAAAGTTAATGGAAGATCTAATACCTAAATTAAGCCTGGAAAGAAGTAATAGAACTCAACAAGTAATACTGAGGGACAGAAAATTGTAAATATGAGGGCCAATGTGAACAGTCACTGAAAAATGAGGATAGATATATTGAGAGGCACCAGAAAATGCTACTTTCTGCATGTGACTATTCTTAATCTATACTCCTAGTAAGAAATAAAATCTCCCTCTTCTGAAATACAGTAGCTTAAAAGACATGTTTCTTTTATGAGATAATCTTGTATTTATATGTATTTGTGTCCATCTCTTGTCTTTACCCAAATAAACTTCCTGAGGGACAGAAATCTTTTATATAACTTTGTATCCTTCCTTCCTCTGTCACCATCTGCCCAACATTTCATACATTGTGTCTTGAATATTACTAGTGCTTGGTACATGTTTGTACATGACATTGTAGAAGAAGCCCTGGAATTTTTTTGAGAGTTTTACCCATTTGTTCTCTCTACACTGTGATTTCTTCACCTATAAAAATAGACATAATATGTGTATCACCTATTTTCAAAGTAATAATGGAGCTTAAAAGTATAAGTATATATAAAATCACTTTGTAACCAATGAAGCATATATAAAAATAAAATACTAAACTAGATGAATGACTGCTGCAGTAATCTCATTAGCCTCTCTTCCTCTTCAGCTTGTCCAGCACAGCACTGACAGCTCAAAAATTGATAAAATACCACTCTCATTGTACCACATATCACTTCCACACGATAATAATGTCTCATATTTTTGAACACTTTACTGTTTGCAAATTATTTTTTTCACAGCAAACCCCTAAGATAGCAATGAAAGTATCAACCCTGAAGGTTAGTGAAAGCATGTGACTTGCCCTAACTCATATCATAGCAAGTAATTCTCAGAACTAGATTTCTTTCTTATTACCTTCAAAATAAAATTCAAACTCTTTGTTCTTATATTCAAGGGCTTCCATCTTTTCCACTTACTATATTTTATACAAAAATCCTTTACTTTGACTTTTCATTGCTTAACAAATTATAAATATCTCTATCTTTGTTCAAGTTATTCTCTTCTAGAACTCTTCCCCCCCATTTCTTTTCTTGTCCTGTTCATTTTCAAGGTCCAGCTCAATTCCAATCTTTACCTGACTATTCCAAACCATAATGATGACACCCTTTACTCACCCTTTATAGTCTACTGCCATCTGTAATTAATGATCCTTTTTTATATTTCTCTTTTTTGTATTTGTTTTTTTTTTCAATTTATGTCTTCTTTCCCCAGTACCTTCATAATATTATACTTTATATTTTATTGTGAGTAATCTATATGCATGCTTTATCTCCCTTCCTCTAACCTAAATTCCTTGGAAATGGAACACTGCCTTATTTTTACTTTGTATTTTTACTTTGTATCTCCCTTAGAGCCTAATAGTGTTTTGTATATGTCATTCACTTAATAAAATATCAGTTGAACTAAAGGTTTCCTGGAAACTATATAGAGAATGAGACTTTTTTTATTCTGCATACTATATTTATAAGAAGCATCCAAATCAGTATGCCATTGAACAAGCATTTTAAGTTCTTACTATGTGACAAGCACTGGGCTAAGCAAATATAAAGCAGAAAAAGGGACAGGCTTAGTCCTGAATGAGCTTACATCTTACTCAGGGAAGATAAGGCCTAAAAGGAAGCTGAAAAAAGAGGTAAGGCTATGTGCATATTATATATTTAAATCTCTCTCCTTCTCTATCTCTCTCTTTCTCTCTCTCTTTATCTCTGTCTGTCTGCCTGTCTCTCTCTCTGTCTCTCTGTCTCTGTCTGTCTCTCTCTATCTCTCTCTCTCTCTCTGTCTCTCTCTCTGTGTCTCTGTGTCTGTCTCTCTCTATCTCTCTGTCTCTCTCTGTCTCTGTCTCTTTCTCTCTTTGTCTCTCTGTGTCTCTCTGTGTCTCTCTCTCTCTCTCTCTCTCTCTCTCTCTCTCTCTCTCTCTCTCTCTCTCTCTCTCTCTCTCTCTCTCTCTCCTCTCTCTTTCTCTCTGTGTGTGTGTGTGTGTTCCTGAACCAGTGAGAACAGTGTCACACAAACCAGGAAAAAAACAATAAAGAATCAAAATTTATGGAAATGCTGCAGAAAATCAGAAAGGAAAGAAATCGTTAGGAAAACCATTAGATTAACCAATTAAGAAGTTGCTTTAACAGAGCCATTTCATTAGACTGGTAGGTCAGAAGCCAAACTTCAGTGGGTTGAAGCTTGAATAGTATCTGGCAAAATGGAAGGAGAGTCTCCAGATCCTCTTCCCAATTAAAAACAAGGCAGTTGTAAAGCAGTGGCGTGAAGTTCCAGCAGGCTTATGCTTTTTTTAAGGATTTGGGAAGATAAAAACATATTTGGGAGTAGGTGGAAAGAAATAAAATAGATAAGGTGATATCAAAGATGAAAGGAGAAGAATTATCCAAGGAGGCAAACTAGAAAAGGAGACATGAGAGGATGGGATCAAAGGCACAAGTGGAGGGAGTAACCTTTACAAGTAGGACAATTTCAAACTCATTTTCTGGAGATAAAAGAGTTCATAATGGTAGCCATTATTTTCTCAGTTAAGTTAAATGAGAATAATCTTCTAAAAGGAGTGTGAATCATAGAAGAAAAGTTTCAAAGCTATCATTGAGGGAAATGTGCTTAAGAGATAAAGGATTTCTGTGTTGTATTGAGGGTCCAATTGATGTTAGTGACATGAACTTATAATTATTTCATTACTTCCTTCAGTAGTATCCAGAAGTTCAGGTGTTTCAGCAGTGTAAGTGAGGTTGTGATAGGAGCAACATTAAATAATGTAGACCAATGTAGTTTCCCCACTAGAAGGCAAATAGACCATTCCTTAGATGTGATTGGTCTTGTGGACCAGGATTTGAACTATTAAATTGTCTTCCATATTGCCTGAAACATAAAAAGACATGTCTATGAAAAGTTGGTATTGCTGAGATTTAGTAGGCTTTCCTGCTATTCTGAAGGACTTTTTTTTTCTGATTCACTGTTACCATACTACTGAATGCAGAAGCCAGAGGAAAAAGCATAAATTTGAACTAGTGAATTGTTACATTCTTTTATCATTGCTATAAGTAAATTTATTTTTAGTGAATTTCACAATCCACAAGTATATATCTTTGTAGTGAATCATTGGCTTTTCCTAGGATTGACCCAAAAAGAGTGACTTAGAATTAAGAATAGGAGGTAATGAATAGTAGAAATGAAAGGGACTAAAGGATTCAAGATTAGAGAGCAGTGACTTATTGAACCTGTTACTATGTGTTATCTATTGTGCCAGGTGCTTCCCAAATATCTCATTTAATTCTCAAAGCTACCCTTAGAAGTAGGTGCTATTAATACATCCATTCTTCAGATAAGGAAACTAAGGGTGAGAAGTTAAATGACTTATCCAAGATCACACACCTAGTATGTTTCACAACTTGTTTGAACTCATCTTCCTGATCCCAGGTCCAGCACTTTGTCCATTGCACTGCTTCCTACCTTTAGGCAGTGGCTATTTGGTGATAGCATCAGGGCTGGGCTGGAAATAATACCAGTAAGGGGCACAAGGATCTTGAGTTCTGGTCCTGAGCTATCTCCATCAGAGTTTGAAGGCAAGTGATACTTAAAATGGTGTTTTAACGTTTCCACAATATCCCATCTTCTGTCTCTCTCTTAGAATGTTTGCCTGGCTTGCTGGCAATTGGAAGTTAATTGGGAACACAGGTAGTAGTCTTGGGTGGGCTTATGATGCAATTGCTTTTCTAACACTTTGGATTAAAGGTTACAAAAATGTGATCAGTCAAGGAAATTCCAATAAAATTTGGATGGAAAATAGCCATTCATATCCATAGAGAAAACTATGGAAACTGAGTATAAATCAACAGATGCTATGCTCACTTTTTTTCCTTTTTCTTAATATATATTTTTTCTCTCTTGTGGTTTTTCCCTTTTATCCTGATTTTTCTCTCCCAGTGTGATTCATAAGGAAATATATTAAAAGTATATGTATAACCAAAAAATGTTGTTTTTTCCATGTAACTGGGCAAAATAAATTTTAAAAAAGAATGTGATCAGATATTGAAAATATATCCTTTTAGTCATTTGAATATATGATCTAACTAATGAGGGAAAGGAAAGGGAGGACCCCGTTTGTTAGCGCATAGATAGATAGTAAGAAAAATCCCATGAGGCGTAGTGTCCCCTGTAAATGAATTTACAGGCCCGAAAACCTAGATTAATAAATAAAAGGTTTATTGTAGAAATTTGGAAGTAAAGCTCAGTTAGAAAGACGCCAGGGCCAAAGGTGGCCACTGGGCGGGAATACATCTGAAGTACTTTCAAGTACTCATTTATGTTATATTACCTGTGAAAAATTGTTTTTATTACAATATGACTTGTATTTATATCCTCCAATTTAACACTCTAAAATTGAACATGATAAGTAAATGAGCAAACATTTATTAAGGGCAGATGGTTGACAGAGTAACTATTATGACTGGAGGATCAATTGGATTTAGGAAAACTCTTGCCTTAAATCCTGCTTCAGACTAGCTGTGGGACCCTAGCCAAGTCACTTTATGTTTCTTAGTCTCAAGTTTCCTCATCTATGAATTGGGGATAATAATAGCACTTAAATCACTAAGCTGTTGTAAGATCAAATGAGATAACATATACAGTGTTTTGCAAACCTTAAAGCAATGTATAAATGCCAATTATTATTAAATACCTATTGTGAACAAAGCACTGTGTTTGATCCTGTAGATGAAAAGAAATTATTGCTTTCCTCAAGTTTTCTACCAGAGAAGTACATATATGCACTCTCACATATATTATAAGAAGAAATATGTACAAAACACAAATTAAGATAAATTGGAGGGGAGCAGACACTAGCTGCTGTGGGAATCAAGATATATTATTTGGGATGAAGAAAATCTCTAGACACACCCAAATGATCTCATTCTATGTTATTTGATTCAGCAGATTTCTCCCTCTATCACCCATATTCTCGTACTGTTTTTTTTGTGTACAGGCTATACTACAGTAACTGGTATACAGTGGACATGAAATAAATGCTTGTTCCTTTTCCTTTCCCATGAATATATCCATCCTCCCTATTGTAGTTAAATATAAGGACTTAAGTATTTATTCAGAGACATGGGAGACATCACATAGGACTGCCCAGCATGGCACTGTATTCTGTGGGCAAAACAGAATTGTGATAGCCCAAAGAAAGCAGGAAATGTGCCCATCTAGAGGCCTCTCGCCCCCAAATGTCCAAAAAGGCTGTTTGTAACCGATTTGTAGGGGAGCTTCCTGAGCTCTGACACAAACACACACTACATTGACTTCAATGTCATGAGGTCATTGGTCCTCTTTGAGGAGAAATGACAACAACTTGAGAAGGTTAACTGCAGAAACCTACAGGTTCTTTTCTCTCACTTTCTTCTTAACGTTTTGCATTCTGGGTTCTGAACTCACCTGTCAACCAAAACTTTTTTTTTCCCCCACAGTTACTAATGGTCTTTTAACTGCCCTAATTGCCTCTTCTTAATGCTCAACCTTCTTGTCCTCTCTGCAGATTTTGGGATTGTTGATCAACTTTTTTTATTCTTTCTAAGTTTTTGGGACAGTATTCTTTCCTGGTTTTTCCTCATGGTTATCTAATTGTTCCTCTCTCTCTTTTACTGAACTTTCATCTACATCCCCCTTTATAACAATGGGTGTCCCCAATACTCTATTTGATTACCCCCTTCTTTTCTCCCTCTATACTATTTCCCTTGGCAATCTTATCAGATTCCTAGGTTTTGATTATCTTCTCTGTGTAGATGACTCTCTCCAGGCTCACAACTCCAACTGCCTTTTTGATATCTTGGATTGAATGTCCTTTAGACATCTTAGACTCTACATGTCTTATATTGAACCTCACCCCAAACCCTTTTCCATTTCAAACTTCCCTATTACTCTTGGACAATACTGACATCCTTTTAGCTCCCCAGACTTGCGACTTAAATGTAGTCTTGGACTCCTCACTCTTATTGGATGGATGGTACCATATCCAATCAATATCACCTTACATATATACGTATTTGCATATAAACGTATATGCATAAGTATTATGTACCCATATATGTGTGTATGTGTATGTATGGATCTTTCTTTACCATCTGGCCCTCCTTTGTATAGCCTCTTACCTCATTTTGGGCTTTGCATTAGCCTGCTATTGGTCTCCCTACATCAAATCTTTTCCTAATCCAACGGATCCTCAACTGGTAAAATACAAGTATAAATTGTAAAACCAAATGGGTTCCCATCATCTCCCTTCCTACTTTTCCAAACTGCCTTCCATGGATAATGTATCCAGTAACACTCTCCTTGTTTTTCCTCCCCCAGATTTCCCAATTGCAAACAATTTCATTCATTGTCCCTTATTCCTAGAATCTTTGCCTCTTAGTGTTTTATTTTCTGAATACTTTGAAGTTCCATCTAAAATCTCATCTTCTACAAAAAGCTTTTCAGACTCCTCCTTAATCATATCACCTTCTCTTTTAGATTTCCCCCAGATAATCCTGTACATATCTCCTTTGTACTTAATACTTTACTCCTCTTCTCCTTTAGTCTCTGTACTTCTTGAAAATAGAGACCAATTTTTTGTTGTGCTTTTTGTTGTTGTTATTGTGTGTTTTTGTTTTTGTTTTTGCCTCGATTTCCCCAGAGTTTAGCACAATGCTTGGTACATAATAGGTGCTTAATAGTTGTTCATTGACTGAGATAAAAGATAGGAATCTAGAGGTTAGGAGGGTAGTTAGTTGTCTTTTGTTTTTTGTTTTTGCTTTTTTTGAGGAATTTATTTTTGAAATAGAAGAGAGATCTTGGATACACAAAAGGGATGGTAAGGTTAGGTGAGGGTATTTTAAATGTGGGAAAACCTGGAAAAGTTTGTAGGCACTAGGAAAAGAGCAGTAAGTAGAAGTAGATTGAATATTAGGTGGGGATGGGTTGGGGTGTGTGAGATAATAATTGTGGGAACATTCTACCAAAAGTGAGAAGACTAGGGATTAAGGTTACAAGTAGATTTCTTATTCTTGACAGTTAGAATGACCTCTAATTCAGATACTGAAGTAAAAGAGGGAAGAATGAAGAATGATGTAAAGGATTTTGACAAGGAAATTCACTTGAAGTGGCCTATTTTTTCTCAGCAGAATTTGAGGAAAGGTTCTTTGCAGAGAGGGTGAAATAAGGAGATGAACAGGAGAAGGTTTGTAACTACAGCCCCTGTGGGATATTAGTTTATTTTGAAAGTATAAAAGGATTGTGGAAGCCTTTGCCTCTTCTTGCATTTATATACTGGGGGGGGGGGGGGGAGACTGTGGGCTGTCATGTGGCCTCTGGGGCTAGAGAATAGGAAATATAAATTGAGTCTCTTCAGTTCACTGCCTTGGAGAATAAAGAAAAGGGTTGAGTGAGAGTTGTCTGAAAAGAATAATTCAAGTTTTTTTTTATTAGTTTGGTTTTTGTTTTTACTTTCTTGTATAGGAAAGGGGAAGCAAATTTAAAATTTCATAACTAATACATATGATAGGGTAGAGCTAGAGTTTCTATGCAGAATACTCAAACTTACATCTATTGCCTACTGTGTGCAAATTAAGCATCAGGATATACAGGCAAAATTAAAGCTACACCAACAAAAATATTTACATATTTATTTGCCACAAACTGAATTATTTGTTTCAATTTATATATGTATAAGCTAGTTAGTATTTTAGTTGTGTTTTTTTAATGTGGTGCTTGGTAAAGTATTATTTATATTTAGAGGTTTTTTATTATTTTATTGAAGACTATATTTTTCTTACACTCTGCCTATAAGCTTCATAGACTAGCAAGTTCTTCATTAGTATAAAGCAATAAAAACATTTTATTAAAAGAAACTTTTCATCCTTAACTAACTATACTACTTCAGAATGTAATGAAGTGAAAATCTAATTATTAGCCATATTGGCCCCTTTAATGAGTTTGAACCTATGTATTGTACATTTCTAGCAATGACACATTTTGAGAGTATTTAAGTATATTTCAAAGCATTAATTAAAAATAATGTAAATTAGATTATTATAAAAGGAACAATTTTAATTAAGTAAATATTGTAAAGCAACAGATATAAAGAGAAAGGAACGTGTGAACAAAGAATTAAATATATATATATATATACACATATATATTTAGTAATGAAAATAGAAAGCAATCTTATAATTAGTTGAGATAAAGGTGAGATATATGTGCTTGGTAAATGGCAGAATGAAATGGCTAAGAGGTAGCTTTCTCTCTACCTCTTACAATAAACAAGAATCCTAAAATGAAATACACTCAGTGAAAAGATGATGACTGGAAAAGAATGTGAAGCAGACAGGTAGTGCAGTATATAGAACACTGGACCGGAAATTAGGAAAACTTGAGTTCAAATTTAGCCTCAGATAATTACTAGCTGTGTGAAATGTCACACAAGTCACTTGATCTTGTCTGCCTCAGTTTCTTCAAATCTAAAATGGGGATAATAATACTATCTCCTCTTAGGGGATTATTGTGAGGATCAACAGATAGTCGTTGTAAAGTGTTTAGCATAGTGCTTGGCATACTGTAGACATTTAATAAATGATTGTTTCTTTCCCCCTAATTGTTCCTATTCTCCATTAATATAATTACTGGTTTTAAAAAAATGTGTAAGATCAACTCTACTAGCTCATAGTGTCTCACATTCACATCCAGCTTTCCCCTGATATTCTACTAGTCACAACTACATTGGTTTTATAATTTAGGCTCTGAATTTTTTTGGAATTAACATCTTTTGCATTGTCCCTGAGAGATGCTTCCTAAAACTATCCTATGTGCTCCATGTTTTCAATAGATTTAAATGAGTAAAGGATTATGTGCAGTATATTTTGATATTAGTAATATATCATACCAATTATGACAAACTTCAAAATATAAAATGGAGAATTTCTTAATAACATATAAAAACCATTATTATCTTTTAAAAATAATCTCTATATTGGTTTCCATGATAAGAGAACTTAAAAATATCAGAAAAGTGTGATTTTACAAAACTAACTTTTTTTCTTTTCTGTACTTCCTCAGCACTGGGTAGATAAAGCAGAAAAGCAGGCACTGCTTTCAGATACTCTTGACCTTTCGGAACTTTTCCATCCAGACACATTTCTTAATGCTCTACGCCAAGAAACTGCAAGGTAAATTAAAGGTTATCTATCTACTTCATATACCTAAGGCCAATTATATTGATTTTATTCATTATTAACTGTTTTCCTTTTATTGCCAAAAATAAAATCTAAGTGGGTTTTAATTCTTATTTTGTTTCTTAATGTCTTACAATGAGAAAACTAATTATTAAGTATTTGAATGTAGAAATAAATTTTAAATGAATTTTCTTTTAAACAAATAGTATATTAGACTTCCCAATTATTAATTAATATTAATAGTTTGATAAGGAATTTGTAACCACTATGATATGTCCCATTTTACAAGAAGCATTCGTCAATGGAATGTTCTAATTGGAATTATTATTTTTAATTGAATTATAATGTGTCATCTGAGTTGCCATATATCATAACTGTAGTGCCAATTTTCACAAAATTGTAATATAATAGAGTAGATTTATAACTGAAATTATACTTAATTTATTTTATTCTTCCTGTGGTATTTGCAGAAGGTACTTATAAATTTGAAATATCTGAAGTTTGACATTATGAATAGTAAAAAGAGTTTAAGAATATTATTGAAAATTTTAATTACTTGAGCCTTCTGGTTGTGATTCTAGATCAAAATTAATTTATCTATTTTTCTATGCCTTTTTTCATTGGAATACATATTTCTAATAGTTTCATACATAACATTTGACAATATTTTTTATAGGGCAATGAGCTGTTCGGTGGATAGCCTTAAATTTGTAGCATCATGGAAAGGTCGACTACCAGAAGCAAAACTTCAAGTTAAGGTACTAGACAGATTATATGTTTTGTACTGTGTTTTAAACTTATATTGTGACATTATAACAAAATCATTAGGGAAGTATAAATTTTAATATGTTCAATTAACTGATTATTATCAGATAAATTATTCTATCTTTGCTAAATCTTTATAAAAACAATTCAATATCTATCATGAAATGCTATTCTTTTCCAGCAAAAGTACAGAAATTATTTACATTGAACATGAAAAATTAGCTTCTTGAGAAGGAATTTTTAAAACAGCCTAAGCATTTGTTTGTACACTTTAAAAATTTTTGGCCATGTAACAGTACAAATCTAGACTTGAATAACTAATAGATTATTTTTTAAGCCTCAAATTCCAGAGGAAAGAAAGATCCCATATTCATCAAATGTCAGCCCTTACTAAATAACATTGGTATTCTATCCTATCAAATGGCAATCTATCTTATCCTTAGATAAATCTACTTATAAGAAAATCACTAGATATAATATAAACTATTCCAATTTCAAATAGCTCTAATTATTTAAAATTTTCTTGTTTTGAGCTGTAACTCTGCCTTTCTACCCCTTCTACATAGCTTTGTCTTCAGTAAAATTAGAAATCTAGTTGCTACTTCACTAGATAGTTCTTTCAGATATTTAAAGACAATTATAAGTCTCTCTCTTAAGAGTCCTATTCTTCAGATTAACTATCCCTAGTTACTCCCTACAGTCCTCATATGATACAGTTCTTTCATCATAAAAGGCAACATGATATAATAGGAAAAGCAAATGGTTTAGAATCATAAGATGATAGGATTTAATACAAGAAACTAATCTAAGATATCTCTTAATTAATGAGGAAAGTGAGTTCAAAAAGTGATAGCTGATGGTAAAGCTGGAATTCAAATGTATGTCAGAAGAGGCTTCAGAAGTCTTCCCTTCAAATCCTTTAGCCTTTGTGTCAGTGCACTTAAGCTTGCTTCCCTTTCTAAATACTCATGAACAATTCATTTAATTATAACTTGTAAAATTTTGCATGTGATTTAAATCAAATCATGAGCCTATATATTGCAGAAGTCATTATTCTTTATTTAAATATTGGGATATTTGCTTTTCTATAGTCTTTGGACACATTTCCTTTTCTCCTCCACATATTCTAACTACTAAGTAACTACTGTTACATTTGCTGCTGTTGCTACTAAACCTAGCTTCTGTGTGATGAGGGGAAGGGTAATGGCAAAGAAAAGCAATATCAACCAGGTCATGTGGAGTAGAGAAACTTTATGCTCTGAGACCTCTTAAGGTAACCATAGAGACCTAACAAGAACCTTGAAAATGCTTGCTAATCAATTGGGCTCTGGATGGGGCGCCACTTGGGTTAGCAGCCTGGCCAATGTGATGAAACTGTTCCAATAAATCTTGGAAAAAGAGAGGGCAATACAAGGATGCCTGGTGGCCCTATTTATAATCATTATGATGATCAGCTTGACACAGAGGCAATGAAAAATCAGTGTTCCTTCATGTTCTAGTACCAGAGCAAGATAAAATATATAAATATATAAAACCAAATCATATATTTTAACACCTCTACCTACTAGAAATGCTTTAGTGCAAACGATATTGATCACCATGAATAAATATGAAAATGACTGAGCAAGTGAATGCTTTCATTTTTGTGACAGGACTTTATGAAAATAAATTTGAAAATAGGTCTCATGAGTTACAATTACCATGAGACCTATTTTCAAATTTATTTTCATATAGTTTTGGTATCTCAAAAAAACTGAAAAGGAGAGTGAATATTCTTACATGAAACATGTTATCAAAGCATCTCATATTTACTGATCCTACAATGCCCCAAGATGCTGTCCTCATTTCTCCCTAATGTTCTATGTGGCAAATGAGCAGTTCATTGAACTTTCCAATTCTGCTCATCTCTACATTTGTTGAGTCATTTCAGTTGTGTCTGACTCTTCATGACTCCATTTGGAATCTTTTTGGCAAGGTTACCAGAGTGGTTTACCATTTTCTTCTCCAGGTTATTTTATAAATGATTAGGACAGATTAAATGTCTTGCCCAGAATCAAACAGCTAGAAAAGTTAGCTGAAGTCAAATTTGAACTCAGGGAATCTTCCTGATTCCAGTTCCAATGGTCTATCCAACGTGTCACCTAGCTGCCTGACTAAAGACTAGAATCATTGAAAATCTCAAAGAGAAAAGGAGAATTTATTTAAAAACGTAGAAATAAATCAACTTATATGATACAAAAATTTGGAGGAAAAATGAGTAGAAAGATAATTTAAATTATTATTAACCTCCCAATAAATATTGCCCCTCCCCCAAAATAAAATTAAACTATACCTGATGAAACACTTAACTGAAATTCCAAGAAAGCATGAAACTGTTAGCAGAATGTTTCACATTGATTTAAGAGAAAAATTAGAATCTTGAGAGTAGTTAAAAAGGAACAAATAGCAGAATTTGTGACCTGAAGAACAGAAATAATAAGCAGAACAGAAGAATTTGAATCTCTAATGGCAAGTGACTGCAAAAACTTTAGAGAGAAAAACATATTGGAAATGCAAATATAATGGAGGATAATCTGGAAGAAGTGAAACAAAAGTGAGACAAAATTAAAAGGATACTTGATCTTTAATAAAGCAAAACACATTGATCTTGAAGAAAAGATGCAAAGAGATAACTTAAGTATTATAGACTTCCAAGATGACCTTGATAAACAAAAAATAAAAAAAATCACCATGTTACAAGAAAAATACAAAAAATAAAATGTTTCCACAAAAAATAAAATGTCTCCACAAGAACACTTTCTCTGAACAAGTATTGTTCCTTTATGAACAATACCCAGCCTTAGGAAATGGGAAATAAGAGATCCTAGGAATAATTGACATTCAGAACAGTGGGAGAGCATGGATTGTGAGAGGAGATGAATGGAAAATGGGAAAGAAAATGATCATATAGAGGGCAAGGGATTAAAATTGGACCACAGGAAAATTCCTACTATAGTATAATACTTCCATTATCATTATTAAACGCAAGAAGTATAAACCGAGGTGAGGAAAAGAATGTTACTTTTTTGTAAAACAAGCAAAGCTAATAATAGAAACAAAGCACAGAATTCAGAGAAGAAGGAATTAAAAAACCTCAATTCAGACAAAAAGAATGCTAGAGATACACAACGAGGAACAAAAACCTAACTCATAATTCTAAATATAATTAGATTAAATAATTAACTATTTAAATAGTATTATATTTAAAAAGCAAACATATATGGACTAAAAATGAAAAGTTGGAACAGAATTCATTATGTTTTTGCTCTCATGCTGTCAAAGCAAAAATGAACATTCATCATATAAATAAATAAAGAAATCATATGGTAAACTAAATCATGAACAACACATAATAGAAATTTTAAATGTATATGCTCTCAATATGACATATAAATATAAAAAGGAAAAAAATTAACTGAAGTAGTGAAGAAGTACCGTTATTCATACTCTCCCAATGTAACCCATTCTACTTGGGGGTAAAATTTGTTAGAAAATTTTTTTCTCTTTCCTTAAATCAAGCATCTGTTTTGTTTTGTTTTTAATATTGTATTTATTATTCCTGTTTCTTCCTTCCAGGGCCAAGAACAACTCATTATGGTTTTCTATGAATCTTTCAGATATTTGATGTCAGTGATCATGTCCCTTCCTGTTTTCTTTGTTCCAAATATCTCTAGATTGTTTCAATTGAATCTTGTATGTCATGGCTTGAAGCCTCTTCCTCATCCTGGTCAAAAACTTCTAGATATTTAAAACTTCTAGATTACCTCTTTGGCTCTTAAAATATAATATCTACAACTAAGTTCACTAAGATCAAGTCATACCTTTTATTTATAAAACATGATCCTTAAGTTAAGTGACCTACCCAGAGTTGTGCAATTACTAAATATCAGAGTTGATTGAAACTCAGGTCTTTCCAAACTCTTGGTTCAATACTTATGTGCATTCCAAGTGTAGAATGAAACAAAAATGTTCACATTTAAATTAGTAGAGATCAAATTGTCAAGTTATTTAGTCAGCTGTGAAATGAATGGATGATTTGCAGCCAATTTTTAGTGAACAAGACTGCTGTTGCTGACACTAACAGATTTTTAAGTAAAAACAAGTGTTGTTGTTAGTATATATTGTTCCTTAAAAATTTAAGTGATTCACAGGTAAGTCACTTGAAGTATACTGAAACAATCATGTTGGAGTAGGTTTTCTATGATTATAAGAAAAATTAAATCTTTTTAAATTATCAGCAAAGAATGTTTTTAAAAACATATATTCATTTCCTAATATAGAGAACCATTTAGTCTTTAACTATGAAATTTGAAAAAGGAACTATCAACATGTTTAATATATTTGACTAGTTTTGGAGGAAAGACATAATCACTGACCAGAACCAATATTTTCCCCACCAAATCCATGTGTAATTTTGTTATTTTATGTCTGCAAATAGAAGAACCCAAGCCCATGTCTTTTTTTTTTTTTTTTTTTTTTTTGGTGCGGGCAAAGATAAAGGTGCTCAGGAAAAAAAAAGTGGAGGAAAAGAGGAAGTTTTGTGATCACATTACTGGTGATATTCAAGGAAAGACTTGGTAATCTTTTAGATAATATCAGATATTAGGTATAGGCTATATTGGCTGATCACTGAGATTTTATAATTCTGTGAGCTGTCCCTATATATTTATTTATTTATTTATTTATTTATATGTGTGTGTGTGTATATACACACATATATATATATACACATATATATACATATATATCATTAAATCTAAATTTAACATAAAAGTATAATTCATTTTGACTTAAAATTCATAGATAAAGGACAATTTGGGTACACAGCTTTTTGTTATAATGATATTATTCTGTAGTTATTTTGTTAAGTTGAAATAAGTACATCTCATAAGCTTAAGAATTAAAGAATAGTTAGAAGTATTATATTGTAGGTATGTACATTGAGATGTCTGATCCAATAATTATTTAAGTTTAATTCAAGTAGTACATTATCATAGATGTTAGGAGACAGCCTCAATAAATAATCCTTTCAATAAAATTCTTCTGAGATCTATTTTCTGTAATTGTTCACTTACTTAAGGACTAGTGCCATGTATATAAAGGAATTAATGATTAGAACAGATTTTCTGTAAACCCTTAATGCAACAAATAACTTGTTATATATGTATGAGTGTAGGATGTGTGTAGATTATATATACGATATATATATATATATATATATATATATATATATATATATATATATATATATACTCTTTATACCTCAGTTTATATTCATATATATCCTAAATGTAAAATGTGACACATAAATATTAATATAAAGTGTGAACTTATTTATATAGTACTATTCACAATATCTTTTCTGTACATATATAGATAACTTATACTAATGTATTTATTGCTTTATATTAAGTATTTAGGGATGAGTTTACTTTCATTTAATTCCATATAAGATGTCTAAACTTGATTTTTTAAAAAGAGGAATGACTAGAGCATATTTGGATTTTATAACTAGGAATATTATGATATGTAATATAAATATTTTAGTATAAAAATTTTACATATAATATATATTTTTCTAGATTCAGATATATTGATCTGAAATTTGACCTGTAATTTCATTGGTATAGGGAACTCTAAATGAGAAACTGCTACCAGTGCTGTTTGCCAGCTTCTTTGCAACTTAATGCTTTAAAGAATTGTTGCATGCAGTAAGATAGTTCAGTGGATAGATTGTTGGATTAGAATTTAGGAAGATCTGTTTGAATCTTGTCCCCAGACACATAGTTGTACGATCCTGGGCATGTCACTTAACTTCTCTGTGTTTCAGTTTCTTCCTCTCTAAAATGGACATACTAAGAGTATCTACCTCATAGGGTTATTTTGAGGCTCAATTATAATAATATGTGTAAAGTGCTATGCAAAACTTAAAATACTACATAAACACTATTATTTTGTGTCAGTTGTGATGATAGTGTCAATAACGATGACGATGATGATGGATGATGAAACTTTCTCAGGGTCACACCCTGAATATATTTCAAAAGATGTAAATTGGACCTAGATCATCCTGGGTTAGAAGCTAGCAGTTTCTCTACTTCAACACACTGTCTCTGGCTATACATGATTAATCTGAATGTCCCAAGACAATACTTCTAAACAACATGCCCATATTAGGCATGATTAGCAAGTGATACATCCTCCTTCTGGTTTCACATATTAACAATCTTAATCTATCGGGGGAGTCCAATTTCATTTTGTACTTCCTGTTCCTGGTTCTCAGATGTGATCCCTTGATAACAGGGCACTGAAAGTTCTGATATCTGCCTGAAGAGCTAGCACAGGTTGACAAACTGAATTGATAAATTGAAAGTAGATATGGCCTTAGAAATGTTTTGTTACTTCTTGTTTCATATTAAACAATCTATGTCTCCTTAATCCTTCTTTTAGTGTAGGCTATTTAACCCAGTAACAAGTTGCAGTTCTATATTCATTCTGTTAGATTTATTGTATTTCTTTAATTCGGGTACTAAAATTCCTTTTCTAGTTCCTGTTAGTGGTAAGGAGGAGAGTCTGAATTTTCAAGGTCTGGGACAGGGGAGCATAACCTCTAGCAGATCCTATCAAGCATGCTTCAAATATGAGCTTGGGGATAGGATTATTGTGTACAATTACACAATCCAAGTACAAACCTAGCACAGTTTGAAGAGGCTCCAGCCTGGCCACAGCAGTTCTCAAAGGCTATGTACTTTTTATATGTTTTTTATATATAGCAATTCTGTATCCACAGTGATGAATTGACAAATTCTTGAACTATCGAAATACTTCACCTTAAAATGAGGAATATTTTGAGACAAACGTAACACCTTTATACAAGTTCTGATGATAAATTATTTAAAGATGTCATCTTTGTCATTTTAAAGTTGTTTTGTTGAATTTGAGAGAAAATGAGGACATTAATTTATTTGAATATCTTGACAGCTTTTCTAAATAAAATATTCCTGGTGTATGTGGATGGATGCTTTATTTCTCATTTAAAATTTAAATGACATCCACTATGCTTTGATGCCATGTAAATCAAAGTCCATGTTTTCATTTCATGAAGATAGTAATGAAATCACACTTGTTCTATTTTTTTTCTCCCATTCATAGTGCATAAATTATACATCTTCTATGGTACTAGAACTGAAAGAATTGCTAAGGGTTTTTTATTACTTAATAATTTGCTTCTTAATTCTTTGTATTGAAAGTATGAATATAAAACATAACCCCCGAAGAAACCAAATAAGGATATTTAATACATAGACAAGATATTCTCACATAATAGAACACAATTTTTTGCTTATATAGCAGATTGCTATGCTGTGTCAGTTGTATTTTACCATATTAAAGTGATTTACATTTTTTCCAAGCTATAGAGGCATAATCTGTTGCTTTTAAGGTTCCATAAACACTAGATCATAGATAAAGAGCTAGAAGGGATCTTAAAGGTCACTTAGTGAAGTCCTCACATTTTACTGGTGAGAAAACTGAGACCCAGAGAGTTTAAGTGCCTTGTCCAAGTAACACAGGTGGTATTAAAACATTACTTTTAGAATAGAGATCCAATTTTATACTTTATTCTTTCAAAAATGAATATTCTTGATATACAAAGCCTAGGACTTTTAAACAAAATGTAAGTTAAGAATGCATAGTCTATCCTGTTTCCAGGAGTGTACAAACCAAAATATTCTTCATAGTGCATTATTTCATACTTTGTCTTTCCATGTAGCACATCACTGTCACTATTCTTTAATTCTTAATTGATTATATGTGCTAGTCAAATTATAGATCTGTCAGTGGATATCTCATCTTTTCTGAGAGATTCCAGAAAGAACATTTCAATCCAAGACCTCTTGAATTCTTAGAAAAGGAATAATACAAAAATGTTTTCCTTATCTGGGGAACAAAAAATGATATTGTTGGGAGGTGTTTTTTAAATAGCATGGATAAAATGGTATTATCACTAAAGAATTTTGATGAATGAACATTTACCTGGAAGAAAGGAATTTTCTTCTTTCCTTTGTGATACTATTGAATTTCTGGATGCTGGGAGAGTCCTTGTCTAAACCTTGTGAAAGAAGAGAAAAGTTTCTGTGCAAAGACCTCTAGAAGATCAGAAATTTTGTATTATTCTTCCAATAGGGGTCCAAAGAAGTTTATATTCTGGCTGATAGGAAATGGTTTTGCAGAACAAGTCTTGGTATCAACACTAGCACCAAGATAGGCTTCACGAAAGATGTCAGTGATCTTTACTTAGCTATTTTACTACTGATAACGTTGACTTGTCTTACAAAATCAGTGGCCATATCAGAGATTGTGTCATTACCTGTCCTATGGTTCTGGTTTTCCTGTGATGCTCCTGCTCCTCATTATTAGCTTACCATACCAAGTCATTGAAATCAAGAACTCTGTACTTACAAAGGACAGATGCAAAGCCAGGAATTTCTGAGCTTACTTCTCTTTTACATTTGTTCCCTCTTTCCGGAGAATACAGGGGAGTTAATACATATTCTTTTTTGCTACTTCTTTTCTTCCTATTTTTTTAAGCTTTTCTTGTTCCCCTCTTCTTCCTTTGTTTTGGTCTTTCTTTTCCAGTACTGCCTATGCCAACTATTTTGCATCCTCAAGATTAGGGACATTTAATAATGGATACTTTCTCTTCAACAATCTGAATTCTGATTTCATTATCAATTGAAACTTCCCTTTCTTTAGTTATCTAATTATTTCTCAAATCTAATAGCCTTTTCTTAATCCTAATTCTTCTTCAGTTTTCTGTTATTATTTGACAATATTGATTGCACTCTTTTCCTGAATGCTCTCTTCTATCTAGATTTTCATGACTGTTCATTTTCATTTCTTTCTTGTATATGTCCTACCAACTCTTTTCAGATACTTTTGTCTTTTTTTATCCATGTCACACCCATAATCTATATCTTGAACTAGAATTCAGAAGTCCTGTGTACTACTTTATTTTAGGTTTAAGAGAACGGTAGCCTGTGATAGTGTCAGAGATGGATTTGCCAATGACCCAGTATATTCTAGTAAATACAAGTATGGAATGTGGTTTCTGTAAAGCCAAAAGAGTCCAATAAACATCTAAGCTTCATTTTTAGATTATGAAAAGGCAAGTATTGGGAACTTCTTTGGTTGTCTCCCATCTACTATGTGTCCACAAAACATGACTGAAATCAATGGGGAAATCCTGAATTTTTTTAGGATTGATTTTCCCATACTTTATCCCTCATAATATGCTACTATTTCTTCTTGGACCTCAGAAACTTTGGTCTTGTTAAGCTAAATCAGTATTATATCATCAGTGTATGCCTTTTTCCATTCTGCTTACCAAAATATGGCAGATACTGAGAACTCATAGAAAGTTAGGTAGCCCTGCAGAATGTCTTTTTATGTCTTTAGGTGATGATGAAACCATATTAACATAGTTCAAGGACATTAAGCTACATCAATGCTGATAAATCATGATTGGCCCCTGAGAGTTTCCTTGTCTTTTAAAAAAAAAGGCTTTTATTATTATGCTTTGTTTTTATCTTGCCTAGATGCTCTCCTATATCTTCCTTCTTCTCAGGAGCCATCTATTATAACAAAGAATTATTTTTAAAAACAAAGAAAAAATGCAGCATAATTGATCAATAAATTTTATATAAATCTGAACATTTTATATATATTTGTATATGTATTATTCCACAACTGTGGGGCAACCCCCAAGAAGAGTTATTTTCTCAAAGCGTTTCTTTGTATCCAAGTAAGTTCTTTATAATTTTATAATATTCATTTTCAATTATTTTGTAATTCTTTCCATTTATATTGCTCTAGTGATTTGTACATACTGTTTTCCTGATCACTTCATTTTACTTTATTTGTGGTTTTCCATGCTTTTCTATATTCATAATGTTCATCACTTCTTGTAACACATTATTATTCCCTTATTTGTTTAGACATTTCCCTGTGAACATCTACTTGTCTTCTTCTTTTCAATCACATTCAAAAAGGAAAAAAAAAATGGTTATAAAATATTTTGTGATATATAAATTCTCTCTTTTTGTCTGATTTTCTTGGGGTATATGGCTAGGAATGAAATCCCTGGGACAAAGAATAGGGACATTTTACCTACTTTATTAAACATATAATTCCCAATTTCTTTCCAGAATAGATGTACTAATTCACAGCTCTATCAACAAACTATTGGTGTACCTTTCTTTACATCACCTCCTCCAATTGGTTATTCCCACCTTTAGCTACCATTGCCATTTTCTGGCTTGATGTGAAATCTCAGGCTTCTTTTGATTTTCATTTTTCTTCTTATCAGTGATTTGGAGCATGCTTTCATATATTGTTAATAGTCTTCAATTCTTTGAAGAGCTGTTACAGGCTTTGACCACTTTTCTATTGGGATTGCTTGACTTTTAAGGAAACAATTAGCTTAATCTTTATAACAGGATGTGACAACCCATAGAGATACTGATCCTATCCCATAATTAAATTGTAATGTCAGAATCATACCCTCATGTCTTTGAGATGATTTGCCTCCCTAAATAGCTACCTTCTTACTATGTCATGTGAGTACAAAAGAATATTTCTACAATATTATGCTTAGGGATAAGTTTTTTCTAGAATTCATAGGAATAATATTTATTTCGACTTTCTTTTAAAGTTCTGTAGTACAAGATTAATAAGGCTGGTTCCAGGACCCAGCATCTAGCCTTGTATCTTGAGAATGAGCTTAGCGCTTGCTGAATGAATGCAAACTGTGGCTACTGCGTTAGCACCCTAGATACCTTAGGATACCGGAGTCAGGATATTTATTCTAGGTCTTTAGTGGTAGAAGTGAAGAGAGTGGACACGTAGGATCTCTGTGACCTCACTGCCTCATCTCTCTCACAGAAATGACCCTGCTAGTCTCCCTGCACCTCCTAGTCCCTCCCACAATTCTCTGTATACACCAAATGATTGGGCCAGCACAGGATAGTGGGAAAGACCATTTCCTAGCATATACTTGGAGTATTGTCCAATCAGTAATTAGCCTCAAGTGCTCAATTGTCCGACCTCAGTGCATTGACTCAAGAGTTTCAGTCCCTTACAGCAAACAATGAATGAAAACATCTTGCTGAAGCCCAAAAATGGGATCTTAATAGCAAATAATCACATTGGATGAAAACTGAGATGAACAATTCTCAATACACTTTACATTTTGATCAGACTTTTGGCTAAGCAAAGGTAAGAACACAGAGTGAGAAAGAGACAGAGAGACAGAGACAGAGAGAGAATAAGAATTTAAAAGCAAGCACCATAACTGAGAAGTATATATCCCATTCATTAAAGGTAAAAGTATAGAAAGACATTTAACAAAATGCAGTTAGGAAGAAGACAATGATTTCTGAAAATTGACCAGAGAGCAAATAAAAAGTAAAGATTGAACTGTCTGAATCTATTTAGATTTATTTAGGTGCCCTAGTTCCTTAGGTTATACTTTCCAAAGTGGACTGCATTAAGCTTATGGCTGGATTGAGAGCTCTCCACAAAACCACCAGACACCTATAGAAAGAAGTAGACTAAATTCACTGTTTAAAAGCCAGATTGCCCCTAAACTATCCCTAGACTTCCTGATCTAAAATGATTGAATTTAGAAAAAGTATAAGTTTTTTCAGCTTCCAATATTTCCAGTTACAAAATTCTATGATTTCATGTATTAGTTAAAAGCAGGCTATAGTTAAGCAGGGATATATTTTTGTGTGTGTATACACATATACATATGTGTATATATTATATATTACATATATATATATATAATATATAGCCATATATATTCACATACATACACACACATATATAAACTTATATACACAAATATATACCTTCTTATAGCATTATTAATATGGCTGATATAATATAGAATTTCTCTCTTTTGAATTATTTTTAACTTTGACTGAGATTCCTACCTTTCTTTTCTGATAAATTGTACTATTGATTATTGTTATTTTATTGGTGTATAGTTTTTGTTTCCTATACATGCTAACTGTTCTTCCTTACTTCTGTTAGCCTTTTATATAGCCTCCCTTCAACCTAAAGAAAATACATACATATATATATATATATGTGTGTGTGTGTGTGTGTATACATATATATATATATATATATATAATACATATGTAAAATATGTATTTTCCCTCGTTAATCCTTCTCCATGTGAGTAGGGTTTCAGATCTATCAGCTGTTCTTCCTTTTTTAATTCTTTTGTGTCAGTTCTTGCTTTTATACCCCATTCATATAACATAGTTACTATTTTTTACCTTTTCCTCATGGTTTTACTTTTAAAAATCACAACTCTACCAAAATCTTTCTTTTTAACTTTTGAACTACCCTATTTCTAACAACAATCTTAGACTATAATATGATTTATGTATAAAACATAAACAATTTGTCCTTATTAAATCCCTTGAAATTTAGTCTTTAATGTTGACTTTTATATTTGAATTTTCTCTTAAGTTCAGGTTTGTTTGCAAAAAAAAAAAAATCCTGAAAATCTGGCATTTTATTTTTTGTTAATATGCTTTTTTTTTCCCCATTTACAATCATGTTTAATTTTTTCTCAATATATTTTCGGTGTCAACCCTAGTTCTTTGGCTGTTTGATATAAGGTATTCCAAATACTGCTGTCTTTTAACATAGCCATTGCCCAAGTCTTGTATAATTCAAATTATGTTTGAATTATTTATTTCTTGTTGTTCATAATGTCTTCTGACATTCCTAGGGGTTTCAGAATTTAGCTGTGATGCTTCCATAGGATTTCCTCATAGAATTTCTTTCAGTTGGTGATCAGTGGATCTTTATATTTCTACTTTTCCCTCTTGTTCTGACACTTCAGGACAATTTTCTTTAATTATTTCTTGTATTATTATTTCAAGATTCTCTTCTTGATTATAGTTTTTGGGTTGTCCAATTATTATTATGTTTGGGTTTTTTTTTTATGTTTTCCAGATCTGTTGTTTTTTCTTTTTAGATCCCATATTCTCTTCTAATTTTTTCATCCTTTATATTTTGTTTTATTATTTCTTAGTCTCTTTTAACTTCACTGTCCTCTCCTTGCCCAATTCTAGTTTTCAGAAGTCATTTTCTTCCTTTAAGATTATGGATCTCTTTCTTTACATAATCTTATTGTTTTTCTTGAATTGTTCTTATTTTTGTTTTTGTTTTGCCTCAAACTCTCTCATTTTATTTTTAAAGTCTTTTAAAAAATCTTCTATGAATTCTTTTTGAGCAGGAGAACGATCCTTTGATATTACTCTTTGGGGTAGGAGAAGCTTTTTTATTTCAGTATCTTCCTCTGAAGATGAACCCCATTTTTTCCTAATCTTCTAATAACTTTTTGTAATGAACTTTTTGTGTGTTCATTTTTGTTTGCTGTTTGTTTTGTTCTCTTGTTAATGTAATCACCTCTAATTACAATAGAGGTATGGAGTGTGGGGGATGGTACCTCTGGCCTCAGTTCTTCCTTCAGTTCTTTCCTCTAGACTGGAACCCCAAACCTAGAATTCTACTCTCCTGTTCAGTGCCCACAATGGGCAAAGTCCCTGTCCCACTGCTTCTGCATTCACTGGGCATGTGCTGGCAGCAGCACACTTGAACTTCCCTTAAGTTCCCTAGACTCAGATGCCAGACTTCCCCCACTGATGGGATGATGAAAATTCCTATGGCTGGGACTGAGCACATACCCTCCCAACCCAACTGGTGACAGGGCCTACTGCTTGCTCTTTCAGTGGAATTGGCCTAGAGGTGTTTACACTTCACACTAGTCATACTTTCTTCCTGGGTTCTTGCTTTGGGCCTATTCTGGTTGTCCCACTATTCTGCCCCAATTGTTATTTGTTTTTATTGTTCTCTATTCTGAGGTGAAATTTTATTTTATTTGTAGTGAAAATCTAGAGAGATTGTGGTTTCTGACCTAATCTGTCCTCTTCTCAGAATCTCCTCCATAAATAATTATTAAAATATAGTTATTGTCATAGATAAATTGGCATTGCCCTTCATGAAGATATTTTACATTTCAGATCAGATTAACAACTACTAATCACTTACTAGGTACAGAGAACAGGAGGCAGCTATGTGACTCAGGAGATATAGTACTAGATCTGGAGTCAGAAAGACCTGAGTTCAACTCTAGCCTCAGATTTTATTAGCTATATGACCCTGGGTAAGTCATTGAATGTGTGTTTGACTTCATCTAATTAAGAAGTAAATGGTAAACCACTCCAGCATCTTTGCCAATATAAAACTCAGATAGTATGGTTCATGGGGTCACAAAAAGTCTGACTTGAATGAATAAATAAACAGATGCAGAACACTGAGTTAACTACTTTAAAAAATCAGTAAAATATACTGTTAATTAAGCAAAGTTATAATAAGAAATTATAAAATATAATGAGAAGTGGACACTCACAAGCAGAAGGAAAGATGTAATTAAGGACTTACACTCAGATGAGGAGGAAGATGTAATAGTAGCCAGTAACCTTTGCAGTACTCAATCAATGGGGAAAGAGGGGAGAGACTTTAAATTGAGGATAGGAAATAAAAACTGTGCCTTTGCACTTTAATACATGTGTATCTATTCTATAAGATACCCACTTCTGAAGTTGTGTACTAAAATACTTTTTATCTTTAAAAAATGCCATTCATGCTATTAGCAAATACGTAATCTATTAATCAATCAGCAAGATGTATTGAGTGTCTAATCTGTTCCAGTTACTGTTTTTCAATGCTATGGAAACAAAGATTAAAAATTATTTTTCTGCCCTTAAGGGGTTTTAAGTTCTGTCTCCAGTTCTTGGCACAGTGTCTATTACATAGTATACAATTAATAAATGTTTGTGGACTTTTAAGGAGGCAACATGTATACAAATAAGTACATTCAAATACTGTACTTACAAGCTAAATTTTTGGGGAAAAAAAGGATCAAGAATGGCTAAGCTGAATTTGAATGAAGTAAATAAAAAGCATTAAATCTTTTTATGTGCAAAGCACTAAGGATACATGGAAAAGAGAAACAGTCCCTGTTTTAGAGGAGATCATATTTTACTGAAGACAATATGTATGGGAGGTTTTAACTGTAAATCATATAGAAAGGTCCCAAAGTCCCAAGCCTGCAGAAACCAAGTAGATGCTGGTGTTTTGACTTTAATGCCATTTCCACTGATAGAACCTTTCAAAGATGCTAAGGACTTTGCAATTCAGAAGTTTTTAATAGTTGTGGCCATGTCTGTAACTTCCTCATCAGGACTATGAGTCTGTCTCTTATTTTGCTGTTGCTTATGCAGCCACACCCCAATTAGTATTCACTGTTTGAAATTATAATAATGTAAAATATATTAAATGGTTCTAGCCAAATAGAAATATGTAGTACAAATTTGATTAATTCAAATAATGCAACCCTTAACTCAATTGCATTTTATTTTCTTGAGAATGATGGCAAATGTCTGAAGAGAAAAATGCACATCCCAAAGTTTTGATTTGCTTTTCTCTTATTGACTGTTTGTTGTGAAGATCAGTATGTTTTTATCAATTTGTATCACCTATAGTTAAATCATTCTTGATTCATATTTACAGTAAATGCTGAAGCATTTACTAAAAATGAACATTGAGTTCAAAGAAAATTTGCCATGAAAACTGATGCCTTTTCATAAAGTAGCATTTTTCTCACATATAAGAATTTTTGGTTTGCCACTCTTTGGATCCTTGCTTATGATTTGACTTTATTAAGACGTATTATAATTACTTATAGCATGACTTTTTATACCTTTTTAATACAGATCAGTGGCTTACTCTTGGAAGGATGTAGTTTTGATGGAAATCGACTCTCAGAAAACCAGCATGACTCTCCCAGTGTATCTTCAGTTCTCCCATGTTATATGTCCTGGATTCCACAGGTAAAAATTTTAATTTAAGAGTTATCTGTTACATGCTATGATTAACTGGTTGTTATTGTTGCTGCTGCTGCTGCTGTTGTTTCTGTTGCTGTTTCTTCCTTCCTTTCTGTTTTTTTTCTCCTTCTGTTCCCCCTCCTTCCCTTCCTTTTTTGTTTTTAGGTGGTAATATATTCATTTTCTACATTTGACCAGTTTTTTTTTTTTAATGTGAAGTTTTGTTTTTAAATTAGTTTTTATAAAAATTTATTTCTTATGGAAAGACATAAATTTAATGTCATTTTCTAAAGCTTTAGCATAAAAATGATTAACAGAGATAGAATAGAAAAGAACTCTAGATTTAGAATCAAAAGAGATCTGAGTTCATAGGATGACTTTGTTATATAATATCTCTGTAACTGTGGGTAAAATATTTAAGTCCATTAGGCCTGAATTCCTTCTTATGTAAATAAAAGGTAATTTTATTATATGGTCTTCCATTTTTCTCCTAGAACTTAATGCTATGAAAATATTAGTTATGTTTCCCCTTCCTTTGAAAACCTAATAATGAGCAGAATTTTAAGAAATAGAATATGGGGAATGTCTGGTGAGTCTTTTTAAAATAAAACAGGTTATAGAAATCAATGTCATCATATCTAGTTTATCATGTAAAATAAAATGGAAAATTAATTTAAAAGGGTGTGCAAAGTAACTAAAAGTTTCATATATCAGTAGATCAAATTACAAACAAATCTCATTATTTAATGTTCTGCCCAATTATTGTTCCAAATCTATGCTTTCATAGATATTAGAAACTCCAAATGAGAAAATTTCCTCAGTAAACACAAACCAGCAACTCATTTATAGCTTACAATATTAAGAGAATTTACTGGAGCATAAAGATGTTGAGTGAGACTAGCCCATGATTATACAGTTGTCAGAAATAGTATGTGACTCCAAGGCAAGCTCACTAGCTAACATACTATGCTACCCTTTTATATTTCCTAACATTAGATATAAAAGGAATCTCCTTATCAATAGAGAAAACTTTCATAGAACTTTCTAATTATAATTATTTTTGTCACATACAAATCCAAAGAGCAGAATGGTATCTTTTATCTCCTAATCTCAAGTCTATAATACTATTTCAGCATAAAAATATTTAATATGTTGATTATTTTAATACTGTTTAGTACACAAAAAAACCCATTTCTGTGATTGTAATTGAAACCAAATTGATCAACTTTGGGAACTTTTAATTTAAAAAATACATCTGGAATACTCAGTGTTAAAAAAAAAAAAAAGGCAATATCAACTTGCAAGTATCACTTGAGAAATTAGTAACAGATGCATTTCTAGTCACCTTAAAAAGCATAAAATGCTAAAAATTTAGCACCATGACTTTGTGCCAAAACCAAATTTATTTCCATTTTTATACCATAAAAGACCACATTGCAAGGGGAAGTCACAGCTATAAAGTATCATCTTGGTTTTAGTCTGTCCTTTTATTATATTTCATATGACATTTTAGCCATATTACAACCTTTGTGGATGTAATGGTTTGCAAACCATGTACAAAGGTTAATTATCAATAAAAGAGCCTTGTTTCATAATGACATGTCCTTCAGGAATTTATTCTGAACCTTGTTATGCTCAGTATAATTAGTAATGACCTATATGAAGAATAAAAGATTTTTTTCATCAGTTTTGCATATGATTTCAGACTTGAATGACAACTTGGGAAATAAAATTTATAATGACCTTAATTAAAAGAAATGCTATATTTTTGAAGATTAAACATTTTAATGAGGGTAAATGTAGGCTGGTACATTTTGGGACATTTGGAACAAAATTGTGGGACAAAACCCACAAAAATCTGAGACCAAGAATTATTCACTAGATAAAAAAAATACATGGAGCTAACCAAACCATATCCTATAAAGTGAATACTAATTAACCATATTCAGTACATGTGTAATACTACATACACAGTAGTGTGGTTATGAATAAAACTTTTGTTTTATTGGGATTATCTTAAATAAATACAAAATAAAAGTTCTTGGAAATAATCCTTCCACTACTGTGTCCAATGTTAAATTTTAAACTTCAATAAATGGAAGATAGTTCAGAAAACTAAAATAATTTATTTAAAGGTTAAAAAAAAAAAAAAAAAAGCAATTCTGTGAATAAAGGGATTTAAAATTGTGTGACCTGGAGCATCTCTTTCTAGAAGTAAGAAGGATTTTTATCAGGGCTGTCCCTATCAGAATTTTATATTGAAGTCTTACTATTTTGTTCTATTTTTTTTTTTTTTAACTTGCTGTACTTTTCTCTCAAAGAATCTAGTGATTTTGATGTGGGGAACACTGAAACTGCCTCTCTCTCTGACTTTGGCGGGGAATGCTTGAGAAACTCCTTGAACTCTAGAAGAAGCTCTCCCCTGAGAGATCAAGATAAAGTGCCTTCATTCTGTTTCTCTTGGTGGTTGAGTCCAGGACCACTCCTACTTAGCTGGAGCTGGAGATCTAGATTTCTATTGACCTCCATTGAGTGGAGATTAGTTCAGAGACACTCATTCAAATGGAAAATGTCTATTCAATTCTAAGATTTCAACCCAACCCCTAGTTAAAGTTTCAAATTATAAAAAAGGGCAACTTGTGGCTCATTCTTTGCAGAGGGCCAAAAGCAGGACATGCCAAAAGGAGGCGGCTCTCTCGCTCCTTGGCATAGCTGCCTTTGAGGACCCTTTGCCTGCTGAGAAGACATTTTCTTTTCAGCATCAATCCCTCTTTATTTTTCTCTCCTATTTCCCTAACAGGACCACACTCCTTTTTACCTCTCTGTTGGAATTTCTCTACTAGGAGATTTCTCTGCTAAGAACTTTATCTTTCTTCCAAGACTCCTCTGGTAGACCTTTACTTTTCTGTTGGGACATTGCCATTAAGGAAGTCAGCCTCCTAGCAAAAGCTGACTTCCCAGGTGCCAATAAACTTCTTTTTGCCAGCCTAACTTTTTGGTTCGTAAATTCTTTTATGAAGGACCTGCTAGATGACCAGAGAGGGTTCCCACAACTCTCTGCCCTATGCTGAACCTCATCAATTTCATACTGCTTCTCAGTACTTTCAGACTGTCCGACATCTGTCCATTTTGGAAAGAAAAAATCTGATAAATCTATTCACATTATCTTGTTGGTTGTTGTTAAATTGCTTTTCACTCAAGTCTGATTCCTTATGACTTCATTTGGAGTTTTCTTGCCAGAGATATTAGAATGGTTTGCCATTTTCTTCTCCAACTCATTTTACAGACTGAGAGACTGAGACAAAACACGGTTAAATGTTTAGCCCGGGTTCATATTGAAGAGGGGACCCCGGAACTCTGAAAATCCTTGAAGGAGAAAATCTTCTTTAACTCTGCCTCAATAAGAGACACTGCCCTAAGTCTTTTTCCTTTAAATGAATTTAAGTTTTGACTGCTTGAGCGGGGAATAACAAGGAAACCCCAAAACTCTGAAAAATCCTTAGAAAAGAAAACCTCCTTGACTCTGCCTCAGGGAGGGGACTCCACCCCAAGCACAAACAGTTTCATCTTTGTTATCTGGGTGGGGACAGCTCAGTCCCAAAACCCATTGAATTCAATTCAATTCTAACCCTGGCTGAAACCCAGCCAAGAGTCAACATGGGACTCCACCCACAACCCCCTTTAGCTAAATCTCTCATTATAAAAGAGACAAGCTGGAGTCCTCCCTTTGCAGAGGGTGGAAACATGCCATCACCATTCCTGGCACCAAAGACTCTCTGCCCACTGGAACCCTGGTTCCGGTGCTCTTTTATCTCTATCTTCAACTTTACTAATTAGACTTTACTTCCAAACCCCATAATAAGCCTCTTTTATCAATCTAGGTTTTCAGGTCTGTAAATTCCTTTACAGGCAACTCTTGTGCTGCTACTAGACCTCATTTATCTCCCTATCCTTGCGCCAAATCCAAAGGGGTTGCAGGGGAGCTCTATTTGACTCCCTGTACCCCGAACCTGCCACTAGACCTCAGTTAAACCCTAATTTCATTTAGATATCTCCAATTCTAAACCTCATTAATATAGTTAGTTACGTGTCTGAAGGCAGATTTGAACTCACAGAGGCGTCTATCCAATTCTAGGTCTGTGTTCCATCCACTGTGCCATCTTGCTGTCTTACTTTTGGATTACTTACTTGCTACTCCCTGAAAATTTTTTTACATTTTAAAAGAATACTTTAAAAGAACAATTTCCCTTTAAAAACAATGCATAACAATATGCATTACAATAGCCAATTAAAATTGTTTTACAATTTACATGTTTAAATAAATAAATACATTATGTTTTAACTTTTCTGTTGCTCCAAATTTCTATCAGATTTCTTTTTCTATTCTTCGGTTTTTCCTTTTCTATGATCATTGCTAGCATTATGTTTTTCTGGCTTTTTAAAAAGCTTGCATTATTTCATAAAGTTTTGCCCCCTCATATTTCTTTGAATTCTTCAAATGTATCTAGCTTAATTGTTAGAAATTCAGTTACATGAATGTATTATGATTTATTTTAATGGGCCCATACTGTTGGACATTTAAACTGTTTCCAGATTTGTTTTTGTTTTTTTTTGTTTTGTTTTGTTTTGTTTTGTTTTCAGGTAAATAAATGCTAGAAAAATATGGGAAAGAAATGTTTATTTCTCTCTTCTAGATAAGACTATAATAATGGTGTTTTTCTAAAAGTAAAATTATTGGCTTAGAAGATCATGACAATTTTTGTAATGAACAATCTAAAAATATTCTGCATTTTTAAAATTAATTCACCCAGAAAGGGACATAACTATTTCTACATAACCCTGCAAGCATTGTGTTTTATTACTATGTTGAATTTTTTTTTCCAATTTAGTTACTTTTGCCAGTTGTGCACCAAAATTGTTTTAATTTGCATATCTTTAAATAAGCTTGAGCATTTTTTTCAAATGATCACTAATTTATGTTTGCTCTTAACTAAATTTTTAGTCTAGCATGAGGGGCCTTCTTTGAAAATTTTTTAGTTTTCTCCTCGGTACTGATGGTTCCCTGTTTTCAATAAAGTCTTCACTATAATTTAAGAGTATTAAGAAAATTTCCTGGAAAACAAGGAGTTTGTTCCTTTCTTAGAATCCCACAGCCAGGATGTGTCTGAAGTGGGATTAGAACCCAGGCCTTTCTGACTCCAAGCCCAGCTTTCTATTCACCAAACTATTCTACCAATTCTTTTTCCATCATATCTGCTTTCAATATTTCCCCCAAACCATTCTTTTTCTTTTTCTATTATTTTATACAGATATGTTAATTTTAATGTAGTCAAGTAAATCTCTAAAATCTAATGACTTACTTAGTCATCTTCCCTCCAGAATTGAAATCTGTTATTCAGCTTTTTCTCTTTGTTTTAATAATTGTTTTAATATAACTTAAATGTCTCTCTTTCTACCTATTCTGGTGTAAAGGGCAGGAACTCTGGAGAAATATACTTAAGGCTCAATATGATTGATGTAATCCTACAACAAAATATTAACTCAGTGGAATTGATAAAATCGACAGTGGTTCTCTAATTTACATATACTTAATACATGGTGATGTAATAGTTCTACAGTTGATGTAATTGCAACAGAGTATTTAAACTGAGGACAAAGTCAGCCATAGAGATTCTATCTTTGATCAGCCTCTTGGTGGCTCTCTTACTTCCTGTACTTTGGGAGAGAGGTTTAACTAGGAGACTGAAGGAGACAGGAGAGGCATAACAAGGGTCTTTGTCTTTTGAGTCTGTCTTCCAGCCTCCAGTCATCTGTCTTCTTTTGTCTAGCTCCAAGTCTATCTTCTTCCCAGATTTCTTAACTCTTATATACTCTATTATAAGTACATCATCATAGGTCTCAATCTTGTAGAATAGGTGTCAATTTGTGGAACTATACTAAGTACATTTAAACTAGAGAATCATCTTAATGCCACTGAGTTAACATCTTGTTGTAAGATTACTTGTTTCAAGTACACTTGGCCCTCTACATTCTGGCTTCTCAGTCTTTGTTGCTTTATCATCCATTTTTAGAGGCACTTCTCAAGGTTCTGTACTCTCCTGTGGGATGTTTTAATATGTTAAATTCTCATCTGTATGGAAATGCTGCGTAGATTTGCATATATTCAGTTTCCCTCATTCTCCAGAGCTTCCCTATTAGACTTATTTAACTGGCTGTCCTTTTACATCTGAAACTCTATGTATCCAAAATTGAACTTGTCCTTTCACTCCCTAATCTGCCCTGTAATCAAACTTCCTTATTTGTGTTATCATCCTTTCAATGCCCAGGTTCACAATACTGGTTTTATACTTGATACTTCCAATTGTTATCTCTCCTTCTTTTCCATCTGTCCCATTTTTTCTTCTCACATGGGCATCATCCATTCTGGTTCAGGCCAACATCAACTCTCACTAAAAATATTCCAACTTGTTCTTTCTGTCTCAAATCTCTCCCTTTCCCAGCATCTTCCACTCCACTGCTAAAATGATTTTCCTAAAATATAGGTTAACCATGTAATTTACCTACTTAGTAACCTGCAAAGGTTTCCTTTTGTCAGTAAGATCAAGTATTTACTCTATTTGGTATTTTAAAGCTTTTTACAACTTGACCCCCAACAACTTTTTTTTTTCTTCTTTAATAATATTTGATTTTCCCCAAGTCCATGAAAAAACAATTTGTAACATTCATTTTTTAAAATTTCAAGTTCCAAATTCTCACCTTCACTCCTCTTTCTTCTCTGAGAAAGTAAGAAATTTGATATGGGTTATACAAGATTTAAGAGAGAACAACATATGCATTTAGAAGGGAATAAAAGATTTCTAGATTTATTTAAAAATAAGAAGATGATGGAATAGATTGATGAAGCTATAGAAAGATGTATAGATTAATGGAAATAGGATAAAGAGGAAGAGAAAGGGGGAGATTATAAGGGAGGGATCTCCGGAGAAGATAAGGTAGGTTAGAAAGATAAAGGAGGGATTCTTGGAAGGATTGTAGGTTAAGTACAATAGGAGAGCAAGATAGCAGGTAGAAATAAAGTAGAGGAGTCAGGAGGGATAAGAAAGAAGAGATACACACAAACATAAAATAAAGATTAAAGGTAGAATTTATTATGTAAAAACAAAAAATAAAACAAGGATAGTAAGCATGATTTCAGACAAAGTTAAAGCTAAAATAGATTTAACCTAAAGAGAAAAATTAAGAAACTGCATTGTATGTCAGCCATATTGATCAGTATTATTTTACCCTATTAAAATAGATAGTATAAGGTTGGAATATTGCTCTGGTACAATTAGAAAAATATGACAAGATTGGATGTATCAAAGAAAATCCACCTTCAGAGAAAGGACAAATCAGAGTAGTATAGTTTTACATAGATGCATATGAATGTACATGTTTATATGTGTCTATGATTATAGACATCTATGTAAGTATATGCATATCCATGTGTATATATACAAATAAATATATAGGTACGTATTATATATAATGATAATTATATATTATATATAAATTATGTATAAATAATTATATATATATATACATATACATATATATACATATACATACATATACATATACATACATACATATATATATACATATATATATATATGTATATATATGTATATGTATACTCTCACACACACACATATATATCTCCACACCTGATTATATCTTTCTTGGGGGAAGGGGGAAATGAAGGAGGCAGAAAAAGAATAATGTAGAGTGCACAGCAGAGAGACCAGGCAAAAACCTATAAGGAAGCAAAGATAGCTATGAACACAATGTATAGTATTTATTATATAGGCTTTCTTAAAATAGGAATTTATTTCTTTATATTCTGAATCCTCTATAATGTTTTACTGTATATATAGCAATGTTATTTTTCTTTTCCTATTTTCTATGCAAATTTGAAATAAATAAATAAAGTTGTTTTTTTTTTTAAGTCACAACTATCATCTTCCAAAGTAGGAATGTCAACTTTATTGAATCTTTCTAGTTTACCCTTGAGTCTTGCAATTGAAAAATCAGAATTTCTATAGAGCTCTGATCTATAGGAATGCTGGAAAGTCCTTTCTTTCATTAAATATCCATTTTTCCCCTTGCCCTGAAAGAATTATAATCAGTTTTATTGAGTAGATGATTCTTGGTTGTAATCCTAACTCTTTTGTCTTCCAGAATATCTTACTCCATTTTATCCATCTATAAGCATTTGAGAGCAAGGGATAGTTAATTTTTGCCTTTTATCTTTATCTTTTATTGTAGAAACTGCTAAATCCTATGTAATCCTGACTTTGGCACCACTGTATTAACTCTTTCTTTCTGGCTGCTCATAGTGTTTCCTCCTTGACTTGGGAACTTTTGAATTTGGCTATTCTTGGGAATTTTCTTTTGGGGATCTTTTTTCAGGAGGTAAACAGGAGATTTTTTAAAAATTTCTATTTTATCCTTTGGTTTTAAGATAGGAGGGCCACTTTCCTTAATAATTTCTTGAAATATAATATCCAGGCTCTATTCTTGATCATATCTATCAAGAAGTCCTATATTTCTTAAATCATCTCTCCGAAATAGATGTTCCAGTAAATTGTTTTTCCAGTGAGTTATTTCATATTTTCTTCTATTTTTTTTTTCATTCTTTTGATTTTTTTTCCTTGATGTTTTGTGCAGTAATTAGTTTCTACTTGACTTTTAAGGAACTTTTTTTCAGTGAGTTTTTTTACATCCTTTTCCATTTGCCAAGTTCTACTTTTTAAGGGGTAATTTTCTACTGTGAATTTTTGTACATGTGTTTATTTCCTTTACCCAGTTGTTGATTCTTTTTATATTTTTCTTGCATTGGCTCTCATTTCTTTTCCCAAGTTTTCTTCTACTTTTCTGATTAAAAATCCTTTTCCAGCTCTACCAAGAGTTCTTTTTTTGGGCTTGTGACTAGTTCGCCATTTTCTTTGAGCCATTATATAGCCATTCAGACATTATTGTCTTCTTTTGAGTTTGTATTTTGATCTTTCCTATCACCATGGCAATTTTCTGTGATCACATTCTTTGTTTTTTGCTCATTTTCCAACCTTGACTTAATTTTATCTTAAATTCTAAATTTCTTGACTTAATTTTATGTAAAATTAGGCTCTGCTCCTTGAATTGAAGAAGCACTATCCCAAGCTTCAGACTTTTTGTGTTGCTATTTTCAGAACTAATTCTGGGGGACCTGTAGGGTTTTGGTTCTTCTGAAGTGGTGAGATCTAATGAGAGATGTGATCACTGCTCTCTTGGCCTATATTCTGGTTTGTGAGAACTACAAGCATTTTTTTCTGCCTAGGACCTGTGACCAAGATCCCCACTCTCCTGCATCTGCATACTCTAGTATGTTAGTGCTCCTTCTCACTCTGGAACTGTGCGCTGGAACCCCATTTGGGCAATACAACAGATTCTTGCACGTAGGACCAACAAAATTTCCTCTCTAATCTCCTCCTGAACAGTTAATTCTCTAGTTTCTAGGAGCTACTGCTGTTGATTCAGTTGCTTCCAAGGCCTGCAGTGGTCTGTTGGGGCAGCACCTTGCTGGTGCTTTGTACTTCAGGGGCTCAAGCCTCATTTTTGGCTTACATCAGGGGGAACAGTCTTATTGTTACATTGGTGGCTGCTGGATTGACCAGAACACCTGAGCTGGACTCTATTCCCCTGTCACTTAAGTGAGACAAAACTTACCAACTCAGATTTCTCAGGCTAGAAAATTTTTTCACCCTCTTCTTTTCTTGACTCTACCACTCCAAAATTTGTTTTGAAGAATTATTTTAAAGTTGTTTGGAGGACAATTTGGAAGAATTCAGTTAACTTTTTGCCTTACCCTGCTATTTGACTCCCAGCTCTTGTCAAGTATTTTATATGTTCTCCTTCCCACATTCTGAAGTCCAGCCAAACTGGTCTTCTTCACAATATTCACACATCTATTTCCCATCTTTATCTTGCCTGTATCCCATACTTTAAATGTCTAATCCCTCACCTTTGTCTCTTATAATCCATTGTTTAATTCAAAATTCTATTCTGTTGATACCTTATATATACACCAAAATTTTATTTTGTATTTGCTTTTTTCCCATGTTTTTGTATGGTATTACAAAGGTATATATTGTCCATCCATATAGAATATAAATTCTTGAGAGCAAGGACTATTTAATTTTTACCTTTTTATCTCTAGTACCTACTAGATAACAGGTATTTAATGCATACTTGTTGATAGCTTGATTAACTGACCTTCATCCAGCTGCAATACATTATAATGTCTTATATAAGTTCTGGATCTTCAATTCATTTTCTACCAAATTGGTAACTAATTTTCTCAAATCCATTTGTTAAACATAAATTCTTTTCCCTTGTTTTTGTTTTCTTTTGGTTCATCAAATATCTGTCTTGTATCACAGATCCAGTTACCCCATTCCTACCACCAGAAAAGAAGAAACTCTTTAGTATTCAGATTAAGTATTTAGTATTTGGTTTCATTATTATATTGTATTCATTAAATATATAACTTAATATCTAGAATATTATTTCTTCTATTTTGAAGTTGTGATAATCAAATAACACAAGTAAAGTGCTTTATAAATTTTGAAGCACCATATAAATGCTAGCTATCATTTTTATTAGTCTGACCCATTCATTAATTGTCTCTCCTACATTTTTATTTTGTGTTATTGTTTTATAATTTTCCTTATATAGGTTATTTGTAGATTAATTGATGGGTTTTTTGTTATTGTAAATTAAATGTCTTTTATGGTGTTTTTTTATCTTTATTGCTAATAATTATTCTTATACATTAATCTTGTGTCTTGTGGCCTTGGCTGAACTCAATTATAGTTTCAATTAATTTTCTGGTTGATGCAATTTAATTTTTAGTATACTAAATGTTCTCTTAATTGCCAAATCTAATGTCCTCTTCTCGGTTCTCATCCTTCTTAACTCTGTAATATTTGACACTATTCATCCCCTTTTTCCTCCCAGATATTGTACTCTCTGGGTGGTTTTTTTTTGTTTTGTTTTTACCCTATTCTCTCTTTATTCCCCTCTTACCTAACTGACCTCAGTATCCCTTTAAATCTCATTTGTTTTCTCTGATTTCTCTTCTTACTAAGTAACCTGTTGGAATACATGGGAGCTGCCTGACAATGGTTGCTGGAGATCCAACCCAGACTTGCAAAATGTATCTTCTCTTGTGAGAGGATGATACAAGGATAATGAGAAGCAGTTGTTGCCGTTCTCTGACCTCTCTGACTGAGGGGCCATTGCATTGTCTGACCTCTCTCCTCTTCCCTCTGCCTCCAATTTATTTCATTCCCAGTCCTCAAGCAACACCTGTGTCAGTAAAGGCTGCCCTGCAACTCTTTTAGATGTTATGATCCACAGCTTTGGAGGCTCTGGGAAAATTGACCTGTCCCTTAACAGTGATCTTTTTACTTATCATCTCTACATAGATGATTTACTGATCCAGTCCGAGGTCCTGAAGTTAAGTGCATCTTTCTCTGTTATTCATTAAGCATTTCTACCTTTGTGTCCCATAGATAGTTCCAATTTATTATGTCCAAAATTGAAATCATCTTCCTTATACTTATAATCTGTGATCCAACCCTACTCAGCTAAAACTACCTTTTCAAGCTCACCTTGCTCTCTTAGCTGCTAAATCCAGTGATTTCTTCTCAAATTTCTCTTTCCTGATCTTTATTGTAACTTTCAACATTATTGATCATTCCCCTTTTTCTCAGGTAATCTGCCCTACCTTGGCTTCCATGTCTTTAATTTCTTGGTTTTTTCTCTTATTTACAAGTATGAACACCTAAGGATCTAAGCATCTATAGACTCTTTTTTCTATTCGTTATTATTGATCTTATCAACTTCCATGGGTTCAAATATCTCTATAGAGATGACTTTCAAATCCCCATTACCAGCCCTCTTCTCTGTTAAACTTTAAAAGTCCTACATCACCAAATTGAGTATCTCTTAGATTTCCTATAAGCTTTTCAAATTCAGCCTTATAAACAAAACTCATTATTTTCCCCCAAATAATGCCTCCTCCAAACTTCCTTATTTATATTGAGGGCAATTCATTCCTTCAAGTACACCAAAGTTAACAACTTAAGAGTCACCCTCATTGCTTCTCTTCATTGTTCCCATAACTCTTAACAATTTTTGTCTTAGTAATTCTTCCTCTGTAACACCTCTCAAGTGTGTTTTTTTTTTGCCTTTTTCAGATGGATATACATATATATATATATATATATATATATATATATCTCCATCATTCTAGTTCAGGCAAAATCTATCATTTCTAGTCTGGGCTATTGTAATAGCCTTTTAATTGGTCTCCCTGATTCAAATCTCTCCACTTTTTAGTCCTTTCTAGGTCAAACTATCCTAATATTTGTTCTCCATTCATTGGATTTCTTCTCATCTCCCTAACCCTGCCACTTGTAATTCTTATTTCTTCTAAAGATAAAAGTCAGGTACTGTCTCCTACAAGAAATCTATTCCCCTCACTCATAAAATGTGCATTCTTAGAAGACAGGGACTATGTATGTCCTTTATGTCTTTACTTAGCAGTGCCTTGTACAGAGTAGCACTTTACTAATTTTTGCTGAATTTAATTGAATAACAAAACCAGGATTTGGACCACAATGCTCTGACTAATGATCCGGTTCTCCTTCCACTGCACTACTCTGGATTCCTAGATTTACATATTAAAATTACTTTCCTTCAGTGATTTAAAATTTTGGCCTTTTCAATGAAATTTCTAATCTCTCAAAACAATTCAGCCTAACTGTCCATAGAGGAAATATCAAGTAGTTGAAAAAGTATATACTTTCCAAAGATTGATGTGTGGCTTGTCTATTAAGCAAGACAGATATTTTATCATCTCAAATAGACACAAAACTCAAAATTGACAAGAAACAAGCAAAGTAAGGTATAGTTTAGGTAATAATATTATAGGATAGGAATAGAAACTGAACTTGTGACTTTATTATGTATTTCTCATCTTCCAGATGAGAAAAATTTAGATAGCCATCATCTCTACAATTTAGGATCTTATCAGGTCACTTTACTTTTGGATACCTGAAGTTCAGTTATTTTAGTTTGATTTTTCATTGTAATATTCTTCTCTAAAGTGTAATGTTCTCTGGGAGCAGGTTTCTTGGGGGGCTTCTGAAGGCAACTTTAGTTTCAGTTCAGTAATCACAAGTGCAGCCAGGGATTAGAGTCCAAATCCTTTATTGTCTCCTTCAAAGTCTTGTTTCCTTCCTTGGGCCTGGTTAGCTTTCTTAGATGTGTTCCAAGAACTCCTGCCGCTAGTCCTTTGCCTCTGCCACCTTCAGCCTCTAGTTCCCTCTGAATGTCTCCAAATCCAACGGTTTGTACTTCAATCTCCAGCCAGCACAAAGGTGTCTCCTCCTCCAAGAGCTTCTAGTGGTCTTGTGTGTGTGGCCCTGAGAGCTTCTTGCTTATTTGGTGTACACTGAGTATAAATCAATCATTATATCACTAGGAAACCAATATTTGTTGTAGGATTAAATCACTGTCTCCTCAGTTCCACTTAGTACCTTGTTTCAAATTCTGGCCCATAACTTCTCCTTGTAGAATCAGATCAATCATACTGAACCATGCTAAATTAGATAATTATTGTCTCTATTGATTCCACTGACTTAGCACCTTGTAAAAATCCTAACACTTCATGAATCCACTTGGGATTTTCTTGACAAAGATACTGGAGTTGTTATAGCAAGTGTCTGAGCTTGGATTTGAATTCAAGTCTTCCAGGTCCTGTGCTCTATCCACTGTGTCACCTAGCTATTCCCATTTGGGTAGCTTTAATAATTGGGAATTATTTCTATACATCATTGGTATATCTGTCGCTCAGAAACTCATATTTCTTATACTTTTTTCTTTGTTTTAAGCAAAACAAATCTAATATCTCATTACATGATAATTATTCAAAGGGCTAAAGATAGTGAAGACATTTTTTCCTAAGTTTCGCCTTTTCCATTCCAAGGATCCCCAGTAAATATCATTATCACAGGATTTCAGGGCCTTTTGCCATCATGGTCACTTTATTTTGGATACTTGTTAACTTATCCTTGTCTTTTCCAAAATTTGGTGCTTGGAACTGAACACAACACTCAAAATTTAGTCTTAGCAGGGTGAAGTATATCCATAAACTGTTGCATTATGCTTCTTCAATTGTGTATTCATACAATTGGTTTTTTTGATCCCACGTGTATGATGTTTCATTTATTTATAGCCCCAAACTTTAGCCTGTCAAGTCCTATTTCAGTGGTTATTATATCATCTAATATGTTGGTTGTCTTCTCTAGCTTTATGTTAGCTGAAATTGAAATGAGCATGTCACTTATGTTTTTAAGTCACTATTAAAAAATGTTAAAGATCTTGGCTTAATCCATTAGAGCCTTTCCAGATGATATCAAACAATTAATGACTGCTTTGTGAGTCCAGTCAAATTTATATGATTCTTTTATTGATTGCCATTCTTCTCTCCAGACTGTCCATAATAGATTAGCATTAGAGACTTTGTCTTACTAAAATCTAGGTAAATTTACAATATTTTTTTTGATTCATCATTTTAGGAATACTGTCAAAGAAAGATATGAGGTTAGTCTGGAATAATCTAAGATTCTGGGATCATAGATTGAAAGCTAGAATGTAGTGTTCAGGCTAGCTTTTTGGAGGTCCTCTGGAAGGGCCTTGGTCTCTCCAGAATAGACACCAAGAAAATGGACAAGAATAGAGTCCAGAGTCTTTATTGTCTCCTTCAGTCTGTGTCTGTCATAGTCTGAGCAGTCTCAGTCTGACCCAGTCTCCTCCAGCAGTCTGACAGTATGCCAGTCTCAACCAGTTTCAGTCTGAGTCTCCCTTTGTCTCCAGTTCTCTCAGCCCTTAAATCCCCTATTACAATTACATTATTACAATATACTGAGTATAAGCCAATCATTATCTCAAACTAGAGTGATTATATCATTATATCATACTAGACATATATGAACTAGAGAACCATTAGCTCATAAATTCCACTGAGTTAACACCTTGTTTCAAGTATACTTCTCCAGAGTTCTGGCCCTCTACATTAGAAGTGAACTCAAAATCATCTAGTTCCATCCTTTCATATTATTGATGAAGAAAATGAGACAGGAGAACCTTTCCCATGATCATATAGGTAATAAATGTCAAATGTAGAGTTTGACATTCTTTTCATTCCACAGTCACTGTTATTTCCAACATGTGCTTTCTTGCTGACTTTATAATTGTCATTCTCTTTCCTGCATGCTCACACATTACCTGTTAATATTATGTTCCAAAACTTTCCCTGTCAAGCATGCTGACTTTGTGCTTGCAGACTTCAGTTTCTTTCCTTTGTAAATATTTGCCCTCTGTAATCCTGCAGTACTTTTTCTTTCTCAAGGATCTTTCAATGATCAGTAATCACATTTGTAAATTTTTCCAATATCTTAAGATGAAGAGTACTTTATTACTTTAAGATGTAAAGTCATTTAAGCCTGGTGATATGAACTCATCAAAAAACACTAACAACAACAAGAAGAATATCAGGTTACATTTATATAGTGCCTACTCTATACTAGGCACTTGCCAAGCACTTTATAATTTTTAATCTCATTTGATCCTCTCAATAGCCCTTAGAAGGTAGGTGGAATTATTTACTTTGTTCTAAGTGAGGAAACTAAGGCAGACAATAGGTTAAGTGACTTGACCATTAGTTTTTGAGGTCAGATTTTAACTGAGATCTTCCTGAATCCAGGCCCAGCTCTGTATCTCCTATACCATCTAGCTGCCCACAAGCTAAACACTAAGTATGCTATCCACTTATCTTAGATTCTGGTCTCTATCAACTATATTCTGTCCTTTCAGGAACAAAATTCATTTTTAATGATAAGATAAGTGATCACTATTTCCTAGATATCAAGGCTTTAAGGGTATTCTTGTTCCTCATTATAATATATATATTCTCAATATATATATATTCTCAATAATAATATATTCTCAAGAAGATATCACTACTTAACTTACCTAATTCAGTAGAATGATTGCTTTGAATTATTTTTTCTTATAGTGGTTGGTATTCAGAACTACTCTGAAACAAGATTCTTATAACATTCTTACAAGATGTTAAGCCATTGGAATTGATGAGACAATGGTTATCTAGTTTAGCATGGTTCAGTATGATTGATTTAATTTATAACAAATGATGGTTTCTTAGTGATATTATGATTGATTTATACTCAGTGTAGAGCATATAAACTGAGACAAACTCAGCCAAAGGAGGCAGAGACAGATTCATTCCGTCATCTACCTTTGTGGTGGTTGGAGGTTGAAGCAAAAGCCCTTGGACTCAGACTCAGAGCAGAGAACATAAGAGGACTGGAGGCAGAAGCTCAAGCTCTCAGAGCCAAGGAGAGAGATTCATTTCCATCTTCATCAGCCTTGTGGTGGCTGGCCTGGCCTCCTGCATTTTCTCCACTGAAACCAAGTCCCCTCCAAATGCCACGAGAAAGCTAGCTGAGCCCCAGGCCAAGGAGACAATAAAAACTTTTGGACTTTAACATCTGGCTGTTCTTGTGGTGATTAATCTGCTGAAAAGAAGGCTGCTCCAAGACCTCCAGAAAATCAAACAAGAACATTATAAGTGATAGTGTCCACTTTTTCTTTTCTATTTTTGTAACCTTGATTCAGACTTTTAAAATACCTATTAAACAGATTTTATCCTTTCAGTTGAATTTTTCTATTTCTGTTGAGGGCACCATGATTATTCTAGTCTCTCAGATTTATAATCTTGATGACATTCTTGATTCCTCACTCTGCCTAATTCTACATATTCTTCAATTACCAAATCCCATTTTTTCTGTATTCATAACATCTTAAATCTGATGTCTTCTCATTACTCACACAGCCACTTCCCTAGAACAAACCTCCATATCTTTTGCCTCAAATTCTAACTGCCTTTCATTTTATGTCTTGATCTCATCTCTCTCTCCATTCCATTCCATCCTTCACATAGCCAGAAAAAAATAATTTAAGTGTAAATTTAGTTGTTACTCACCTATTGTCCAAGGCCTCTATGATAAAATATAAAGTCCTCTATTTGATTTTTTCCCCCTGAGGCATTTAGGCTTAAGTGACTTGCCCAGGATCACACAGCTAAAAAGTATTAAGGATTTGAAGCCAGATTTGAACCCAGGTCCTCCTGACTTCAGAGCTGGTGCTCTATCTACTGAACCACTTTTTATTTGATTTTCAATGCCTTTCACAACTTAATCCCTATCTATATTTTCTGTCCAATTACAAATTATTCTTCTTTATGGACATTCCTTCCTTATTTTCCTTCAAGATACATCTCATGCATCACATTCTACATGAACATTATCTGATCTACCAAGTTCTAGGGCCTCCCTCCTTACATATTTCATTACTCATATTTATTTTTAATGCACACATATGTATTATGACATGTGTATATTTTAAACATATATCATGCATGTGCATATACATGCATATGTAAATATGCCTCTATTTTCATAAACACGGACTTAAATTCTATATGTCAGTCAATAAACATTTACTCTGGTCCTTCTATGTGCCAAGAGATTAGATATGGGGAATGAGGGGGAAAGAGTGAGGAATACAGGATGATTCCTGAGTGATGAGCCTGATGGACTGGGAGGCTAGTGATGTTCGTTAGAATAACAACAAATTTTAGAGAGGAGGAATGTTTAAGGGGAAAGTTAATGAGTTCAGTTTTAGACATGTTGAATTTAAGATGTCTACTCAATAAATAGGTCAAAATATCTGAGAGACAGTTGAAGATTTAAAACCAGAGAATTTATGGCAAGATTGGCAGATTTGAGAATCATTGGTATAGACAAGATAATTGATTCATGGAGCTAATAAGTTCACCAAGTGAAGTAATGGAGAAGACAAATTATGAGCCATGTGAGACACAGTTAAAGAGTGATCTGAATGAAGATTGAGCAAAGAAGACAGAAGAATAGTCTAATAAGTAGGAGGAGAATTAGGAGAGAGATGTGTCTTGAAAAATTAGAATAAAGTATCAGGAAGGAGAGTGATCAATAGTGTCACAAGCTACAGAGAAGTTAAGAATGATGACATAGAAAAGATCACTGGTCATTGTGTTCATTAGTAATATTAGAAAGAGTAGTTTCAGTAGATTAATGAGATCAAAAGCCAGATTATTAAATGATTAAGAAGAAATTAAAAGGAGAGAAAGTGGAGACAAATGTTGTAGAAGGCCTTTTCAAGCAGCTGAACCACAAATGGTAGAAAAAGATATAATGATACTGGGAATGGATGGAAAAATTGAATTTTATGTAGTAGAGCCAGGATAGATAGACAGATAGATAGATAGATAGATAGATAGATAGATAGATAGATAGATACATAGATAGATAGATAATAAAGATAATAAAGGATAAAAGAGAGATTAGGATAAAAGAGGGGACAGATGGAATGAGATTTCTTATTTAGAAGGGGGAGTTAGATTTCCTAAGCAATATTGATCTAGTGTGAAATAGGGGTGGAGGAGATAGTGGTAGAAAGCATTTGTGTTACATAAGATAAGGAAGAGAAAGAAGAGGGAGTTCATGGTAAATAGCTTTTTTTCCTGTAACTTCTAAGAGAAGGTTCTTACCTGGAGGTCTGTAGATAATAGAGGCCAGAATTTTGATTGGGTGGTAGATATGTCTAGTAAACCTCAAAGGAAGAAAGGTTACTGAGTTCTAACTCCTCTACCTAGAACAGTCAGCTGAGGGGAATGAAGGAAGATGCAGCCGCCATTGGAAAAGCTAGCCAGGAGACGTATATCATTCGAGGGGTGCAGGAGAACAAGGCTTCAGGGATAGGTAGAAGCTGGAAGGAGTGGGAGAGGAAAGATTTAGGATGAAGCAAAGTTTGTTGCCTACAGAACAGCCATTTCAAAGGATTCAGTTGGAGGGCTGGGAGGGTTGAGGGGGATGGGAATAAGGAATTACTATAGATAATGGGGTGATAGTATTTGGATGATGACTTCTAGGGCTTCCGAATCACTGGGATATATAGAATAGGTCCAAATGTGAACATGTCCAGTGAGTGGAAGGCACCACTCACAGTCCCAGAGGGGACTGGAGAACAGGCTGGAGACTAGAGAATCATGAACAGACATTCTATTCAGGTGGGGGGCCCAGTTCACTGCTCTTCTTCCCTTCAAAGGCTGTGTGTGCATGTGTTACATGCATGTGCACATATGATGTGTGTACATACCTATCCCATATGTGTGAGTATGTATGTATACATTTATTTGTATGTCCTCCCTCTATTCACTTTTAGATTTCTTAGAGCAAGGATGATTTCATTTTGTCTATTGAATCCCCAGAACTTAACACAATTCCTTTCTCATAACAAGAGCTTAATAAATATTTGTTAATTGATTGACCTTATTAATGCCATACTGTAGGATAATAGAAGAATGGAATTCAGAGCCCATTTTACATAAGAAAGAATTGAGCCTCACAGAGATTAAGGAGCTTTCTCATATTTATTACCTATATGACTTTAGATAATCCACTTAACATGTCTGACCTCTGTTTCTCTTCTAAAAATGAAAGAGTTAGAGGCAGATCTCTAAATCTACTTTCAGCTCTAAATCTATAATCTTGTGGTTCTAAATCATAAAGCCAGGATTTGATTGAGTCTAGTGTGATTTCTACCATTGTAAGCTGTTATATAGATGTAGGATATGTTTAAATTAACCACTTTAAGTTGAAGTGCAATATTAAGGATTGTTTTCTAATTATACCCTTAATTATAGCTAACATTTTAAAATTTACAGCACATTTTACCTATATCTTACTTTATTTGATTCCCCACAAAAACCCTCTGAGATAAGTATACAGATTGCACATATTGAGGATTTGTACAGTGTACAAACTGAGGCATTGGGTTATTTAACTCATAAATGACTGAGGCAGGATTAAAATTCAAGTTTTTGTGATTCTTAAGCTCCATGCCCTTTCCACTGTGCCACCTAGCTATATTTATTAACAGTTCTTCGTTAAGTGTTAGATTTTTCCAACTACTTTATTATAACTATATATCACAGTATCTTTTACAATGTATATTAAAATTTGCCAATTAATGTAGGGAATATTATGCATAATCAAAATTCATGAAAACATTAAATAAAATGAAAAAATATAAATTATCTTGTAGAACATCAAATTCTGTATAAACATAATTTGTTCACTGAAGTACAGAAAATAAGTTTCCATGATTAGTAGCTAAGTAGAGTGCTGCTTCCAGTTTCTTCAGATATTAGGTGATATTAAGAATAATAAATCCTGATATTTGACATTTAGGGGATTGAAAGTCTAATTTAAAATTGATGGTATTCTTTATCTAAAGAAAAAAAAAAACTGGAAGCAAATGTGGACAACATCAGAAATGTTTGGGAGAATGTTCAGCAAACCTCATGTTTTAGATAGGAGTCAGGGCAAGAGCAGCTTAGATGAAGGAAAACTGTTTAGTTAAAAATGGATCTCGACAAATGTAAACAGTTGTAGCTTTCTTTTTGTTTCTAAATGGGGAAGAGAATGAAAGCCATGAGCTGACCCAGAGGAAAAGACTACTTAAGACATTTTCTTAGGATTAGTCAAAAAAGCAATCATAGATAAGACTTTTATCTATGATTAAAAAAAAAAAAAAAAAAAAAGATTAGGTAGAGTCTGCAGTTTGATTAAATTAAAACACCATTGGGTAGATCTGTAAAAGCCTTTTAACTCCAAAAGTAATATGAAAGAAGGCATGAAGGTTTTTCTTTTTAGAACAAATGAGTAAAGAATAAGCAGTAAAGAACTGATTGACAATAATTTAAAAAATTAGTGGGTAAGTATAAAATTTTTACCTAGGATTTTTTGTATTTAATGCTATGAATTTTGTGCTGTCAATATAAAATAAAGACTTAATGGCTATTCATTTTGCATTTCTCATAACAAAAACATTAAGTGAATGGAAATTCATCTCACAGCTAACTTTTCTATGATCTACATAAAATTTCAGCTTCTTTTTGTCTCCATAATTAGTCTCCCTTTTATCTTTTCTGTTTTCTTCCACCTTATTCCCATCTTCTAATACTTTCTGGTCCAGTGATACTGGTTTCTTTACCATTCCCTGCACAATATACTCTATCTTCCCAACTCAGTGTGTTTTCATTGGATGCCCCCATGCTTAGAATTTTAACCAGAATTATCATCTCTGCCTTCCATATGTTTTACTGGGTCAAAGTCAGCAGGGAGAACAAGTAATTTAGGAAATAAGATAGAGAGAAAGGTTCTTACATTTGAGATTTTGTAACTTGGGGGGGGGGGAGGTTATTGGGACCCAACTTGTTGGAAAGCAATTAGAATGATAGAATTTTTAAGTAAGATTGTGAGAGGCTGTGGAGTGAGACAGTGACTGAGTGGTGACTTTTTCCAGCAAGTTGTCTGAAAGGGATTAGAGATGGGTATAAGTTAGAGAAGAAATTCTCGTCAAGCAAAAGTTTTTAAAAATAGAGGTTTTGGGGCTTTAGCCCTATAAACCTAAACCTGCGACAACAAAGTTCACGCAAGTCTCATAGACAATTGCCAAATGCCAAATAGTTGTCTCTCTCATCCACATCTACTCTATTTCTACTGGTTATGTGGTATCAATCCTTAGTATCATCTTTATGAATTATTACAGCCGTTCCCTACCCTTAAGTCATTTCTCTGACTTTGTTCTTATTCTTCTAGTATACCACTATATATCAAAGTTTGTTACTGTTCTGCCCAAAAAATCCTCAGTGACTATTTCCTCCTTAATGAGGTTCACACTTCCTTGTATCTTCTGGGGGATACATAACATAGTAATATAATATATATGTTTCTTGAATGACTGAGTGAAAAAATCCAAGCAAAGATAAAAGTGAAATTTCTAATTCCCAAGAAGAGATTGTTAAGCCTGTGTTCAAAAACCTCTAAAACCTATTAAATCCCAGAGCAGCACATTCCACTCTGTGTAATACCCACAGCTTTGTGGAAAGCCCAGCCTTACCGATATTCAGCTGCCAGCCACCTTTTTCATTCAGTTTCAGCAGAGTAAAAAAGGCCTGCTTTTCCTGAAATGTATTTTGACCACAGTGTATTAAAATCTAACCATTAGGATTACTTTCTGCAATTTAGAAATTCTTCTTAAATATTATTATATATCAATGAAATCCCAGGCCCAATCTAGATCTTTATCACTTATTGCAGGCAAATGGTGGGTGAGCAATGGTGATGCTAAAAGTTATCTAATGACTAATTTATTTTATTGTTAAATTATTTCTTAAATGAGACATTTATAATAATTTACACTAAAAATGATTTTTTACATAAACTGTCCATAATAATGTTTTGGTAATTTAGTGATTAATTTGAACCATAGTATCTCAAGATTATTATTGAATATGCTACAAAAAGACTTAGAGATATATATACAATATAAATGTGCAATTGCCGTATACTAATTAGTAGATTCCCCCAGCTTTATTTTCTATGGGAGAATATGTGCTGTCAGTTTCTATTGCAGAAATCATCATATCATAACTGAGTTTATTTGGAGGTATTTATTCCTTTTTAAACTGTTTTGATGGCAAGCCTTCTTTAACCAATTGGCCAAAAAGAGAAAAACTGACTCATTCTGTGTATTAAGAGACTTAAGTCCCCTTGTAGCTCATTCATATTTCTTTATAGCTTAATAGCAAATGAAAATCTATGAGTTGAGGGTTATTTGTTCATATCATGGTTAATGCTTTATTTCAGAATGGTAAACCTAAAATTGATATATTTTATCAATAAAATGAATGTTTTCTTACAGGATGCATATGGGCCATATTCTTCTGATGAGTGCATCTCCTTGCCAGTCTATTCCAGTTCAGAGAGGGATCGTGTGGTGACAAATATCGATGTACCATGTGGGGGCAATCAAGACCAGTGGATTCAGTGTGGAGCGGCTTTATTTTTAAAAAATCAATAGCATGAACTTGTAATAAATACCATCTTCACAATGATCAACATTAAATATTTAAGCTTTTAAAAATATGACTTGTCTAGTTTGGGAATGTTAATTTTAAATATTAGTACATATTTTACAGTATTTTTTATCTTAATGGGCTTTTCATTTTAATAGGAAGCTATAGCATGCTGTACCTTGTGCAAAAGTAACAATGCAGTTAATGTTAAAATGAAAAGGATTGAAAACAGTGGTATAGTTACTGTTAGATGTTCCTATTTGTTAAATGTTTAATATTTTCTTTTATGGGACTGAAAATAGTTTTTAAAAAAGAAAAGAATTTTAAATTAATTGCTATATATTCTTCAAAAATTATATTATAGTTTAATAAAAATGAGATTTTTCATTTATTTTTCAAAAATTTTGAAATTCAATATATAAATAATCTTATAATAAACACTTAGCTGTAAATATCTCTAAATTAAGCTAGAATTGATCATTCATGATCATTAGCATTAGAATTTAGAGGTAAATGAATCATAGGAAGAGCTGTCCTGATATATTTCATCAGGTAACATATGGTCTGAAATCTCTCTAGCAATCAGCAAAACCAAGAGAGACTTAAAGCATGTCTGTTCAGAATGCTATAGCTGACAAAGAATAGTTGAACCAATGGAGAGTTCAGTATGGTTGCAGAGCTATTTCCAGATGTCCCCTCTCAACCAATTATACCTATGAAAGAATTCAGTTCTCCTTGGTTGATAAACATTTTTAGCAAATGAAGCATATTTGAAACAAGAAGACAAAGGATTAGTGTGGAGGAAAAATAGGAAGAAATGATGAAGAAAATAATTAGGGGCAAGCAGAGAGATTCTTAATCTAGTATAAGAGAAATGCAAACAATGCTTAAATAAATCAAGATTAGAATCAACATAATCACCAATGTATGCTAGAGAATTGTCTATTTCAAGGTAAAACAATAATATAGTTGCATTTATACAAAGAATTCTGATCTAAGAATCAAAGGAGAAGTTCAAGTTCTGTCTTAATTATTAGCTAAGTGATCTTAAATATATGACCTAACTGATCTTCCATTTTATCATCTATAAAATGGAAATATTAGATTGTCTATACACTTCAATTGGTGGTTGCTAGAATCAAATCAAATAATGTATACACTTCCAGCAAGCTAGCCAAGAGGTATGTTGGAACCTAAATCCCCTCTGTCACCTAAGAATATTTTTAAACAATGTAACAAATTAATAGGGCAAAAATAGCAAATAAATGATGGGGGAAATTCATCATAAGAAAAAGCGGATAAAGAAACTGATTTTGCAGCAGCTAGGTGGCGCAGTGTATAGAATGCTGGCCCTGAAGTCAGGAAGACCCAAATTCAAATCTTCTAGCTATGTGACTTGGGCAAGTGACTTAACCCCAATTGCCTCAGGAAAAAAAAAAAAACAACAACAACAAAAAAGAAACAACTGATGTTTAAAAAAACCCAAAAAGTTTTACACTAGATTTTTAGCCTATCTGTAGTTTAAACAACAAAGCTATAGTTAATATCTGCTACTCTTGTCTACACAGTATCCATTCCTTCTGTGGAAGTCCAGCTCTTAAGGAGAGTCTAGTTAGTACCTCTTGCTCTAGTGCACATCCACAGGCCTCTGTTTGGTCCCTAGGCTGGAAGGTTCTACTAGAACCCTTCTGGCTAGAACCAGTCCCTACCATTTGAAGACTTCTGTGTTTCTTTATGCTGAACTGGTTTGAAAAAACGACTCATGATTTTATCTTAAAGTATAAGACTTAACTTAAGCATTTTCTGAATTTTGTAGAGTAGCTGTAGAGGAAAAGAGAAGGAGAGCTGGACCTTATTGCTTCTTCCTTCCTACTCTACCACGTTGGCTGGTCTGTCATTCTGGAAATTTCAGGATTTGTATTGTTATTCCTGAGGGAGGTTCTCAGTGTATAGGATTTAATACTTTTCCTTTCAACTGGGATTTTGATTCCTTTTAATTCTCTGCTACTTGTTTACTGTATTGAAGCCCCTTTCTTTCTCTTTTCTTTTTTCTCTTCTCTTTTCTTTCCTCTCTTCTTTCTCTTTTCTTTCCCTCTTCTTTCCTCCTCTTCTCTTTAGTCTTCCCTTCCTTCTCTTTCACATCATTTCCTTTCCCTACCCTCCCTTTCTTTTCCTCTTTTTTTTTTCCCTTCCCTTTTGACTCAGTAACAACTTGATGGCCAGTCAGTCACATTTTTTCATAGACTCAATAATTGTGGATCTAAATTAAACTTAAAACTAAAGGCCCTCCAGAGAGTGTGTTTTGTTTCTTTAGTGCTCCTGAAGACATAGATTCAGGATGCTGGATGAGTACTGCTGCAGCTACCAGTCTCCCTTCTCCCAGGAGATTCTGGCTCTCTAATCCTCCCTGACAACCATACACTTCCTGGGAAGACCCTGGAAAACATAAAAGAGAATGAATGAGTTAGAGTGAGGGAGAACATTCAGCTTAGAAGATATATTGTGAAAGGGAATGTGACAAAGACGGGGGTGAAGATAAAAGGGATGCTACAGTGGTCTTGGCTTTGGTTGCTTAGAAATGAATTGAGAGGATGAAATATCCTGAGTCTGAAGAGGAATGCAAAGCATCTATCTCCACATTCTGGAATCATCCCTTCTAGTCTTGTGTCAAATGCTGCCAGAGCCAGCCCAAAGTAAATGAATGGAGGTCACACAACCCAATCTTTCACTGGCTTGACAACTTGTTTACCTGAATTAATTAGGTTGTTCAGATATCTGTACAACTACAGAATAGAGTAATTGTGGACTAGGTCTAGAATTTAAATACCAGCTCAGCTACTGTGATTCTGAGCTTTTGTTCTTTGGGCCTTACTCAACCATAAACATGAGGGGTTTGAACTACATAATCATTAAGATCACTTTCAGCTCCATGAGTGGACAAACATTAGTGTCTTCCATCATATGTCAGATGCTGTGCTAAGTATTTGAGATACAAAAACATAAATGAAACCATTTGGAAAAAGTTCTATTGAGGGAGGCACTATACATATTTGCAAAACGTACCTATAAACACAAGGAGATTTTTTGGAGGAGAAATTAGCAATTAAGGGGATCAAGAAACTTCTAATAGGAGCTAGAAACTAACCTGAACTTTAAAGGAAGCTGACAGTGCTAAAAGGTTAATTCCAGTTGATTTCCCTTTCTTCATTATTTCCTATTTATCCTGTACATAACCTTTCTTTGCATATATTTGTTTGCATGTGTGTCCTCTCCAGTTCCTTGAGGATTGATACTGTCTTTTGCCTCTTTTTGTATTTCCAGTGCTTGGCATATAGTAGGTACTTAATATATTTTTTGAATGCTGGCAGGTCTTTTGGACAGACTCTACAAAGGTGCAGACATGAGGATATATGCCATCATTCAGAGAATACAGTGAATAAGCATATTTCCTTAAAAGATAGAGTGAAGAAGCGTTGTTGTCCATTTGTTTCAGTCATGGCCAACTCTTTGTCTTGGATCTGATCCCTGTGGAGTTTTCTTGGGAAAGATACTGAAATGGTTTGCTGTTACCTCCCCCAGCTCATTTTGCAGATGAAGAAATTGAGGGAAACAGTTACACAGCTACTTATATGTCTGATGCCAGATTTAAATGAAGAAGACTCTTCCTGACTCTCCAGTGCTCTATCCCCAATGTCCCCTAACTACCCTAAATGAAGGGGAGTAAAATGTAAAATGCCTAAGAAGGTACGTTGTTGCAGTAAGGTTGTGAAGGACTTCAACTGCCATTTGTATTTTATCCTAGAGACCAAATGCGAACAGATTGAATGGGTTGAGTGAGTGGTCTGATTTATGCTTTAAAAATAAATCGGGCAGCTGTCTGGAGAAAGGATTGGAGACAGAAAAGATCTCAGGTAGCAAAACCAATTAGAAGGCTATTGAAATAGTCCAAATAGTCTAAAGTCTTTTTATATTGGAGGCAATATCATTTATTTAACACAACAATGCCTTTGGTATTGAGAGGAAATGGATTTTCTGGACCTCCCACTCTAAATAATCAGATTTATCCCCTCTGAGTCTAAAAGGCTCACTTATACTTTTTTAAAAAAAAAAAAAAAAAAAAAGGGAAGGCATAGATTTACAACATAACTAGAAAAATTTTCCCCTAGGGAAAAAAACAAGTTATGGAAGTTATTGCTGGGCACTGAAGATGATTCTATGGGTATAATTGCACTTGAAAAGGGACCATCTCAGACATGGGGATGGGAGAGTGGAGAACACTAAAAAAAGGCACAGAAGTAGAATATTGACGAGATTGACAGAAATGGAGAGTGAATGAAGAGGAATAATCCAAAATAAACCTGATTAAGGTAAGGGGCAACAAAATCCCTTAAGGGCTTTAAATAACCAAAATGAGAGTTTTGTATTCTAGAAACAAAATAGAATTATTAATTTTTTTTGAATAGAAGAATGATATGATTAGATCTGTAGTTGAGAAATAAAATTTTTGTAGCAGTGTGGAAGTTGGATTCTAAAAGGAAGAGAATAGTCACAAAGAACAATTAAGAGACATTTGCAATCAGAAAGAAGGGAAAAATGTGAGAGAATTTCATGGAAGTAATAAAATTATAAAGTAAAAGAACTATTATAATGTATCTTGGAAAAGAGAAAACTAAGAAAGAAAACAATAAAATTTCCCCTCCCCCATATTCCTCTAGCAATTTCTCATGTCATAAAGTTGGCCCTTTCTAGATAATACTAGGAAGTTCCAGAACATCTCTGCAATTATTTAATAATTATTTAATTATTATGTAATTGTTTATGTTGAGATAAAGAACATAGAATGATACATGAGATAACACCCTAAAACATAACACTGATGGGCAAAAATTGTAATTATGTCTACAGCTTTGAGGACTCATGATGCTTCAAGAGGTGGATTATAATCACTAATAAATAGCTAATGTAGAAGGAATGATAAAGCTTTATCATTTATGTACATATATTTTGCTTTTCAAGGGCAAAGAGGAGGAAAGACCCAAAGAAAAATAAATTTATTACAAAGAAGTTGTGTGAAAATTGTCAAGCATGTAATCAGAGTTCATCTTTCTACCCTATTTCAGTAGAAACAAACTTACCCCAGTTTTTTCCATATTTGCAATACAGAGGGAATCTGCTCATCTGTTCTTGGTAGTCCCCTCTGACATTTAATGTTATTCTTTGTCCAGAAACCTAACTCGGTTTCATATGTATTTCTTGAATCTCATTTTCTCCTGTTCTGATGATAATGAGCTGGTCACAGAGGAAAGTCTGCCCACTTCCTCCCTTCTTTATGAATCAACCATTTAAAGATTATAGATTTAGACCAGCAAGTGTAGCTTCTCATCGTGTTTTACAGATGAGGAAACTACAGCCCAAAGAATGACTTCTCTAAAGTCAAATGGCTAGTAAGTGACAGAGGCAGGATTTGTATTCAAGTCATTTTACTCAAAAGCCAGTGTTCCTTCCATTATACTACATGATCACTCTGACTCCCTATGTCATCACTGATGTAAACTCTTGCACTTGAAAAGACTACAAGCCCAAACTAAAGTGCAGGAAGTAATGGTGCATGGCTTTTTGCTTGCAGCCTCCAAAGATGAGATTCCACAAAGTAAGGAATGATTTTCTGCTGCTTGTGCACGTCTTCATCAGCCAACACCACAGCATCCATGTGCAAAACCATCTGTTACACCAAATGGAAAAGTTTTGAATGCTGTGAGTAATTTCACTTACCTTGGCAGTGTATTTTTCAGGGATGTCCCCATAGATGATGAGATTGACATCAGCATTGCCAGAGCTAACTGCAAAGGAAAGTGTGGGAAAGAAGAGATATTAGATTGATTACCAACTGAAGATCTGCAGAGCCTTTGTGCTAATCTCATTGTCCATTGTTGGACAGAATACCCGCGCCATGCCAAGAAATGGAATCACTTCCATTTGCAAAATGGGAGGAAGATTCTGAAGACCCCCTGGCAGGATAAGATACCAGACAATGAGGTTCTTTCTCAAATTAAACTGCATTGGGACGGCCAGATTGTTCAAATGCCACATGTATGTTTGCCAAAAAGACTATTTTATGGAGAACTCACACAGGGGAAGCACTTCATGTGGTGGTCAGAAAAAAAATGTGATGTCACTTTCCAGGTCTCTCTTAATAACGTTAAAAATGGGACAGCTAGATGGCACAGTGGGTAGAGCACTGGTCCTGAAGTCAGGAGTTCAAATCCAACCTCAGACACTACTTCCTAAGCTGTTTGATCCTGGGAAAATCACTTTACTCCAATTGTCTCATACAAAAAAAAACAAACAAACAAACAAACAAACAAACAAAAACTTTAGAATTGATTTGCAACATGGGAGACTGGCACAGGATTGCCCAGCATGGCATGTCCTCATCAGAGAAGGTGCTGTGCTCTATAAGCAAAGCAGAATGGAATTAGCTCAGAAGAATGCAAGATGTGCACAGATAGAGAGTCCATCCCTAATGTTCCTAGGGATTACTTGTGCCAGGCCTGTGGTAGAATATTCTGAGCTCTATTAGTCTGATTAGCCAGTCAGATACACAGTAACTTGACTAACCCAGTAATGTCATTTTGGTCCTCTTCAAAGAACAAAACATTTCCAATATCAGGTAATCATTACCCCTTAGTGGTCAAAAAGGTTCATTTACTTAGTAGCCAACCATCTGGGGCAAATTATATCTTCTGACCCTCAGAAAATAGACATGTACGTCATCTCTAGTACAGTTCAAGAAGTGTAATAAGCATTTGTTGTAAATTTGCAGTGGTACCAAACTTTATAAGCCTGATCATGCCTTCAAACCACATATGTAGAAAAAATAATTGAGAAGCTCAGAAAAGCAACAGAAACTCAAATAATTCTATGAAATTCACTACTATCCATAGAATAAAAATAAAAATATAATTTTTGATGCAGGTTTGCTTTCCCTTTAGATACAGATGGGTCCCCACTTTAAGAAGAGTTGAAGTATGAAAATCCATTTTTCAACAACAGATAAATCAAGAAGTAATTATTCACATTAACAAAAAAGTTCACTCAGATTGCTTTTAAATCAAGAATCTAGGACTACAATACAATTCTCAATATTAGGGTATATATATGCACAATTGCGTATATATATATATATGTATATATATATATATATATATATATATACATATATACAATTTATTTTAGGATTCTTAGTAAGATCTGAGGAAGCTAGGTGGCAAAGTATATATACAGCTAGACACAGAGAAAGGAATACTTGAGTTCAAATCTGTCCTCAGATACTTACTAGCTATGTGATCCTGAGAAAGTCACAACCTCTGGTTCAATTTCCTAATATATAAAATATTAGCAAATATATAAAATGTGTAAAGTAGGAATAATAGCATCTACCTCCAATGATTATTGTGAGGATAACATACTTCTAAAGCATTTTACATCTACACAAGTGCTACTTTTTTTTTAATCATTATATAATTGGTAAAAGACTAGACTTAACTTCTTGTTTCCTATCCAACTTTCTAAGACAATATTATTGATAGATTGTTGACCTTTATAAATGGGGAAAGGGAACCCATACAGAGAATTCCTCATACTGAGAAAATCCGAAGCTTAGACTAGAACATCATCTCTAATGAAATTCTACCATGTCTTATACCTCACATATAGTAGTTAATCCAGTATTTGTTGATGAAATGATCAGAAATAAAAATGGCACTACAAACTTAACATATGATTGCTTATATCCAGAAATGCATTCATAGCCTAAACATGAAACTAAAAAAAATTAATTGAGATTTCATCATTGATTTCATCCAAAGGCAGTTATGTGGAACAGAGCTAGTGGAAAATCCTTGTGGCACTGCATTAGAAACCTTCCTCCAAGCTGTTTCATTAATCAAAATGATAAGGGTTGGGTAAATATTTCTGAACATATTTATTGTCTCTAACTCATCATTTTGTTCACAAAGAAAGCATTTCAGTTTTATTATTGGGACTGTCATCCAGAATCTATCATCAACACATTCACTGAGCGTCAATTTTAGGTAGGGTCCTCCTAAGTGGGGTCAGACTTTATAAGTAATGGAAGAAATCCTATTCCTGCACTTTTGACTTTTCATGCATCCTCTGTTCCTGCTTATTGGTCTCTGCACACAACATTCTATCTCCCACCTCCAAGTGTCTGTGCATGCTGCCCTTCTTGTCTAGAATGCAATCCCTCTTTATTTCTGTGTTTTGAAATGTCGAGTTTCCTTTAAGACTCAATTTGGGTGCCATTTCCAAGAGGTATCTCCTGGTCCCTTTAGTTGTTAGTGTTTTACTTCATGAAATTACTTTGTATATGTTATGTATTTATCTACATATATTGTATGTTCCATGTCCCTAGGAGAATATAAGTTCTTTGAGGACAGGGACAGTTTCATTTTTGCCTTTTATCTCCCATGCTTAGCAATGGTGTCTTGCACATAAGTAAGGACTTAATAAACTTTCCTGAATTGAATTGAGATAAAGAGGCAAAGAAAAGAAACCAGTGTGTAGCAACCCAGGAACATTTGGAAAAGGTCACATACATTATTATAGACATATGGACACAGGATAGGCAGATAGATTGTGGTGGTATCATTAGGCAGAGATGACTATTGGCAATCAGCTCAAGATTATTAGTAGCAATTTTTTTTTATATCCTCCTTTGTCATTTTCAAGGCATTTTTACAATAGCCTAATGAAACAGGGAGTAAAATACCACTATCTTCATTTTTTCATATGAAAAAGGAGAGACAAAGAGGTTAAGGAGTATCTCTCAGTCACTTGTTGGGGGACTTTGGACAGATTACAAAATCTCTCTGAGTATCAGTTTGCCTTTACATACAGTGAAGGGCTGAACTAGGTGGTCTCCTAAATCTTTTCTACTTACAACGTTCTTTGAAGGATAACCTGTCTGCTGGCTTAGATGTGAGAATGAGAAGACACTAAGCAAGAAAGAATGTAATAACTTATTTAGAGATTTTCAACAATAGAAGAGAAATTATTAGGGTAAAGTGAAGATAATGTAGACATTTCTAAAGATGATTCAATCTTTGAAGGTATGAGCTGTTTCTTTTCTTTATAAAAACCAGTGCCCTAGTTTTTAGAAATTATTCTTTGGTTCATGCCAAAACCCACAATCATCCATGGAAAAATAGAATTTGATCATTATAAACAAGATCTCCACCTGTGCAGCTGAAGAGTTCTCAGGTCTAATCATGCACTCAGGCTATCTTATCTCTCTCTCTCTCTATCTGTATCAAGTGTAGGACAGCCTTCTAGAAGCATTCATTGTCCAAAAGGTCCTCCTTGCTGAGAAGACTCAACTAGAGTCTGGATACAGGAACTTCCATGTTTCCAATGATGCTCCAGTTGCTGTCCCCTCTGGGACCAAATTTTTTTTCTTCTGCTGGAGCCACATAGCTTCTCTTCCAGCAGCTTCTTTACTGCTATAATATTCCTTCTTCATAGCTGCCATACCTGAGATTCTGAAGCTTAGACATTTTCCATCCATGGATACAATACACAGAGCACTGTTTTGATATGAAGCCTTCACCTCAAAGACCTAAGTATATTTCCTGTATATTGCTTTTCTTTACACTCTTATGTGCATTTTCATTTAAAATATGGCAATCTCTAATGCCCATTAACAGGAATTAGAATCCTATTTTCTGGATTTCCAGGGTGCAAGGGAGAGAAGATAAAAAAAAAAATCAGTTACTTGAAGTGGTTCTTGAAGCTGTTAAATGAATTGAGGATGGTTGATTCAAAACTACAGATGGATGGAATTGGCCTTTACATCACCAAGTGATTCAAGAGATATGAGTAGGTGAAGGGAACTTGTAATCATTTTGAGAGAAGTAACAGAAAGGAACAATCATTGTCACCTGATACTTGGACTTGGCTAGATCCCTGCCGGTGATTGTCACTATTTAGATGACCTATCTACCTATCTGAGCCTCAGTTTTATCACTTGTAAGATACAAAGAATATTATCAGATAGCACTTATATCATGAGGTTGTTATGAAGATCAAATTAAATAATGTGTACAAAAGGCTTCACATAGCTCAATATGCTGTGCATACATAGCAGTCAGTATAATTTTAAGTCATGCAAGCTTAAAATAAATTTTAAGAAGCTTATTTTATTATATTTTAAGCTATTACAGCTTAGAACTGCATCAAGACTTTTGGTACACTCTAGGATTTCATAGCTTAAGCTATTAGCTCTCTGATGAAGAAATTTATTCTAACAATTCAGAACACTACTTTTCTGTGACACAGGGTTACCTTGAGTACTGAGAGGTAATGATTTATGGAAGATTATGGAGTCAGGATATATTAGAGGCTAGACTTGCACCTAACTGGTCCTGGTTCTAAGGACAGCTCTCCATCCACACAGACCACACTGCCTCTTATTATCATTCTTTCTATTCTCTTCATTTTATATTAAGTGGATTTCAGAGAGAAACAATGTTGGAATAAGTCACTGTCCTATTATTCTTTTATGTTTAATGTTTAACTGCTATTAAGTGTAAATTACTTTTTAATAATTGGAGTTTTTATTTCTTAATTATTGAATAAAAGTTTTGTGTTGTAAATTCATCTTCTGCAGGTTAACTAACAGTATTCAGTAGTAAATAGAATGACAAAAATAATGTGTACTTCATTCTGTTCTCACAGAGTTTTGATTCCTTTTGCTAATCGAACCTTTTCTATATTAGAAGTACTATTAGCATGTGAAGGATGGTGAGTTTGCTATATGTAATTCTGGCTAAATTGTTGTGTATTTCTAGGTATTCAGAAAATATATTTTTGTAACTTGCAAATAGTAGATGCTACAATTTCTACTATTTCTTGGTAAAATTTGCATTAATCCCTAAGTCCAAGTTCCTTAAGGGTAGCCTTTCTATAATTTCTGTTAGCAATGACAGAGTATAGTAAACTTTTCTGTTTCTATAAACAAATCCACATAACTAAGCCATCGTTTGATTCCTTTATATTATGGTGATCAGAATAATCTTAATAGACAAAGTTTTGGGTAAATTATAATCAGTGTTTTTTGATCATGGCCAACAAGAGATTGACAAAATAGCTTTGTATCTTCTTGCATATCAAAAAGATACTTCATGGCTACTTTTTTTTTTTTTTTTTTGCCTTTGAACAAGAGGTAATCCCTCAAACAGCTACCAGTGGGCAATATATTGAAGTGTGCTGAGAGTAACATCTTGTCACCTCGGACAAAGAAATTATCTCTATACCAGACCACTTTCAGCCTTGGACTATCCAAAAAATGTATGCCCCACCCAACCGTGAGCAGAATGCTCATCAGGGTGGGAGTCCTAGTCTAGTCTCATTATCAGCAATGCTCTTCAAGAACCTGAACTTTTAAAATCTTGAGTTGGGAAGAAGGGGAAAACTTTGGGTCTCCCCAAAATATTGGCTATTCATAATCATTTTCTCACTTTCAACATCGTGTTCGTTAGCTGAATTCATGAACATGTTGCTCATGGAAGACCTTTTTATTCAACTCTTGGATATTAGCTGTTTCAACGTATTATCTAGAAGGAAACCAATATTGTTCATATTTGACAAAAGCCAAGTGGATATTCCTAATGTCAGAATTTACTATTGTTCTCTGACTATATGAGTGATGTCTTTTGGTACCAGAAATATTTCTTTAAATAATATGTTGATAATGAGAAAATGATGTTTAAATAATTCCCCAATTTATCTTAGGATCTGAAAACATCAGTAAGTCTTCCTCCTTTTAGTTAAGGAAGTTTTACTCTTGATGTAACAGCAGTGATGGGTTCTGGATTTCATTATTATTACACAAATTGTGGTTTTGGAAATACTTCAAAATATATTATTATCCATATTACATTTCTAAAAGTATTCATTAGGCTACCATTACAAAGACATTATTTGAAATGAATGCATTCTTCTAATGAAGTTTTTAATTTAAGATGCCAATATTTTGACATACACAGTCGTAGCTTTCTCTTTGCTAATTTTATACTTGATTTGCCTTGCTTCGAGAAGATCAAGGCATTTCTAAGTACTGGCTATAACTGCTGGTTCTATTTGACTTCAGGATTCAAAATTGAACACTTCATTTTCTGGTTTTCCTTAGTATATACATTTAGAATTTTGCTTATCAATTTCAAAGGACAGTGAGATGAAGAAGCTGTTTAATGTATTTTTCAGCAGAAGCCTGTAATTTGATATCATCCATTTATATCAAGTAATTTGTACAAGGTTTTTGTGCAATTCCCTTTTTAACTCAGAAGTCATACTAAGGTTCTCTTATGCTCTGCTTAGCTTAGGGTTAAATAGAATCATAATAGGTTTTAACTGGTTCTCTGAAAATACCATTTTTTAAAATTTAAATTGTGCTTGTTATTATTGTTCTGGTGGTGTCTCTTTAGCAAAAAATGACTTTCCTTGTAGACACTAAGCATGCTAGCATCCTCACTATATTTCATTCTATTTTATATTAGCAATACATGAATAAATCATGAGTGCATAACAGAATTAAAAGCTTTGCAGTAATCAATAAAGGTATTATAAATGTTATAATACTTTCAGGTAGCTTATTCAATATTTAGCAAATCAATAATGAGTTGTTCTTTATACTCTCTGGACCAATTTTCTTATACATCACTCATGATTGTCAGCGGATATGTCATTTCCTTATATATACATTTGTAGGTTTGTGTATGTGTATCTTACCAGATGTGAATACTTTGCATCTTGTATATTTTTAGGAAATCTCTTTTTTATTTACTTTTAATATCATAAGCAAAGTTATTAAGTGATGATGCATTATTTATTTTGTCTTTGTGTTGCTTTGAATCCTCAACCTTTTGGTTTTTACTGTCAGTTTTTTATTAAGGATGTCTGGAATTTCTATTATACTTTTGTTTTCTCTTATATGCTACATGTTATTTTTGGTCTTCTTAATTGGGAGATAGGGTCCAAGTTTTCTACCATGAGTGCTGTCTTGATGTTAGTTCAGTCTTCTAAAATCTTTTTTGTGTGTTTTCAGTATTGTTCTGAAGATACCTCTGCCACATCAGTGTTTGATATCTGTTATTAGTAATATTCCCCTGAAAGTGCCATCTTTCTTTTTTATGATCTTATTGTGGCAATGGAGGTAGAGAACACTGTTGTATATAGATCCCAAAAAGTTTCTATCCATGCATACATACAAATGTGTATATTTATTTATGTTTGTGTTGTTTTTCAGTCTTTCAGTCATTTCCAAGTCTTCATGATCCCATTTAACAAGGTTAAATGACTTGCCCAGGCTCACAGAGATAGTAAATATCTGAGGCCGAATTTTAACACACAAAAATGAGTCTTCCTGACTCCAGGCCTGCCACACCATCTACTGTGAATTAAATTTGAAATCATATTTTGATAGTGATCAAGGTTTTCTTTGATTTATTCATTTCTCTGCCTATGATTTCTGAACTGGGCCTTTGAGTTAGAATCAAGCCTTGTCCCTTGATACAATTTTGGATTCAACCTCCTTAGTTTAGGTCCCTATAGAGCTTTGAAATTGAAGGTGCTGGATTGTCAGGGCCCTTTTTGATACTTTAGGATAGAATGTTGGGGAACACAGAGTAGGTCCTCAAAGAGATCCTATGCAGTCTTGAGTGCTATGGAAACTTGTTGGTCACTGCCCATGCTACTCTCTAAACTTCTCAGATTCTCACCCTGGGAATTTCTAGCCATCCTTAGGCATTTTTAAGAGATCTTCTTATTTTTGGTGCTCCTAGACAAACAAACTTAGACTGAACCCCATTTTTCCCTTGTTCATAGATTTCTGGCTGACTTTTTGCACAATTCTAAGATAAAAGATGTCAAAATAGTTTTTCACTGGATTTCTTCACTATTATTCAGTCTAATGAAAACTTCAGGATTTTGTTGATATAGTTCAGTAGGAGTAAAACAATCATCAGTGTGATAAGGTGGCTAGATGTGCAATGTATAAAGTACTGGACTTGGAATCAGGATAATAGAGCTGACATTTACTCAGACATTTACTAGCTATATGAGTCTGGGAAGATTATGTAACCCTGTAACCCTCAGTTTCCTCATCTATAAAATGGGTTAGAGAAGAATATGATGAACCATTCCAATATCTTTGCCAAGAAAGTTCAATAATGGGATTGTGGAAAGTGGGAGACATAACTGAACAATGACAACATCAACATGATTTTTTTTTTGTTATCTATATCATTATTATTTAGAATTTGGGGAGTTGCTTTTACCTCTTCAGATCTGAGTAATTTCTCATGTTCCACTCTTGTTTAATCTAATCTAGGTTTAAAGATGATGCTATTTCCTATGAATGCCCTGAATTGGTATTCAATATCTTGCTGTATAGTCAATAAACATTTATTAAGTACCCACTATGTGCCAAGTACTGTGCTAAATGTTTGGTATACAAGGACAAAAGAGAAAGGTAGTGCTTGCCCTCAAGGAACTTACATCTTACAATTTACAGACAGTAATTACAATTTACAATGTAAGTAATTACAAACTTACAATTTAGAGAAAGACATTTCTCAAATGAAAGCTGAAAAATGAGAATGGGATAAAGAGGTACCTGGGGGGATATAATGGAGAAGCCAAAGAAGTCCAAAATGAGTGTAACCAGGTGGGAAATGGAGAAGATATCTATCCTGTTCCTCCATCTTAAATAAGAATGAGGTGAGAATGATAAATCAACAATATTTATTAAGTACCTACTATTGCCAAGCACTTTGATAATTACTGGCGATAGAAAAAGAGACAAAAGACAATTTCCTATTCTCAAAGAGCTTACAATTTAATAAATATTCTTGAGTGCTTGAAATCATGACCTAGAGCTATTCCATTGTTTCCAATTTTATGTTGTTATGTTATGTTATAATATGTATGGATTGGTACCTAAAGAAATCATTCATACCTCCAGAACAGATCACATACACTTGTGGTTCTCTGCTCTAGTGGTCAGTGTCATCTGCGATGAAGCATTTCTAGCAGGTGAACCATTGGTATTTCTCCTTCATATTAATATGTCCTAACACAATAAAGCTATTTTTTCTTATCTTCCGTGATAAGGAGATCATCCTGATAGTCCTGGGTAGTGTTAAACTGTAACTCAGCATCATCATGACCATCTCTTTGATTTTTAAGAACAGTTGTACAGCACCTATTGATCACTAATCCAATGAGTGCCACCCACAGAGTCCATTTCACTGATCTTTCAGGGTTCTATCCAAGCCTTCACAGCTACCCTAATGATCTCAGAACACTGACGTTCCTATTGTACACAAAAGTCCCTGTTATACCTGACCC